>NC_044037.1:109557797-109874360 GCF_901765095.1 Microcaecilia unicolor
CCAACATTTTTCCCAAAACCTTATGCCCACTCTGGTGAAAGTGCACTGCTCACCTTGGACTGCAAGCCAGGCTTAGCCTTCAATCTGAAGCAGTCTAAAGCCCATAGAAAGTCCACCCAGCTTGCTTTTTTTTGACCCAAACAGGATGGGTGCAGCCATCAGTAAATGCACTTTATCCAGTTGGCTTTCAGATTGCATCTCCTTTATTTCTGCCCATGCTGGGCTGATCCTAGAGGGTCATGTAATGGTTCACAATGTCAGAGCCATGGTTGCATTGGTAGTCAGCCTCCATTGAAGAAATTTGCAAAGCTGCAACTTAGTATTCTGGTGACACATTCACATCTCACCACTGCCTTGAGCAGGATTCCCGACATGATAGTTGGTTGTCAAAAAGCCCTGCAGAATTTGTTTGGGATGTAGAATCCAACTCCACCCTCCTAGGACCATTTTTTTCTGTTCCAGGCTGCACCCAAACAACAGGAATGTATATAAGTTCTAGGTTATTGCCAGTTTCAAGTCCTAGTTGTTCTGTTATTTTCGGTAAGCGTGGTAGCTAAGGATTCCCATATGTGGTAATACTGATGATGCTGCTTGTCTTCAGAGAATGCAAAGTTACATGTAGCAGGTGTTCTCCAAAGACAGGACAATACATTACCATGTCCCTTCCACCTCCCCTAGGAGTTGTATTCCTTAAGCTTTTTTACTTTACTGCTGGTCCTGAGGGCTCACATCAAATGGGAATGTACAATACAGCGTTGTCAAAGGCTTATGGATCTAGAACGCTGGGTAATGTCCAGGCTGGGCTCTATTAGTTGACATCACCCATATGTGGTAATGTGTCTTACTGTCCACATAAAGCACGTGCTACAGGAGAGTAACTTCTCTATATATGTTTTCATATTTTCCTTAATCTCAATTTTTACTCACCAATATATTCAACCACAAGAAGAAGAAAAAGTGCCAGGATGGCTTGCGAGAGCATCAGACTGGCTCTGCCCGTAGTGAAGGGTACTACCCTATCAGCAAGAAGGACAAAGACAAATATCTCAATGCATATCCTGTCTCAGTGCAAGAACTGGAAGCCTTGGACACACAGGTAACAAGCAAGTCTCTTAACTTTCCTGCAACACATCTGCCATTGAACAGCAGCAGGACTCTGTAGAATGGTTGAGTAATTTTTTAGTCATTAAAAGTAGATGATTTAGAGATGCGTTGAAGTTAGTAAGACAGGCTGAATAAATATCATGTGAAAAAGCACTCCCTTTCACTTCAGAAGTTAACCACCACACTACCCAGCAAGAAATGTCTAAACTGTTTAGGGTCTAGAAAGATAATTCTTTCCCAAACAGCAGTAAGACATAAACTTTAGTGCCTAATGCTACACATTCCTGATGTATAGATATGGATTTCCTCTTAGACTGTGTACTTTTAGACATGTCTGGAAATATCCATATCTTTTACCCTAAAGCAATCATTTTTATGACCAGAAGACAATTTTGAAGTCCAGCCTTGATCAGCTTCTAGGACATAAGACACTAAGGGGCCCTTTTGGTAAAGTGTGTTAACATACATATTAGTGTGCACTATTACTGCACTAGGGCAGTAACGGTATGCTGTATTTGTGGGAGCTAGGAAGGTTATGGGTAGAGAATGGGCTTGGACTGTACACTTCTAGCACATACATTCACTCAAATTGCAAACATTCTTAGCCATGGTAAAGAACATTTCTGTGCGATAACTGCAGAGGACATGCTGGGCACGTGTCAAACAATTAAAACACAACATTTGCACTTACTGCACATTAATTTTTGCTTTTAAAGTGTGGTAATTGCAAAAATTTATTTAGTAAAAGGCCCCCTAAGTGTCTTAGCTCCCATCTTTTCTTTAAGTTGCAGCAGAAACTGGATTAAATTCAAACTCTACATCTTCAAGCCACTGTCTCCCAGTGAACCTGACAAAACTTCCTTCTTCCCTGACATACAGAACATCAGGGGCGTTAGCGGAATCACATTAGATTTCCATAAATTGCTGCTTCTTTTTCATCCCACAAGGCCAGTCCAGATGCTTGTGTTTGCCCTTTCCTGACTGGCAAGGCTTTTTTTCAGTGGGCAGTAGCCTCTGGGGTGATTCTGGCACTGGTAGGGGAGGAGCAGAGAGTACCTTACCTTCAACCATCTAGGTAGTTTATCCCAGAGCTGCAGCATGCTTGGTAGCACATTCTGAGAAGAGTCAGGTCTGTTGCATTTGTGACAGCTACTGCTGCTTAAGGTCTTTGGCGGCCGGTGCAATGGGTGCATTCTGCAGCATGCTGGAGTGGTTTTGATATACATGGCCAGAGGAGAGCATTCTTACAAACAGCCCATAGTCCCAATTTTAAGAATTTCTCAGGGGTCATGGAGGTCTCAATTTTGATAGGAAATACCATTATTCCCTTGGATGGTGAAGAAGGCACTCCATTCCTTAATTTGTCCATAGACATGGAAGTAATTGGGACTAGGAACAGAGTCTTGAGGAGTCGAGAGTTCTCAGCAGGAGCTATGTATGTAAAGTTTTTACCTTGTATTTTCGTATGCACAACGTGATTTATTTGATGAAAGGTTTGACAGAGGAGTCCTTGGATAGGAGGAAAATCTAAGATCCCCTCAGGAAAGGGTCCTCTGGGGCCAAGAACCCTCATCTAGATTTTGATGACTGGCAGGAAAGGGATTCCACAGCTTCAGTGGATTTGGTGTGCCAAGGTGAAGGTGGTCATGCTTCCAGTCCAGGGCTCAAGAGGAATAGCTACAAGAAGATCAGGTGCCTCGGTAGTCAGAATCTTCGTAGTAATGAATTGCCTTCCTTAATTCTCCAGGTGTTTTCAGCTTTGAAGATTTCAAGTTCAGAGCAGGCTGGTAGTGCAAAGTCAGATGATCCTCTGGAGGAGGGTATTGGGATTTTCTGGTGTATAGGGCGATTAAGATGATTGTACTCTGGATAATGGGATTAAAAGTGGCATAATCTGTGTGAGACTAGGTCATTCCAGTGATAGAGTGGGAGAACTTCTGTTTTTCCAAAGTTAGATACTCTTGTCTTGATAGTCCAAAAGAAGACCACAATTTTGGTAGAAAGAGGCATGGCTCTGAAAAATCCACAGGATTGAAGAATGGAAGAATTGTTGAAGCAAACATTTGAAATGTCGGCTTTGGCCTCTCAGACAGCCATCTGTGGAAACTTAGTGGTCAGGGTCTGTTTTCATTGAATTGAAAAGTTTGCCAGAGGGTGTTCTGAAGATGACTCAGAAAGTGCTTAATGAGCAGCTAGCCTGGAGATGGGTGCCGCTTTTCTGGCTGACACTATATTATTCAAGCCTCAGTAAAGGTGTTGTTTTTTTGTGCCTAAGAAGTTGGGCTGTGGATGTGGCCTCCAAGGAATGCCATAGCTTCCTTTCTCCGAGGACAAGCAGGCTGCTTGTTCTCACTGATGGGTGACGTCCACGGCAGCCCCTCCAATCGGAATCTTCACTAGCAAAGTCCTTTGCTAGTCCTCGCGCGCCCGCGCACACCGCGCATGCGCAGCCGTCTTCCCGCCCGAAACCGGCTTGAGCCGGCCAGTCTTCTTTCGTCCGCACTCGGTACGGCTGTGTTTTTTGCCGTGTCGAGCCCCGGAGAGTCGACCTCGCGCGTCCGTTGTTCAAATCGACGTGTTTTTTCTTCGGAAAAGATTTAAATTCGTTCGGAAAGTGCTCCGCAAACCCCCTTGGGTTTCGTTTGCCCCTTCCCGTACTTCCAGTCTTTGCCCCGGTAAGCTTTCTTTCGTCGTCGGGGTAGGCCTCTTTTCGGCCTCGGTCGAGATTTTTCTCCCTCAAAGTTTTTGGTGCTCAAATTCGTCATTTCGGATTTTGATTTCGCCAGCATGATTTTTCCGCCCATGACATCGAAGCCTTCCAGCGGCTTCAAGAAGTGCACCCAGTGCGCCCGGGTAATCTCGCTCACTGATAGGCACTCTTCGTGTCTTCAGTGTCTGGGGGCCGAGCACCATCCTCAGAATTGTAGCCTGTGTTCCCTGTTACAAAGGCGGACTCAGGTAGCGAGATTGGCCCAGTGGAACGTTTTGTTCTCGGGCTCTTCGTCGGCATCGGCACCGGGGTCATCGAGTGCATCGACGTCGTCAGCGTCCAGACCTTCATCCTCGGCCGCCAGTGCATCGAGGCATCGGCCCTCTGCATCGGCGCCGAGACATCGGATAGCTGCATCGGCGTCGGTGGTACCGGGACCTCGTCTGCTGATGTCGTCGGACGGTGGTGCATCGTCAGGAGTGCAGGTGAGGGCTGTCCATTCCCCTGCTGGTGGCTGTGAGACTTCGGGTGGGTCTCCCCCTACCCTGAGGGCTCCTGCGGTACAGCCCCCCCGGGATCGACCTGCTTCGACCTCGGCCCCGAGGAAGCGACGGCTGGATTCTACGTCCTCCTCGTCTGTGCCGGGGAGCTCCGGTGACATGCTTCGGAAGAAGTCGAAGAAGCATCGACACCGGTCTCCTCCCCGCGTCGGCACCGAGAGCTCTGGGTCGCCAAGGGAGTCGGCACCCAGCAGGCATCAGCACCGAGAGGACCGCTCACCCTCTGTTCAGGAGGTGTCGATGCGCTCCACTCTGGACAGCCCGGAACAGCCTCCACGCCCGGAACAGGTTCTGTCGTCGACGCCTGCATCGGCCTCCATGCCTTTCTCTGCAGCCGCTCTGAACGAGAGCCTCCGGGCCGTTCTCCCAGAGATTCTGGGAGAGCTGTTGCGCCCTACCCCTCCGGTACCGGCGGTGCTTGCGCCTCCGGTACCGTCGAGTGAGGCGCCGGCTGGCCCATCGCCCGGGGTGAGGTCCCCGACGTCGGTACCGCGTGCGGTGCCGACTGCGGCCACCTCCCAGGAGGGCTCCCCGACTACGTCGGCGGAGGGAGCTTCGCCGATGCGGGCGAGGGAGTCTACCTCTCGACGCCCCCATCGTGGACGTGGCTCCACGGAGTCGAGCCGGGCGAGGTTGCAGACACAGGTCCGTGAACTTGTGTCTGACACCGAGGGTGAGGCCTCGTGGGAAGAGGAAGAAGACCCCAGATATTTCTCTGACGAGGAGTCTGAGGGTCTTCCTTCCGATCCCACTCCCTCTCCTGAGAGACAGCTTTCTCCTCCCGAGAGTCTGTCTTTTGCTTCCTTTGTCCGGGAGATGTCTACGGCCATCCCCTTCCCGGTGGTTGTGGAGGACGAGCCCAGGGCTGAAATGTTTGAGCTCCTGGACTATCCTTCTCCACCTAAGGAAGCGTCCACTGTTCCCTTGCACCATGTCCTGAAAAAGACATTGCTTGCGAACTGGACCAAGCCACTAAGTAATCCCCACATCCCCAAGAAGATCGAGTCCCAGTACCGGATCTATGGGGACCCAGAGCTGATGCGCACTCAGTTGCCTCACGACTCTGGAGTTGTGGATCTGGCCCTAAAGAAGGCTAAGAGTTCTAGGGAGCATGCTTCGGCGCCCCCGGGCAAAGACTCTAGAACCTTAGACTCCTTTGGGAGGAAGGCCTACCATTCCTCTATGCTCGTGGCCAAAATCCAGTCTTACCAGCTCTACACGAGCATACACATGCGGAACAATGTGCGGCAGTTGGCGGGCTTGGTTGATGCTCTCCCCCCTGAGCAAGCCAAGCCTTTTCAGGAGGTGGTCAGGCAGCTGAAGGCGTGCAGAAAATTCCTGGCCAGAGGGGTGTATGACACCTTTGATGTTGCGTCCATGGCCGCTGCTCAAGGTGTGGTGATGCGCAGGCTCTCATGGCTGCGTGCCTCCGACCTGGAGAATAGACTCCAGCAGCGGATTGCGGACTCGCCTTGCCGTGCGGACAATATTTTTGGAGAGAAGGTCGAGCAGGTGGTAGAGCATCTCCACCAGCGGGATACCGCATTCGACAATTTCTCCCGCCGGCAGCCTTCAGCATCTACCTCTACAGGTAAAAGATTTTTTTGGGGAAGGAGGACTGTTCCCTACTCTTCTGGCAAGCGTAGGTACAATCCTCCTTCTCGACAGCCTGCGGCCCAGGCTAAGCCCCAGCGCGCTCGCTCTCGTCAGCAGCGTGCGCCTCAGCAAGGCCCCGCGGCTCCCCAGCAAAAGCAAGGGGCGAGCTTTTGACTGGCTCCAGCAGAGCATAGCCGACATCCAAGTGTCAGTGCCGGGCGACCTACCAGTCGGGGGGAGGTTGAAAGCTTTTCACCAAAGGTGGCCTCTCATAACCTCCGATCAGTGGGTTCTGCAAATAGTCCGGCAAGGATACACCCTCAATTTGGCCTCAAAACCTCCAAATTGTCCACCGGGAGCTCAGTCTTACAGCTTCCAGCACAAGCAGGTACTTGCAGAGGAACTCTCCGCCCTTCTCAGCGCCAATGCGGTCGAGCCCGTGCCATCCGGGCAAGAAGGGCTGGGATTCTATTCCAGGTACTTCCTTGTGGAAAAGAAAACAGGGGGGATGCGTCCCATCCTAGACCTAAGGGCCCTGAACAAATATCTGGTCAAAGAAAAGTTCAGGATGCTTTCCCTGGGCACCCTACTTCCCATGATTCAGGAAAACGATTGGCTATGCTCTCTGGACTTGAAGGATGCCTACACACACATCCCGATACTGCCAGCTCACAGACAGTATCTGCGATTTCAGCTGGGCACACGTCACTTCCAGTACTGTGTGCTACCCTTTGGGCTCGCCTCTGCGCCCAGGGTGTTCACAAAGTGCCTGGCTGTAGTAGCAGCGGCACTTCGCAGGCTGGGGGTGCACGTGTTCCCATATCTCGACGATTGGCTGGTGAAGAACACGTCCGAGGCAGGAGCCCTGCAGTCCATGCAGATGACTATTCGCCTCCTGGAGCTACTGGGGTTTGTGATAAATTACCCAAAGTCCCATCTTCTCCCAGCACAGAGACTCGAATTCATAGGAGCTCTGCTGGATTCTCGGACGGCTCGCGCCTATCTCCCAGAGGCGAGAGCCAACAACTTGTTGTCCCTCGTCTCGCGGGTGCGAGCGTCCCAGCAGATCACAGCTCGGCAGATGTTGAGATTGCTGGGCCACATGGCCTCCACAGTTCATGTGACTCCCATGGCCCGCCTTCACATGAGATCTGCTCAATGGACCCTAGCTTCCCAGTGGTTTCAGGCTGCTGGGGATCTAGAAGACGTAATCCACCTGTCCACGAGTTTTCTCGAATCCCTGTATTGGTGGACGATTTGGTCCAATTTGACTCTGGGACGTCCTTTCCAAATTCCTCAGCCACAAAAAGTGCTGACCACGGATGCGTCTCTCCTGGGATGGGGAGCTCATGTCGATGGGCTTCACACCCAAGGAAGCTGGTCCCTCCAGGAACGCGGTCTACAGATCAATCTCCTGGAGTTGCGAGCGATCTGGAACGCTCTGAAGGCTTTCAGAGATCGGCTGTCCCACCAAATTATCCAAATTCAGACAGACAACCAGGTTGCCATGTACTATGTCAACAAGCAGGGGGGCACCGGATCTCGCCCCCTGTGTCAGGAAGCCGTCAGCATGTGGCTCTGGGCTCGCCGTCTCGGCATGGTGCTCCAAGCCACATACCTGGCAGGCGTAAACAACAGTCTGGCCGACAGACTGAGCAGGATTATGCAACCTCACGAGTGGTCGCTCAACTCCAGAGTGGTGCGCCAGATCTTCCAAGCGTGGGGCACCCCCTTGGTGGATCTCTTCGCATCTCGAGCGAACCACAAAGTCCCTCAGTTCTGTTCCAGGCTTCAGGCCCCCGGCAGACTGGCATCGGATGCCTTCCGCCTGGATTGGGGGGAGGGCCTGCTGTATGCTTATCCTCCCATTCCTCTGGTGGGGAAGACTTTGTTGAAACTCAAGCAAGACCGAGGCACCATGATTCTGATTGCTCCTTTTTGGCCGCGTCAGATCTGGTTCCCTCTTCTTCTGGAGTTATCCTCCGAAGAACCATGGAGATTGGAGTGTTTTCCGACCCTCATCACGCAGGACGAAGGGGCTCTTCTGCATCCCAGCCTCCGGTCCCTGGCTCTCACGGCCTGGATGTTGAGAGCGTAGACTTTGCCTCTTTGGGTCTGTCAGAGGGTGTCTCCCGCATCTTGCTTGCTTCCAGGAAAGATTCCACTAAGAGGAGTTACTTCTTTCTGTGGAGGAGGTTTGCCGTCTGGTGTGACAGCAAGGCCCTAGCTCCTCGCTCTTGTCCTACACAGACCCTGCTTGTATACCTTCTGCACTTGTCTGAGTCTGGTCTCAAGACCAACTCTGTAAGAGTTCACCTTAGCGCAATCAGTGCATACCATTACCATGTGGAAGGTAAGCCGATCTCAGGACAGCCTTTAGTTGTTCGCTTCATGAGAGGTTTGCTTTTGTCAAAGCCCCCTGTCAAGCCTCCTACAGTGTCATGGGATCTCAATGTCGTTCTCACCCAGCTGATGAAACCTCCTTTTGAGCCACTGAATTCCTGCCATCTGAAGTACTTGACCTGGAAGGTCATTTTCTTGGTGGCAGTTACTTCAGCTCGTAGAGTCAGTGAGCTTCAGGCCCTGGTAGCCCAGGCCCCTTACACCAAATTTCATCATAATAGAGTAGTCCTCCGCACTCACCCTAAGTTCTTGCCAAAGGTCGTGTCGGAGTTCCATCTGAACCAGTCAATTGTCTTGCCAACATTCTTTCCCCGTCCTCATTCCTGCCCTGCTGAACGTCAGCTGCACACATTGGACTGCAAGAGAGCATTGGCCTTCTACCTGGAGCGGACACAGCCCCACAGACAGTCCGCCCAATTGTTTGTTTCTTTTGATCCCAATAGGAGGGGAGTGGCTGTAGGGAAACGCACCATATCCAATTGGCTAGCAGATTGCATTTCCTTCACTTACGCCCAGGCGGGGCTGGCTCTTGAGGGTCATGTCACGGCTCATAATGTTAGAGCCATGGCTGCGTCGGTAGCCCACTTGAAGTCAGCCTCCATTGAAGAAATTTGCAAAGCTGCGACGTGGTCATCTGTCCACACATTCACATCTCATTACTGCCTGCAGCAGGATACCCGACGCGACAGTCGGTTCGGGCAGTCAGTTCTTCAGAACCTGTTTGGGCTTTAGGATCCAACTCCACCCCCCGAGGGCCCTGTTTGTTCTGTTCCAGGCTGCACTCTCAGTTAGTTGGTAAATTTTTTAGGTCAATGTCAGTTATGTCCTCGCCGTTGCGAGGCCCAATTGACCATGGTTGTTGTTTTGAGTGAGCCTGGGGGGCTAGGGATACCCCATCAGTGAGAACAAGCAGCCTGCTTGTCCTCGGAGAAAGCGAATGCTACATACCTGTAGAAGGTATTCTCCAAGGACAGCAGGCTGATTGTTCTCACAAACCCGCCCGCCTCCCCTTTGGAGTTGTGTCTTCCCTTGTATTGTCTTGCTACATACTGGACTGGCCGGCTCGAGCCGGTTTCGGGCGGGAAGACGGCCGCGCATGTGCGGTGCGCGCGGGCTCGCGAGGACTAGCAAAGGACTTTGCTAGTGAAGATTCCGATTGGAGGGGCTGCCGTGGACGTCACCCATCAGTGAGAACAATCAGCCTGCTGTCCTCGGAGAATACCTTCTACAGGTATGTAGCATTCGCTTTTAGGAGCAAATAGTTTGGAGAAAATTTCAATAAAACTGGTGGGGTGGCATCTTGGATTCTGACAGTGTTATGATTCTGCCGGTTTGGCTGAGGGGGAGGGGGGACGTCTCTTCTGATTGGCTGCCAGGGGTTGTGCTGACGTCAGGGGATAGTACTTTAGCCTGCAGCTGAAGAGTTTCTCTGCTTTTGCGTTACTTATCTGGTGGTAACAGGAAAGCCTGATAGGTTTCTCTCAGAACGTGCTCTAGGTTCTGACAGGGATCTGTGTTGATTTAGAGTATTCTTTTCCTTCCCTCTGGGTTAGCTGCTGCTGTGTGTGTGTGTGTGTGTGTGCGTAGCTCTGTAATCAGGGTCAGCTGCTCGTTTGTTTAGTGGGGGCTGGGCATTGCTCAGCCTCCGGGGCTCTGGGCTGAGTGAGAGCGTTCTCCTTGGTTTGTTTGTTTTAAGGATTTCTCTTCCCAGTGTCCTGGCCTGCTGGCTCAGTGAGTTTAACCCTTTGTGTACTGTGTGTATTGTATTCCTGCCTCTGCCAGTGTGTTTGTTTGGATGGGCCCCACTCCCTCTGGGAGGGGAAGCGTTCTCTCTGATTGTTTGTTGATTTATGGCACTCTCTCTCTGCTGGCTCTACAAGCTTAACCCTTTATGTTCTGTGTGCCTCTGTCTACAGTGGGTTTGAGGCAAAGGCTTTCTGCCTTCCTTTGTGTTTGGTTCCTCTGGCTTCTGCCTGGGGCTCCTACCCTGGTGGGGAGGGGGTTGCTGTGTTAGTTCCCCTGTCCTGCGTTAGTCCCCTGCGTGGGCGTGGCCCGCTCTGGTCCTTTGTTTCCCCCTCTGCCCTATTGCTGGTGTTCAGCGCGTGTCTGGCATCTTGGGGCCCTCTGGGTTCTTTCACCCCTCCCTGTGTGTGATTGGGTTCCAGTTCAGCCGTGAGGCTCGCACGAGTGGCTCTGTCTGCGTGGGTTCCGGTTCGGCCGCGAGGCCCGCCTGTATGCCTATTTCCCTTCTTCCTGAGGGACTGGGGGGAGGGGTAGCTTAGGGGGTATTGTGTAGCTGGGGTGTGCGGTGGTGGGTCGGTCTCCCCTTGGCCTGGGTCGGCGCCCTGCTGGCCTCGGCCAGGGCCCAAGGGCTCACGACCAACCCAACGGATTACAGAACGCAAAAGCCATGAGCTCGACCGATCCATCCCCCATGCAGCTGCTCCAGCAATTGCATGCTCAGCTACAACAGGTATCGGGAGTCGTGAACGCACTGTCTCAACGGGTAGACTCGCTGACTGTCACGGGGGCTGCGGAGGTCCCGCCAGCAGCTACTCCGCCTAGTTCCCACGCATGTGGCCGAGGGATTCGGGTGGCTATGCCCCCGAGGTACGAGGGCGACAGTAAGACCTGCCGGGGGTTCCTCAATCAATGCCAAATTGTCTTCGAGTTGCAGGCCCTGGATTTTCCTTCGGATCGGGCGAAGGTGGCTTATATTATCTCTCTACTGGCAGGCCCCGCTCTGGCCTGGGCCTCGCCCTTATGGGAGAAGAAGGATCCCCTCCTGGATAATTTGGCAGAGTTTTTGAAACAATTTCGGCTCATCTTTGAGGAACCCGGGAAGCCCTCCTCGGCGGCGACTCAGCTGTTGAACCTACATCAGGGGCGACTCTCTCTGGGTGAGTACGCCATCCAGTTTCGGACTTTGGCCGCAGAGCTAGGTTGGGATAACCCAAGCCTGACTGCGGTATTTTGGCATGGTGTCTCGGCCAACATTAAGGACGAACTCACAGGCCGGGAGCTGCCCTCAGATCTGAATGACCTCATCCGTCTCTGTACCCAGGTGGACATCCGGTTCAGGGAGCGGGCCTGTGAACGTCGCGCTGGTCAGCAGGTTGCAGGGGCTAACTCGAGGAGCTCGCACAAGAGCCCTGCTTCCCCGTCGCTGGGTGTGCCCGATGGGTCTGAACCTATGCAGGTTGACCGGGCGGCCCAGGAGAGACAGCGGAGACGCTCTAAGGGGCTGTGCCTGCATTGTGGAGTGAAAGGGCACTTTGTCCGTGAGTGCCCGAAGAGAAAGAAGTCGGGAAACCAGCAGCCCTGATACCGGCTAGGGAGACCGGGTCAGGGCCAAAGTCCTTCTCCCCTTGGATGCAGGTTTTGGTGCCAGTTCTACTGGCGATTAAGGATACCCCTTGTTTTGAGGCGCTAGTTGACTCGGGGGCGGGAGGCAACTTTATCAGCGCGGACCTGGTGCGGGTTCATCAAATTCCTACGATGGAGTTACCTCAGCCCATCACCGTCTCAGCGGCTTGGGGACTGGTTCGGGGAGTTCTTCGCTCCAGAACCGTGCCTATGACCATACGGGTAGGAGTCTTACACAAAGAAGTTATCTCCTTCTACGTCCTTCCGTCGGCCACTGAGGCCATAATCCTGGGATTACCCTGGCTTCGCCTGCATAACCCTTGCATTGATTGGGCCCGGGGTGAATTGACGGCGTGGGGCCCGGGCTGCCAGAAGGTCTGTTTGGATAAGGTCTCGCCAGCCCCAGTGACGCTTCCTTTGGATCGAGCCAATGTTATGTTACCGGGGCCCTACAGATCCTTTGGAGATGTTTTTTCCAAACAGCAAGCAGAGATTCTGCCTCCTCATCGCTCCTATGACTGTGCCATAGAGCTACTACCTGGCACTGAACCTCCCCGTGGCCGCGTATACCCCCTATCCCGGCCAGAGACGGAAGCCATGTCCCAGTATATTCGAGAGAACCTAGCTCGAGGCTTCATCCGGCCCTCTAAATCACCCGCGGGGGCTGGATTCTTCTTCGTGGAGAAGAAGGATGGGGGGTTGCGCCCCTGTATTGACTACAGGGGACTCAATGCCATCACGCGGAAGGACAAATACCCCCTTCCCTTGATTTCTGAGATGTTTGACCGCCTCCAGGGGGCCCAGATCTTCTCCAAGCTCGATCTCAGGGGGGCCTACAACCTTGTGCGGATCAAGGAGGGGGATGAGTGGAAGACGGCGTTTAACACCCGCGACGGGCATTACGAATATCTGGTAATGCCCTTTGGACTTGCTAATGCTCCAGCCGTCTTCCAAGCCTTCATGAATGACATCTTCAGGGATCTCCTGTATAAGTTTGTGATGGTCTACTTGGACGATATTTTGATTTTTTCAAGGGCTGAGGAAGAGCACCAGGAGCACCTGAAGACCGTATTGCAGCGGTTGAGGGAGAACCACCTCTATGTGAAATTGGAAAAATGTGAATTCCATCGCTCCGAACTGCTCTTCCTGGGGTACATCATTTCTAACCACGGGCTGCGTATGGACCCCAGTAAGCTGACAGCCATCCTGCACTGGCAGCAACCTACGGGGCGTAAGGCTCTACAGCGCTTCTTAGGTTTTGCCAACTACTATAGGCAGTTTATTTGGAATTACTCGTCCCTGACTGCCCCTCTTACTGCCTTGACTAAGAAGAACGCTGACGCTCGCAACTGGTCGCCTGAGGCGTGTCAGGCCTTTGAGAATCTGAAACAGGCATTTGTTGGAGCTCCAGTGTTGCGCCATCCCAACCCGACAAATACATTTTTCGTGGAAGTGGATGCATCATCGGTTGGCGTAGGAGCAGTGCTGTCCCAGGCCCACCCCAGTGGGAAACTTCTCCCATGTGCATTCTTCTCTAAAAAGTATACCCCTGCCGAGAAGAATTATGCCATCGGGGATCAGGAGCTATTAGCCATTAAATTGGCCCTGGAAGAATGGCGTCATCTGCTGGAAGGGGCGCAGGAGCCCTTCACGGTGTTCACGGACCATAAAAACCTGACTTATTTACGAGAAGCGAGAAGGCTGAATCCTCGCCAGGCCCGGTGGGCACTATTCTTCTCCCGCTTTGATTTCATTCTGACCTATCGTCCAGCGGAGAAGAACATCAAGGCAGATGCCCTCTCCAGGTCCATGGAGGCTGACCTGGAGGAAGAACCCCTGCAGTATGTAATTAAACCTGATGTCATTGTGCCCGCGATGACGCTAGCAGTACCTGCAGGTATGACCTTTGTGCCACCCCGGCTGAGAGAAAAGACACTCCAATGGGGGCATGCCTCTCGAATGGCAGGACATCCCGGGATCCTGGGAACCAAGCGGTTCATCTCCCAGCAGTATTGGTGGCCTTCACTTGATCGGGATGTGCAGGAGTTTGTGGCTGCGTGTCCTGAGTGCGCCCAGCATAAGGCTGACCGTCGGAGACCCCAGGGGTTGCTGATGCCTTTACCGGTACCTGAGAGACCGTGGACCCACATTGCCATGGACTTTGTTACGGATCTGCCTAACTCTGAAGGGCACACAGTTGTCTTGGTAGTGGTGGACCGGTTTTCTAAAATGGCCCACTTCATACCCATGCCTACCCTTCCTTCGGCGGTGAAGCTGGCACAGTATTTCATCAGCTCTATTTTTCGTCTCCATGGTCTGCCAGAATCTATTACCTCTGATCGAGGAGTACAGTTTGTCTCAAAGTTCTGGAGAGCCCTGAATCGGGCCCTTGAAGTAAAGCTGAACTTTTCGTCGGGATATCACCCACAATCCAATGGCCAAACAGAACGAGTGAACCAATGCTTGAAGCAGTTCCTACGGATGTATGTCAATGAGCACCACAACAACTGGAGTCAGCTGCTGCCTTGGGCAGAATTCGCTCATAACAACCGAGTGAGCTCGGCCACGGGCGCGTCGCCCTTTTACATCGTATATGGACGACACCCGCGGATACCAGCCCCCTTGAAAACCAACTTGGATGTCCCGGCAGCGGTTGATGCGGTGACCTCGCTCCAAGCAATTTGGTCATCAGTTCAGAAAGCGCTGCGAGTGACCTCCACTCGTATGAAACGCCAAGCGGATCGGTCTCGCAGAGTGGAACCGCACTTCCAGCCTGGCGACTTGGTGTGGTTGTCCACGCGTAATCTTCGTCTGAAGATTCCCTCCTCCCGCTTTGCACCTCGATTTGTGGGCCCGTATCCCATTGTGAGGCAAGTGAATCGGGTCTGTTATCAGCTAAAGTTACCACCTACATTACGGGTACATAACACCTTTCATGTGTCCTTGCTGAAGCCTGTGATTCTGAGAAAAGGGGCTTTGCCCGCGTTGCCTGCTAGTCCAGCCATCTCAGCCTCCCAGGGGGAATACGAAGTCCGGGATGTCTTGGATGCAAGGCGCTTCCGGGGACATCTCCAGTATCTCATTGCGTGGATGGGATATGGACCGGCAGACAATTCCTGGGAGGACGCTACTCATGTCCACGCGCCAATCCTAGTCAGACGGTTCCATCGCCTTTTCCCTCACAAACCTAAACCTCGTGGACGGGGTAGGGGGGGCCCTTGAAGGGGGGGGTGATGTTATGATTCTGCCGGTTTGGCTGAGGGGGAGGGGGGACGTCTCTTCTGATTGGCTGCCAGGGGTTGTGCTGACGTCAGGGGATAGTACTTTAGCCTGCAGCTGAAGAGTTTCTCTGCTTTTGCGTTACTTATCTGGTGGTAACAGGAAAGCCTGATAGGTTTCTCTCAGAACGTGCTCTAGGTTCTGACAGGGATCTGTGTTGATTTAGAGTATTCTTTTCCTTCCCTCTGGGTTAGCTGCTGCTGTGTGTGTGTGTGTGTGTGTGCGTAGCTCTGTAATCAGGGTCAGCTGCTCGTTTGTTTAGTGGGGGCTGGGCATTGCTCAGCCTCCGGGGCTCTGGGCTGAGTGAGAGCGTTCTCCTTGGTTTGTTTGTTTTAAGGATTTCTCTTCCCAGTGTCCTGGCCTGCTGGCTCAGTGAGTTTAACCCTTTGTGTACTGTGTGTATTGTATTCCTGCCTCTGCCAGTGTGTTTGTTTGGATGGGCCCCACTCCCTCTGGGAGGGGAAGCGTTCTCTCTGATTGTTTGTTGATTTATGGCACTCTCTCTCTGCTGGCTCTACAAGCTTAACCCTTTATGTTCTGTGTGCCTCTGTCTACAGTGGGTTTGAGGCAAAGGCTTTCTGCCTTCCTTTGTGTTTGGTTCCTCTGGCTTCTGCCTGGGGCTCCTACCCTGGTGGGGAGGGGGTTGCTGTGTTAGTTCCCCTGTCCTGCGTTAGTCCCCTGCGTGGGCGTGGCCCGCTCTGGTCCTTTGTTTCCCCCTCTGCCCTATTGCTGGTGTTCAGCGCGTGTCTGGCATCTTGGGGCCCTCTGGGTTCTTTCACCCCTCCCTGTGTGTGATTGGGTTCCAGTTCAGCCGTGAGGCTCGCACGAGTGGCTCTGTCTGCGTGGGTTCCGGTTCGGCCGCGAGGCCCGCCTGTATGCCTATTTCCCTTCTTCCTGAGGGACTGGGGGGAGGGGTAGCTTAGGGGGTATTGTGTAGCTGGGGTGTGCGGTGGTGGGTCGGTCTCCCCTTGGCCTGGGTCGGCGCCCTGCTGGCCTCGGCCAGGGCCCAAGGGCTCACGACCAACCCAACGGATTACAGACAGCAATCTTCTAGAGGACCATACAAGGTCATTCTGCATTCTATCTGCAAGGTGTCAGTTTAGGGATGCAAGAAAATATAGGCCTTGTAGTACTAGTGGTTTTCAATTGGGACAATTTTATCTCATAAAGGAAGTCCTTTGGTGGTAGCAGGAAAGACTGAGAAGCAGGACCCGGGAGTACAGAAGGTGTTAGATCGACACAGTGAGGTTTTGGGAACCCATACACTGGTTCCCCACAGTGGGTGGGATGCCTAAAGTGGTTTTTCTGGAGGTGGACCCAAATAACTTCAGATCAGTAGTTTTCAAAGTGATTTGAGATGGTTGTGCTCTTGAATTTGCTCATCCTCTTTAAGACATTTCCTGGAATCTCCTTGCCAGTCTTCTGTAAAGAAGGCAGTGGTTGAGTCAGTTCTAGAAAGATTGTTGCAGTTGCTGGCTATAGTCCCCATGCTTCCAGGGGAATGGGGAAAGGGTTGATACGCTATCTATTTTTTTTTGTTTGTTTGTTTCTAAGAAGTAAGGCACCTTTTCAGTTCCATCTTCGATCTCAAGAGGGTTCAACAGGGCACTGAGAATTCTAAGGTTTTATATGGAGACCTTACGTTTGGTGAAAATAGCGGTGCACTATGGAGCATTTTGTTTATATTGCTGAGCTTGATGAAAGTATATTTACACATTCCCATTCATGAGTAGTGCCAGCAATGCATTTTGCAATTTTAGCTCATTGTTGCCAATTTTTTGTACTTCCATTCAGTTTGGCCACAACCCCATGGACCTTTTTGAAGGTTGATGGTCGTGGTTGGAAGCCTTGAGGATACAGGGTGCTGGTTCAAACATATTTGGATAATCAGCAATCAGAGTGAAATCTTACCAGGAGAGCAAAGAGGCCACTGTATTACATGATGTTTTCTGGAAGAACTTGACCAAGAAGAAACTGTTAATCATCCAACACAGTAGAGTATCTAAGGGTCCTGTTTGACACTAGTCAAGGGAAAGTGTTCTTGACCAATGAAAGACAACTAAAATTACAGACACTGGTTTGGAGTCTGCACAAAAAAAAATCAAACTTAGGATTCAAGATGGCTGCTGCTAGAGTCTGACGTACCTGCCGCTTCTCTGAATCTCCTAGTTTTTGACGATGCCGAAAAGAAGGGGCCGGCCCTCCTCCACCGCTCCTCAGCAGCAGAACCTTTCCCCTAGCCCAACTACAATACAAACTTTTTTTCAGAGAAGCATGGTGCCAGAGGCATCGGGGACTAGCCCGTTGATCCGTTCTGGGGTGGATGGAGAACCTGCAGCGTTCCCAGGGCTGGAGCTTTCGCTCAGCCCCAATGTAAGAGCACCTCCCTCTCAGCCCTCTGGCTGCAGCACTCCTTGGTTGGCGTCCTCTGTCCAGAGGCCCACGGGCGGAACGGGAGAGGAGAAGACGGGAGGTGATGCAATCGACCGGAGGAATTCGGAGTGAAGGAGACTTGGACAGCCAGACCGGAAGGGTAGTGTCAGCTACTCCTAGAACAACGAAGGAGACTCCAGCCGTGAGTGAGGAACATGGTTGTTCTACTAATATAGAGGTAACAATGACTCTATTTCCTATATCGATGGACAAACCAAGTGAAGTTACGCTGGATAGTCTATGTACATTAATACTAGAGCTGGGAAAAGCAATATGCCCGCAGATAAAAAAAATTTAACTCAAGATTTATCCATGTTAGAACATAAGACAAAAGATATTGAATCTAGAATGGAAACCTTAATGAATACAAATAAGGAATATGAAAATGAAGTTAAAAAGACACAATCATATCAAGAATGTATAACTAAAGACCTAATATCCCTTAGAAGAAAAACTGAATCCTTGGAAAATTCAATAAGAAATAATAATCTTCGTTTTTTGAATTTCCCCAAACAATTTGCGACTTCTCCAAGAGATATGTTAAGAAACTATATAAGAGATATATTGGAAGTGGCCGAAGAGGCCATCCCCCTGTTTTCTCAAATATATTATTTGCCAACAAAAACAAAAGAGAATCAAATCTAAGAACTTGATGTTTCAGAGATTCTGGAAGCTTCTGACAATGTAATGGTAATACCGTCGACTTTGATTGCAATTTTGGCATTGACTCCAGATAAAAACTGGTTAATGAGACTATTCTTTCAGAATAGGGAAAAAAGTTTTCTTGGACTGAAAATTTGTGTTTTTCCTGATGTGACTAAAGACACTCAGAAGCATAGTCAACAATTTCTTATGATGAAGCCAGGGGTACTTCATTTGGGGGCAACATTTTTTTCTACGATATCCTTGCAAGTGCGTTGTTAAATATCAGTTGAATAAGTATGTGTTTTGTGAACCACCTCAACTCACCGCATTTCCAACTGCTAAGGGGTCTACTGGGAGGGGTGGAAATAGCTCTGTGTAATAATTTACTGGTACCTTTTGGGAATCAGACTCAGCTAATTCCTACTTTGTTTTTCCATATAAATGATTTAAATATCCATATATGTTACATTTTGAATCCTAATTGTGGACTTGGATATAACCTGGTGAAATAATTTCTTTATATTTTTTCGTTTTCTTTAATATAAAATTTCAGATTTTATATATTATATAATGGAAACCAGGTAACTTTTCTGTACAAGTGTTATGCTTGATTATAATTTAAAATTCTATAAATAAAAGTAAAAAAAAAAAAAATCAAACTTACTGCCTGGGATTGTCTCCAAGTGCTTTGTTTGATGGACACCCTGGAGTTGGTTTCTTGGGCCAGAGCTCATATTCACCCATTGCAGAGTATTGCTTTCCTGCTGATCCCTTTAGACTCAAGATTGGGAGGTAATGCTGCTTTGGAGAGGAAAAGCAAAGAGAAGTCTATTGTGGTGGTTGCAGTTGAACAAAGACATGGAATGGAGCTGGAGTCTCTAGAATGGATTTTGGTCATGACAGATGCATCATCAATGTGTGAGGTAGCCCAAGGAAGATGGACAGAGGTGGAGGCCACCTGGAGGTGACGGCCATGTGTCTAGCCCAGAATTCTTCAACCTAAAGGTTCAGCAGAGAGCAGTACATCTTTCACCAGACAGTGTCTTGGTGGTAGCTTATGTCAATTGCCAAGGAAGAACCAAAAGGTAAGGAATTATCAAAAGAAATGCAGATTTTGATGAAGTGGATGGAACACTACCTATTGATGTCAGTGGCTTATGTTGTAGGATTGGAAAATTTTAGTTTACTTCTTAAGCAGCTATACCTGGGGTAGTGAAGTTTGGCACCAGAGATGTTTGAGCAGTGGGGATCACTGATGATGGATCTCCTGGCTATGAGCAGGATTGCCAAAGTTCCCAAGTTTTTCAGTTAAAGAAGAGATCCCAGAGCTTTAGGTTTAGACACACTATTACAGTGTTGGCCTCTGGAGAGATTTCTGTATGTGTTTCTGCCATGGGCTCTGCTGAGCTGAGTCATATAGAGCAGTGTTTCCCAAGTCGGTCCTGGAGTACCCCCTTGCCAGTCAGGTTTTTCAGGATGTCCACAATAAATATGCATAAGATTAATTTGTATATAATGGAGGCGGTGTAATGGAGGACTGATCTAGAGAATAGAAGCACATTGGAGTCCAGTAGTAGTGGTGCCACCGGATCAGCCGAGAATATCTTGGTACAGAGACCGTATGTAGTAGAGAATGGAGGATCTAGTGTAGTGGTTCCCAAACTTGGTCCTGGAGGCATCCCTGCCAGTCAAGTTTTCAGGATATCCACAATGAGTATGAGAGGTTTGCTTGGATTGGAGGCAGTGCATTCAATTCTCATAAATATTCATAGTTGATATCCTGAAAACCTGGCATCCTGGAGTGCCTTCAGGACCAGGTTTGGGAACCACTGTAGTGTATTCCATCAATGAAACTGTTAGTGCGTGTTTTGATCCGGATGTAGGGCATGTCTTGATTCTGTATTACTGCCTGACTCTTGAGATGGCAAGGTTGCAGAAAGGAAGTTACTCTGCTTGTGTGTTAGTAACTCTTATGTTCCAGGAAAATGTCAGCCTCCTTGGTATATGTTCAGTTGTGGAGAGCTTTTAAAGAATGGTGTTTTGAGCAGCACATTTGTGCCACTGAGGTAGCCAATTTTAGAAATTTTTGGATTTTTTGCATGATGTTTTGGACAAGGGATTGGTCATTGCCTTTTTGAGGCTGCATATAGCGACATTTTCTTGCTATAGAGGTTTGATTTGTGTCAGTCTCATGTAGATGTTGTCAGATACTGTTTCAGCTTGTTCCAGTCCGTCTGTTCCAGCTTGTTCCAGTCACATCGCATCTGCCCCTGCCTACCTGCCATCAACCAACCTGCCTGCTTCCCATCGACTTGCCTGCTTGTCAGCCCATCAACTACCTGCCTGCCTTCAAGCCTGCACAACTACCTAACTGCCTCCCCGCCTGCCGGCTTGCCAGCCCATTAACCTACCTGCCTGCCAGCTCACCCATCACCTGCCTGCCTCCCAGCCCATCGACTTGCTTGCCCCCTGCCCATCAACCTGCCTGCCCCTGCCCACCCATCAACCTACCTACCCACCTGCCAGCCCTTCTACCTACCTCCCCACTACTACTCCTTACTACTTATGGCCTGTATACACATTCTCTTCATCACCCTGTCCCTTCCTAATCTTTTCCCCCTCCCCCTACTGCAAGAACTCACTGCCCATCCATGTCCTCTCCCGTCCTGCTCACTACTGCAATACCCTACCCACCCCCATCCCTCACCATCTCTCCTATCCCCCTCCTCCTTCCTAGCTCTCAACCTTCAACACTTCCTTCCTGCTATTAGCCCATTCCCATTCCTCCTAAGCGCATCCCATCTTCGTCGCCTCTGTTGCCCTACCTCCCCCACCCTCCTCCACACACTCATGCTCCTTCTCCTGCTATCCGCCGGAGACATCAATCCCAATCCAGGTCCCCCACACCTGTATTCATCTTATCCATGCAAACGATTCCGGGACGTCTCCAATCTCATCTCAAACCTCTCCCCCCCCCCCCCTCCCTCCCCTTCTCGTGTGCCCTGTGGAATGCCCGCTCTGTCTGCAACAAACTTTCCTTCACCCATGATCTCTTCATCTCCCGTTCCCTTCAACTGCTCGCCCTAACTGAAACCTGGCTCACCCCCGACGACTCTGCCTCAGTCGCAGCCCTATGCCATGGAGGTTATCTTTTCTCCCACACTCCCCTCCCAGTCGGCCGCGGAGGAGGTGTTGGGTTACTACTTTCGCCCGCCTGTAGTTTTCAACCCCTCCTACCGCAGTCTCACTGCTTCTCATCCTTTGAAGTTCACTCCATCCGTCTATTCTACCCGCTGCCACTCAGAGTTGCAGTCATTTACCACCCCCCTGATAAGTCCCTCCCCTCCTTCCTTACCGACTTCGATTCATGGCTCTCCGTTTTTCTTGAACCCTCATCTCCGTCCCCATTCTTGGAGACTTTAACATACATGCTGATGACCCATCCAACTCTTACTCTTCTCAGTTCCTCACTCTGACATCCTCCTTCAACCTCCAGCTGAGCTCCACCACCCCTACTCACCAAACTGGCCATTGTCTTGACCTCGTCCTCTCCTCTACCTGCTCAGCCTCCAACTTCTGTGCCTCAGCTCTTCCTCTCTCAGATCATCACCTGATCACCTTCACATTTCATCACCCTCCCCCTCAGTCCCGCCCTACACTAACCACTACTTTCAGGAATCTCCAGGCCGTCGACCCTCCCACCTTATCCTCTAGTATCTCTAATCTCCTCCCCTCCATCATGTCCTCCGAGTCTGTCGACAAGGCTGTCTCTGCTTACAATGCCACTCTCTCCTCTGCTCTGGACACCTTTGCACCATCCATCTCCCGACCCACAAGGCGTACCAATCCCCAGCCCTGGATGACCCCTTGCATCCGATACCTTCGCTCCTGCGCCCGTTCTGCTGAATGCCTCTGGAGGAAATCTCGCACCCATACCAACTTCATTCATTACAAATTCATGCTATCCTCCTTCCAGTCCTCCCTATTCCTTGCCAAACAGGACTATTACACCCAATTGACTAATTCCCTCAGCTCCAACCCTCGTCGTCTCTTCGCCACCCTTAACTCCCTCATCAAAGTGCCCTCCGCTCCCACCCCACCCCCCCACCCCACTCTCTCCTCAATTACTGGCTGACTACTTCCGCAACAAGGTACAGAAGATCAACCTCGAACACTACCAAACCTCCTCCTCCTCCTCAACCTTTAACCCACTCCCTCAACCAACCAACCCAGGCATCCTTCTCCTCTTTTCCTAATATCACCGAAGAGGAAACCACCCACCTTCTTTCCTCCTCGAAATGCACCACCCTCTGACCCCATCCCCACCAACTTAACACCATCTCTTACTATCACCCCCTCCATCTGTCATATCCTCAACCCCTCTCTCTCCACTGCAACTGTCCATGATACCTTCAAGCATGCTGTACTCACACCACTCCTCAAAAAAACATCACTTGACCCCACCTGTCCCTCCAACTACAGCCCCATCTCCCTCCTACCCTTTCTCTCCAAGATACTTGAACGCGCGCCGTTCATAGCCGCTGCCTTGATTTTCTCTCCTCTCATGCCATCCTCGACCCGCTTCAATCCGATTTTCGCCCTCGACACTCGACAGAAACAGCACTCACTAAAGTCTGTAATGACCTGTTCATTGCCAAATCCAAAGGTCACTACTACATCCTCATTGACCTATTTGCCGCTTTTGACACTGTCAATCATAATCTACTTCTTGCCACACTGTCCTCATTTGGGTTCCAGGGCTCTGTCCTCTCCTGGTTCTTCTCTTATCTCTTCCACCGTACCTTCAAAGTACATTCTCATGGATCTTCCTCCATCTCCATCCCGCTCTCTGTTGGAGTTCCTCAAGGATCTGTCCTTGGACCCCTTCTTTTTTCAATCTACACCTCTTCCCTGGGCTCGCTGATATCATCTCATGGTTTCCAATATCCTCTCTATGCTGACGACACCCAGCTTTATCTCTCCACACCAGACATCACTGCGGAAACCCAGGCCAAAGTATCGGCCTGCTTGGCCGACATTGCTGCTTGGATGTCCAACCACCACCTGAAACTGAACATGACCAAGACAGAGCTTATTGTCTTTCCACGCAAACCCACTTCTCCTCTCCCCCCACTCTCTATCTCAGTTGATGGCACCCTCATCCTCCCCGTCTCATCTGCCCGCAACCTCGGAGTCATCTTCGACTCCTCCCTCTCCTTCTTTGCGCATATCCAGCAGATAGCCAAGACCTGTCGCTTCTTTCTCTATTACATCAGCAAAATTCGCCCTTTCCTCTCTGAGCACACCACCCAAACCCTCGTCCACTCTCTCATCACCTCTCGCCTTGACTGCTGCAACCTACTCCTCACTGGCCTCCCACTTAGCCATCTATCCCCCCTTCAATCCGTTCAGAACTCTGCTGCACGTCTTATCTTCCGCCTAGACCGATATACTCATTTCTCCCCTCTCCTCAAGTCACTTCACTGGCTTCCGATCAGGTACCGCATTCAGTTCAAGCTTCTCCTACTAACCTACAAATGCACTCAATCTGCAGCCCCTCATTATCTCTCTACCCTTATCTCCCCTTACGCTCCTACCCGAAACCTCCGCTCACAGGACAAATCCCTCCTCTCTGTACCCTTCTCCACCACCGCCAATTCCAGGCTCCACCCTTTCTGCCTCGCCTCTCCCTATGCTTGGAATAAACTTCCTGAACCTATACGCCAAGCACCCTCCCTGCACGCCTTCAACTCCTTGCTCGAAGCCCACCTCTTCAATGTCGCCTTCGGCACCTAACCATTCTACCTCTATTCAGGAAAACTCTAGACTGCCCCAATTTGATTGTCTGCACACTTTGTCCATTTGATTGTCTGCACATTTTGTCCATTAGATTGTAAGCTCCTTTGAGCAGGGACTGTCCTTCGTTGTTAAACTGTACAGCGCTGCGTAACCCTAGTAGCGCTTTAGAAGTGTTAGAAGTGTTAAGTAGTAGTAGATACTAGTGGAGTGTTAAGCTGTTGCAACTTCCTGAACACCAAGTAGTCCCCCCCACCTCAAAGAATGTGAATCTCATGCTATCCATTCTAGTGGAAACAAAAGCACTTTGGTATACAGTGCACTGTCAAGAAGTAACTAAGTTTCCCTTTATAAACTCACTTCATGCTCATACATTTAGAAGTCCATCAAGTGATACATTTAAACCCTTATGATTCTGGGCTTGTGATACTTGAAACTAAAGAAACCCTTTTTTTTTTTTTTTTTTTGAAGACCTCAGTTTGGCGGAGTCATGGGGCTCTCATCGATTTTAACCTCCACTCTTCAATCGTCACTGGTCTCCAAACCTGTTTTTATATCATTATATTTTTTATGTATTTTGTACTTTTAAATAGTTTATTTTAACATTCAAATCCTCAATTGTGTGTTCAAACACAAAAACTTTTTACAAGTTAGTACTTCAAAATATTTAGCTTAAATAGATCTCTTGCCAAGGGGCTATCTTGTCCGACACGACATCATGTTTTGCCGCTTGGCTGCTTCAAGGCTATGTCCCCTATAAAAATGCATAATATACTGATTTCAGTTAAAGGTATTCCCAACAGTATTATATTTTTAACAGTTGCTTAGCTTTAAACTCCTTGCTACCAACCGTCTCAGTGTTATCACATTCTTTCCCGATGTAAGATGGTGGCGGCGTTTTTTGACAGCTGTTTTATATCTTAGTTTTGAGTTCCCCACCAATCAGCATCCACCCTCAGATAAACGTCATCCATTCTATTTCAGCATTTAATCCTAGTGGAGTTACCATCTTCAACGTAAATATCCAAAACTGTTCACTGTAATTTGTTCTCCTTTAAGATACCTCCCTCCCACCCTTCATATATAATATCAATGATACGCCATCTTATATCATTCCAACAATGTTGTTTTTCTTTCCAGTGGCTTACTAGCGGTGCCTGCAAATTCTCGGTGGTAATGCGACATTTATGTTCATTTAGCCTAAGTTTAATGGGCCTACTACTGCATCCCACAACGGGCATTCCAATAAGTATACTACATCTTTAGATTTGCAGTAAACACTTCTTTTGTTTGAAGTGTATATCTTGACTTTGGGTCAGTCCATTCTGAGCCTGTTATTTTCAACATATTTCTTGTTGTCCTCTTGTTGGCTTAGAGGCTGCTGTACTATATCTTTGGTATGTCAGCATTTCTCCTATTGTTTTACCCCGTCTATACGCTGTTATAGGATATTGTTCAAAACCTGGGAATAGTTGAAGGATATGCCAATGTTTTTTCAAGGTTTTAACTATATTGTTTAATGCATATGAATATGGTAATACGTATGTCAGCCGGTCTGGAGTTGATTCTGATGCCTTCTGCAGCAATAATTCGCGCTGAGCCAACCGTGCTCTTAAATATTGCTTGTTTCAAAGCTTTACTGGGATATCCCTTTTCCTTAAACCGTTGTGTTAAGATCCCTGCTTGATATTTAAAGTCTTCTAATGTGTTGCATATCCATTGTATCCGTCGTATATAACTTTGTTATATAGTGACATGAAGTGCTGCATATATAGTGCCTTTTGCTCCTACAGGTTTCCCAATTGAAAAAACAATTCCACCAGTACTGAAGGCATAGTCCACAAGGAGGCAAGCCTCGTCTTGGGCAGAGCGTAGCTTAATTGCACTGTAAAAAAAATATGCAAGGTGTAAAAATAATATATTAAAGTTACTAGTTACTTTTAGTTCTTGGATATAAACAGTTGTTTCGACATTACATAAAATTAATTCTAGCAATTGGAAATCCATCCATCAAAGAAAACATCTAAACAAAAAATACTCAAGTCTTCAAATGTAGGGATCCACTACAATTAGAGAGATATTTAAGTCGAATAAGAAAAATAAACAAGAAAAAAGCTGAATGCTACGACAAAGTTCATGATGAGGTCATCAATTTGAGTCTGCAAAATTTGATGTCATAGTTAATATCAACAGTTGATTGAACATGATTTTATTTCTTTTCTAGTATTGACTCCACTTCATCACTCTTGGGTTTGTGGCTTACCAGAGACAACATGCACTTAACATAAAAATTATATTTTTGCTTTTAAATAAAAAAAATTTGATATAAACAGACTGCTTAAATGTCGAAGACCCAGCCATCTCTGTTGTTAACTCGTGCTGCAGAGTTGAATAATTTCACTCAAAAGAAAGCTTGCTAGAAACTGGAAGCAGCCCAATAATGGACCTAGTGATGTAAAGAAAATCGGATGGGTGTCACTAAAAAGTAACTATATAAAGTAACTAGACATTATATTACTCATTACTGAGAAAAGTAATATATTACAATTATTTCATTACATTTGCACAAAAGTAATTGTAGTTACTCGTTACTTTTAAAAGTAATATATTACCAGTAATATATTACTTAGTAAAATATTGCTACCCAACACTGATGGCTACTTGGTCTTCAGTGCATTCCTTTGTATTCCACTTACAGATTAGATGTTCAGGATTCCCAGGATGCAGATTTTGGGGCTAAGATTTTGAGGTGTCTTTTTACTTACCCATGAGGTTTACTGTTTTGATACTTTCCGAGTGTCTTGATTGGTTTGGTGGCCGATAGGGAAAGAGAAAATAGATCTTGTCTGTTCATTTTCTTTCCTTGAGTCCTTCCCGACCAGTCCAGAACCCACTGCGAGTTGCTATACATATTTTTTGTTTTGTTCCTATTGTGCAGTTCAGAGGCTATCCTTGATTTCTTAATTTAAGGTTGTGTTTTGTTTCTGGAAATTTTGAGGGACTACCTGGTCATTTTCCACTTTGTTATTGAAATACTGACTGCAAAGGGAATTTACAGTATGATGTCACTAGTCCAGTGGCTCCCAGTCTCCATCTATTGACAGGAGAAGGTAAACCCAAGAGTCTGGACTGGTCTGGAGGGACTCAAGGAAATAAAATAAGATCTAATTTCTCCATTTTCCACATCTCCATGGGTAAAATATGCGAGTACAGGAGACGTTCAAAAAATCTGAGATCCCTACATTTGGGATTTTCCAAGTGGTTGCAGGTGGCGAAAAAAAGAAAAGTCAAATAACCACCACTGTTACCTGCCTTATACTTTTCCATATGTTTACTCAAGCCCGGTGGATGGTCTTCCCACAGCTTCTGGTCTCTTCTGGGATATTTGGTTCTGTTCACTGATTCAGCTCAGCCTGGGGGATAAGGCTTGAGTGTGCCAGGTCCTTCCTATCCCCCCCCCCCCCCCCCCCCCAAGTTGCTAGCTTTTCTTTCCTCTCTCAGGATTAAAGAAAAAAATCAGCAAGGCTGCACATTTATCTGCTGTAGGTGGCTCTGATTTTAGGAGAGGTTGATTACTCAAATCCAGCCATTTTCCTGCCGGAAAAACCGGCAGCTTCACTGGTCTGGTCTGCGAGGGTGAGTACACCTTTAAAACTTTAATTACTGTCATCTCCCTCTTTGCTGCGGCTTTACTTATGCTTTTGTTGTTGTTGCAGATCCGAGGCTTTTCGCTGTTTCCTTGCAGGACAGACTGTTGAGACCTTCATAGGGTTTGGAGAGGTTGTTTATTCCCCTCTAGCGGCTTCGGTATTGAGACAGTCACGTCGCTGTTTCTGCCTATGGGACTTCCCTCAGTCTTCTCTTGCTACTGCTTCAGCAGCCATATTGGAGCCCTGTGGTTCACTATTTTCTTCAAACAGCACTGCTTCTGTGGCTCCAACAGCTACTTCTTTAGCAGTTTTAACATTGGGGTCTCTGCCTGGTACAGTTCTGTCTCTTGATTCAGGCTCTCAGCTTTCTTTCGCTCTCGTTTGTTCTATTGATACAGCCATTCCCAAGTCAGTCCCTGGGGCACACCTAGTCCCATCAGGTTTTCAGGATATTCACAATGAATATTCATGAGTTAGATTTGCATGCACTGCCTCAATTGGATGCAAATCTCTCTCATGCATATTCATTGCAGATATCTTGAGAACCTGATGGGACTAGGTGTGCCCCAAAGACTGGGTTAGTAATGGCTGTGCTGATGCATCAGGCTTTTCTTATGACTAGGGCTTTCCCTTATGCTGAATTTCTATGGACTTTTCCTTTAAGAAGCCGTCCAAACCTTTTTTAAACCCCGCTAAGCTAACCGCCTTTACCACATTCTCTGGCAACGAATTCAAGAGTTTAATTACACGTTGAGTGAAGAAACGTTTTCTCTGATTTGTTTTAAATTTACTACTTTGTAGCTTCATCGCATGCCCCCTAGTCCTAGTATTTTTGGAAAGAGTAAATAAACGATTCACGTGTACCCGTTCCACTCCACTCATTATTTTATAGACCTCTATCATATCTCCCCTCAGCCGTCTTTTTTCCCCTTTATCATTTTCATTGCCCTTCTCTGTATCTTTTCTAATTCCACTATATCTTTTTTTGAGATGCGGTGACCAGAATTGAGCACAATATTTGAGGTGCAGTCGCACCATGGAGTGTCAAAGGCATTATAACATCTTCATTTTTGTTTTCCATTCCTTTCCTAATAATACCTAATATTCTATTTGCTTTCTTAGCCGCCGCAGCACACTGAGCAGAAGGTTTCAGCGTATCATCAATGATGACTCCTAGATCCCTTTCTTGGTCGGTGACGTCTAACATTACGTAGCTATAATTCGTGTTCCTCTTTCCCACATGCATCACTTTACACTTGCTTACATTAAACGTCATCTGCCGTTTAGACGCCCAGTCTCATAAGGTCCGCTTGTAATTTTTCACAATCCTCTCGCGATTTAACAACTTTGAATAACTTTGTGTTGTCAGCAAATTTAATTACCTCACTAGTTAGTCCTATCTCTAGATCATTTATAAATATGTTAAAAAGCAGCAGTCCCAGCACAGACTCCTAGGGAACCCCACTATCTACCCTTCTCCATTGAGAATACTGACCATTTAACTCTACTCTCATTTTTCTATCTTTTGATCAGTTTTTAGTCCACAATAGGACACGACCTCTTATCCCATTACTCTCCAATTTCTTCTGGAGTCTTTCTTGAGGTACTTCGTCAAATGCCTTTTCAAAATCCAGATACGCAATATCAACCAGCTCACCTTTATCCACATGTTTGTTCACCCATTCAAAGAAATGTAATAGATTGGTGATTCAAGATTTACCTTCACTAAATCCGTGTTGGATTTGTCTCATTACTCCATGTTTTGAATATGCTCTGTAATTTTGTTCTTTATAATAGTCTCTACCATTTTGCCCTGCACCGTCAGGCTCTCACCGGTCTATAATTTCCCAGATCTCCTCTGGAACCTTTTTAAGATATCTGTGTTACATTGGCCACCCTCCAATCTTCTGGTACATTCTCGATTTTAAAGATAAATTACATATTACTAGCAATAGTTCCAGAAGTTCATTGTTCAATTCTATCCATACTCTGGGATGAATACCATCCAGTCTAGGAGATTTGCTACTCTTCAGTTTGTCAAATTGCCCCATTACATCCTCCATGTTTATAGAGATTTCATTCAGTTTCTCCAACTTGTCAGCTTTGAATACCATTTCTGGCACCGGTATCTCTCCCAAATCTTCCTCGGTGAAGACCGAAGCAAAGAATTCATTTAATCTCTCTGCTATGGCTTTGTCTTCCCTTAAGATGTTTGTGGAAGCGTATCTCCTTGGGACAAATCCCGTTTGATCTGAGTGGACTAAGAAGGACAGCACCCTGCCCAATCTGCGAAAAGCTTAAAGTCTTGATTTAGCAATGATATAGGGCGATAGGAGCCCAGCAGCTCCCTATCTCGGCCCGGTGTAGGTAAGACTATGATAGAGGCATGCGTCATGTCACCCACTTGCTGCCCTTCAGTGCATAGTGCCTCAAAGATGTCACGAAAGGCCCCAACTATTCTCCCCCTGGAATCTTATAAAATTCCGGGCCCAGTCCATCTGGTCCCGGGGCTTTGACTAACTTAAGTTTCTTTATGGCTTGTAGCACTTCACAATCTTGGACCGGAGCATTTAGAGAATCCCGCTGTGCTTGTGTGAGGGATGGGAGAGAGAGATTTTGGAAGAAAGCCTCTCTGGATTCTCTATCACAACTACCCTTATCATACAAACTTTTGTAAAAATCCACAAAAGCTTTTTGTATATCCTCTTCCTGATTTGCTCACTGACCTGACCCTGTTTTGATATGTTATAACCTGCTTCGCCGATCTATTCCTTACCATGGCGGCTAGCAATTTCCCCAATTTATTCCCCCACCTGTGCAACCGATATTTGTACAGCTGAATGTCTCTCACAGCCCTTTTAGTTAGGATGTCATTGATCTGAATTTTCAATTCTTTGAAATCTTGTTTAGCTGTCTCTCCCCCTCTTGCTACCGCGGCTCTAGCTGTTTGAAGCTGCCCAAGCTTATCAAGAAGTTCTTTTTCTCTTTTTTTTACGGGAGCTGGTTGTATAGGCTATTATTTTTCCTCTCATCACCGTCTTCCCTGCTTCCCATAATGTAAGCGGTGTCGTGTCGGGCAGTTTGTTGTCTGTCAGATATCGTTCCCATTCCTTAATAAGAAGCTGTCTAAACTCTAACTCACGGTACAGAGTGGGGTTCATGTGCCATCTCGAGTTTTTCTTTGCCCCCGCTAGTCCAATGTCCACCCTTACCAGGCTTTGATCCGAAACAACGCAAGCCTCTATCTCTGCCAGCCTCCCTACAGAGAAAAGAGTTGGGGGCAACAGTATATAATCCAATCTAGCGTGACATTTTTATGTACGTTAGAGTAAAAAGTATATTCTTTCTCGTCCGGGTGCAGAGCCCTCCAGACATCTGCCAATCCCAGATCCCTTTGTAGCAGCCCTATCCCCCTCTCATCAATTCCTTTAGGGCACGTTTTGGGCGGAGCACAATCAGGGGATCCACTGTGAGGTTAAAGTCACCTCCCACCAGCATCTGATATTCCTGCACTTGTGTGAGGGTGGCCAATAAGCTAGAGTAAAATATTTTGGAGTAGACATTTGGGGCATAAACTGAGCATATTGCTATTTTCAAGCCTTGAATAATTCCAGTCCACACTACAAACCTGCCCTCCGGGTCCTTCACCACCTTATGGCATACCACATCCAGGCCTTTACGAATAAGTATAGCTACTCCCCTCTGTCTGTTGTTAAATGGTGAGAATGTTACGTCTCCCACCCATCCCTGTTTCAGCTTGAGGTGTTCATGAGCATATAAGTGGGTTTCCTGTAACATATAAATGTCAACTTTCAATTGCTTACCATAGTGCAATATTTGTTTCCGTTTAATCGGGGAATGCACTCCGTCTATGTTTAAAGAAGCTACCCTGAGGCTACCCATTATCCTGGAACAGAGACATATTCGGATTATTGGACAACTCCAGAAAGATGAACGCATGACAAGGCTATTAGATTGTAAGCTCTTTGAGCAGGGACTGTCTCTCTTTGTTAAATTGTACAGCGCTGCGTAACCCTAGTAGCGCTCTAGAAATGTTAAGTAGTAGTAAGGCGCCATCCCAGCTGTGACACCTATCATGCTATCATGTCCCCTTGCACTCCACTCTTCAACTACACAGACCTCCATATTACGCAGAGTACTCTCTGACCTCCCCCCCCTCCCCCGTCTGCCTGCCCGTCCCTTCATCTTCCTCCCGTCCCTCCCCCCGGCACACCCACCCCACCAGTCCCCAGTTTCCGCCATTCCATTCTGTCCAACTCTCACTCGTACAATCACTCATCCACCCCCCCCCTCCCCCGTCCGACATACCAGCCCAAAATACTTATCAGTACCCATACAACCTCCCTCCCTCCCTCTTTAATCCTCACCCTTCCGCTCCCGGTTAACTGTTTCATCCCAGCAACCAACCCCACAAATCCCCGAGCTTCCAACCCCCACCCCCCTGCCCCCTTCTTACATGCTCCCTCAATTCCTCCACAAAGTCTAACAGCACCCTGAGCTTACAAGAGACTGTCCCTTGAGTGTAGGGCCTTCAGTCCCACTCAATTATTTGGCCAAAGAACCCACCCCAGGGTCCTGTATAGCTAAAACTGTTGGTAACCAATCATGTCCGCCACAACACAGCTCTATCTGCGAACGTTCTCTTCCTAACCCCTGGTTCAGTCTAGCAGAGCTGTTGCAAGTTATATTTGCCTGGGGTGAAGGACTTCCATGCATACTGGAATCTCCACTGCATTCATGATCCCTCAGACTGTGTCCTCAATACATCCAGGGCGATGCTCGTCCTTTGTCAAACAGCTTTAAACCATGATACACATTTTCCAAAGTCCTTCTCAAGCAGGTGTATCTGTTAATTCAACCACAAGTTCAAATACCCAAGCACTCTTCACTTTTCCTTAACTGCTCCAGACTGTGTTACCACGCTGAAAGTCAACCTGTAGAATTATACTTCCTTCATGGAATTGCGTCCCCACCAACCGAAAATTCAGTTTCTCACATGTCTGCTCTTTGTTCTGGGTCTATTGGCAGTTTCCTCAAAAAGGCTTGCAGCTCCTCGGCCTTTGTCAATGTGAAAGTTTTGTTATTGTAAGTTATCTTCACTCAAGCAGGGTACTGGAACACAAATCTGATGCCCTTCTCGTATGGGAAGGCGATAGAACGAGAGGACATGAAATGAGATTGAAGGGGGGCAGATTCAAAAAAGATGTCAGGAAGTATTTTTTCACAGAGAGAATGGTGGATGCTTGGAATGCCCTCCCGTGGAAGGTGGTGGTGAGGAAAATGGTAACGGAATTCAAACATGCGTGGGATGTACATAAAGGAATCCTGTGCAGAAGGAATGGATCCTCAGAAGCTTAGCCGAAATTGGGTGGCGGAGCCAGTGGGGGGAAGAGGGGTTGGTGGTTGGGAGGCGAAGATAGTGCTGGGCAGACTTATACGGTCTGTGCCAGATCCGGTGGTGGGAGGCGGGACTGGTGGTTGGGAGGCGGGGAATAGTACTGGGCAGACTTATACGGTCTGTGCCAGAGCCGGTGGTGGGAGGCGGGGCTGGTGGTTGGGAGGAGGGGATAGTGCTGGGCAGACTTATATGGTCTGTGCCCTGAAAAAGACAGGTACAAATCAAGGTAAGGTATACACATGAGTTCATTTTGTTGGGCAGACTGGATGGACCGTGCAGGTCTTTTTCTGCCGTCATCTACTATGTTACTATAACCTAGTGCAGTATGGCGCCAGCGTCTTCTTTTGCGCCATTACTCGAGCAGAGAAATCCTGGAATAGCAGTATCTTAGCGCCTGCATATTCTATGCCACGCAGTTTCTTAAATTTCTCCAAAATTGTAGCTTTTATCATGTAATGCAGGAACCTCGCTATAATCAGTCTGGGTCTCCCGTTAGCCTCTCTCCTCGGGCCGACTCGATGCACCCTTTCCACCTTGCCACGACAGGTTTCCGGGTCTATTCCCAGCTGCTTCGGGAGCCAGTTTTAAGTGAGGTCCTTCAACTCCGAATCCCCAACAGACTCAGGTACACCCACTGTTCAGATGTTATTTCTCTGTTCTCTTGATCTTCCACCCGATCTTGGAGCAAACGCACTTGCGCTTCCAGTTCCCCAATGCGGCCCTCTGCCGCCCTCGTGTGCTCATCGTGTGAGGAGATGCGTTCTTCAGCTTCCTGGAGCCTGGCCGCATGGGAAGCTGTGCATTCTTTGATCTCATCCATGCCATCGTGCAGTTTTGCTAATTTATCATCTAGCAACTGCGACATGTGCCGGAGTGATATTTGCACCATTTCCTCGTGCGCCGGGGCCGGGCTCAAGGCCTGTGTTGACGGTTTTGATGTAGTAGGCGACGCCATTTTGGCTTTCGGCGCGGTACCTCTCTTTTCCTGTTTTCGCCAATTTGATGGGCATACCGTGTCACACACACTTCGGCGACCCAGCCTCCGTGTTCGTAGGGCTATCAGCTCCGACCAGTTCGAATCTCGGAACTTCTGAGGCGCTGTTGTTACCATCAAAAAGGTTTAAAAGAGCACAGGGGTGTGGAGCCAAGCTAACAGGCGTCTGCTCCTTCTTCCAGCATCACGTGACCCCCAGCTTCTTGCTTTTAATATACCTAAAACATTTTTTTACTATGTGTTTTTGCCTCCAACGCAGTCTTTTTTTCGAAGTCCCTCTGCCTTCCCTATCAGCGCTTTGCATTTGACTTGATATTCCTTATGCAGTTTCTTATTATTTTCAGTTGGTTTCTTCTTCCATTTTCTGAAGGATTTTCGTTTAGTTCTAATAGCTTCCTTCACCTCACATTTTAACCATACCGGCTGTTGTTTGGTCTTCCTCCCTCCTTTTTTTTTAATACACGGAATATATTTGGGCTGGGCTTCCAGGATGGTATTTTTGAACAGCATCCATGCCTGATGTAAATTTTTGACCTGTACAGCTGCTCCTCTAAGTGTTTTTTTCACCGTTCTTCTCATTTTATCATAGTCTCCATTTTGAAAATTAAAGATTTCTTGTGTATACTTACTCCAAAGCTAATATCAAATCTGATCATATTATGATCACTGTTATCAAGTGGCCCCAGCACCATTACCTCCCGCACCAGATCATGTGCTCCACTAAGGACTAGGTCTAGAATTTTTCCTTCTCTTGTCAGCTCCTGTACCAGCTGCTCCATAAAGCAGTCCTTGATTTTGTCAAGGAATTTTACCTCCCTAGCATTCCCTGATGTTACATTTATCCAGTCAGTATTGAAGTCATTGAAATCACCCATTACTATCGTGTTGCCCATTTTGTTAGCCTCCTTAATTTCCTTTAACATTTCTGCATCCGTCTGTTCATCCTGGCCAGGTGGACGGTAATACACTCTTATCACTATCCTTTTCCGCTTTACACATGGAATTTCAATCCATAGAGATTCCATGATGTGGTTTGTTTCCTGCAGAATTTTCAATCTATTTGAATCAAGGCCCTCCTTAACATGCAATACTACTCCTCTACCAATTCGATCTACCCTATCACTTCCCTGGAGGTTCTGGAGGAGGGGGAACTTCCCCTGGATGAGGTAGATGACCCTTCTGCAGTCAGATTGTTTCATAAGGAGGAATTGCCTGCTTTTATCACTAAAGCTTTGGAGGTCCTTAATATTTCTTCCCCTACCTCTCAGCTTTCTTCTAACTCTAATCCTATGACGGCAAACACCAAAAAGCCTCTGAAATCTGTTCTGTTAATGAGACTATGCAAGAATTGATCACTGAGCAGTGGGGTACCCCGGATTCTAGTCTGAAGGTGGCTAGAGCTATGGCGCACTTGTATCCCATCTCTCCTGATGATTTGGAGAGGTTAAGGTTGCAAAAGTGGACACCTTGGTGGCAGCAGTGACCAAAAAGACAGGACAGAAAGTTGGAATCTTTGAAATTTCTACATTGTTCTTATGCTGCTAGAGCACACTTAGCTTGGGTTCAGCAGGCTGCTGATTCCTTGTCTGACTCAGATTCTCTTTCCTCTCTAGTTTTCAGCTATGGAGACTGGGCCAGCTTATCTGGCGGATGTATATGATCTTATCAGGGTTTCAGCTAAATAAGTTCTTTGACTGTCACTCTTAAACATTTGTTTTGGCTCTACCATTGTGCAGCTGATGCCACATCTAGGCAGCGTCTTACCAAGCTTCTGTTTCAAGGTAAGCTTCTCTTTGGAGAGGATTTTGAAAAACTGGTGAAGGACTTAGAATCCCCTAAAGCACAGTGATTGCCTGAAGACAAGACTGTTGCAGGTTTGCCTGGGATTTGAGGCTTTACAGGCCTTGCCATACATCTTCCTACCAGTGACTCTGATATCAACTAAAGCAATCCTTTCATTTTGACAAGAGGTTCTCAGTAATCCTCAATATCCGCACCCACTTTTCGTGCTTCACAGTGATGGGGTTCCAGTCCACTCTTCGCAGCAGGTTATAGGAAGGCACCTTTCCCTTTTTTACGAAGAGTGGGCCATCGGACCAGTGGTATTGGATATTATTAGAGATGGCTATAAATTAGTTTTCCTCTCAAATCATAGATTTTTTTTTTTAATCCCTCTGCAACGCTTTGTGCAAAAAGGCTGCAGTACTCACCACTTTGCAGTCTCTCCAGGAGTTAAGGGCAATCTCAAAAAGATATAGTGGAATTAGAAAAGGTTCAAAGAAGAGCAACCAAAATGATAAAGGGAATGGAACTCCTCCCATATGAGGAAAAGCTAAAGAGACGGCTGAGGGGGAATATGATTGAGGTCCATAAAATTCTGAGTGGTATAGGAATTGATTTTTTTACAATTTCAAAGAAATACAAAGACCAGGGTACACTTAATGAAACTACATGGAAATACTTTTAAAACAAATAGGAGGAAATATTTTTTTCACTCAACGAATAGTTACGCTCTGGAACTTGCTGCCGGAGAATGTGATAATAGTGGTCAGCATATTTAGGTTTAAAAAAGGTTTGGACAGGTTACTGGAGGAAAAGTCCATAGTCTGTTATTGAGATGGATGTGAGGGAAGCCACTGCTTGCCATGGGTTTGGTAGCATGGAATGTTGCTACTAATTGGGTTTCTGCTAGGTGCTTGTGACTTGGATTGGTCACTGTTGGAAGCAGGATACTAGGCTAGATGGATCATTGGTCTGACCCAGTATGGCTATTCTTATGCTCTAATTTTACCAATCCCTCCTCAAGATCGGGGGTGAGGCTGTTAGTCCATCTGTTTTGTGGTGCCCAAGAAAAGAAGGATCCTTTCGTCTAGTTCTTGACCTCAAGAAACATTGAGGTCTTTCATGGCCACTGTGCATCACGAAGAGTTTCTAAGGATGCTGGATCTCATAGAAGCATACTTCCATATTCCTATTTGGCTTCCTCACCAGCACTTCCTGCATTTTGTAGTCCTTGGGAAACACTTTCAGTTCATGGCATTGCCCTTTGGGCTCTCTAGGGTCCGTACAACTTTTTCCAAGGTAATGGTGGTGTTTGCCACATTATTGCAGAAGGAAGGGATCAGAGTTCATCCCTACCTGGACAATTGGTTAATCAGGGCCTCTTCTTTCAGGAGAATGACTGTAACCTCTCAGGTTATAAGTTTCTTGCAAGCCCTAGGTTGGGTCATCAATCTTCACAAGAGCCAGCTGCATCTGAACCAGAGCCTGGAGTATTGGGTGTCCAACACTCAGCAGGGCAAAGTGTTTCTACTGGATCACAAGAGAAACAAACTTTAAGGTCAGATTCATCGCTTATTACGTCTGAAGAATCCTGTTGGGATTATGTTCGGGTTCTGGGATCTATGGTAGCAAATTTCAATGTGAACCCCTGGGATAGGGCTCACATACGCCTCTTCAGCAGTCCCTCTTGACTCTGTGGTCCACAGTATCTCAGGATTACAGTCTGCATCTTCTGTAGACCTCTCAGGTGAAGTCCAGTATGGGATGGTGGCTTCAGTCAAGCAGCCTTCTCCTAGGATCCATGGCTACATCGCAGTGGGTGGTGGTGGTGACAGATGTGAGCCTGAGAGGCTTGGGATCTTATTGTCTCCATTATACAGCTCAAGGCCTTTGCTCAGTAGTAGAAAATCTCTGTCCCATCAACCATCTGGAACTCAGAGCAGTCCAAAAGGCTCTCCAGGCCTTCAACCCATCTTTAGGGCCACCCGATTCGGATGCCGTCAGACAGTGGCATATATATAAACAGGCAGGGCAGCACTCAAAGTTCTAAACTCAAATAGAGGCTTGTCTCTTGCTACAATGGGCAGAGGCCTACGTTCCCATCTTGGCAGCTCACATTGCCGGGAAATTGAATGTCCAAGCAGATTACCTGAACAGAAATGTTCTGGACCCAGGGAATGGGAGTTATCAGCATCTGTGTTCACCTTATCTCATAGAGATGGGGAACTCCAATGGATCACATGGCTTCTTGTTACAACACAAAGGTTCCTTGGTTTTTCAATAGAAAAAGAGTTTGGCTCAGAGGGGATAGATGCTCTTCTTCAGTGGTGGCCAGAGATGGACTTACTGTACATTTCCCCCCCTGATCTGATAATAGGAAGAGTTGTCCACAAAATCTTGCTTTTTCTGGGAAGGGTGATTCTCATCTGGATTGGCCCAGGAGGCCATGGCACACAGATCTCATTCAGCTCATCATAGACAAGCTGTTCTGACTTCCCACGAGTCATGATCTCCTGTCTCAGGGTCTTTGGTCTTACAGCTTGGCTATTGAAAGGTAAAGAAAGGGTGTCCAGAGGAGGAGGTATCTACCTTGCTTCAAGCATGGAAACGTTCTACTTTATCAGTGTATGTGCGAGTTTGAAGCATAGTTGCATCAAATTTTAGCTTTCCTACAGGAGGGTTTTAAGAAAGGTCTAGCTTATAATTCTCTTAAGGTTCAGATGGTGGCATTACCTTGCTATAGAAGGTGTTTGTCCAACTCCTCTTTGACAGCTCATCCTGACGTGCGCTTTCTTAAAGGGGTCAACCATCTCAAACAACCTCTGACTTTCCCCTGTCCCGAATGAAATCTTAATCTGGTACTCGGGGCTTTGAAGAAGTCTCCCTTTGAACCATTAAGGAATACTCCTCTAAAAGATCTTACATTGAAGGCTGTACTTCTAGTGGCTATTATATCAGCTCAAATAATTTCAGAATTGCAGGCCCTGTCCTGTAGGGATCGCTTTCTCTGCTTCTCCGAAGCTGGAGTTTTCATCCAGACTGTTCCTTCCTTCCTTGCCCAAGATCATTTCTTCTTTTCACATCAGCCAGCCTTTATTTCTCCCTTTTGGAAAGAAGACTGAGGAAGGGACTATAACACGTTACATCTTCTGGGATATCTCGAGGTCACAGTCGGATCACCTTTTACGTGCTCTTTGTGGGCCCAAGTAGAGGTAACAGCGGTGCAAAGGAGCAGATCACAATAGAAGAATATCTTTCAATACACTTTATTCTTGCAAGGTCTAGAAATAAAATCAGAAAAGCCCAACACTGGCCATGTTTCGCCCACGCGAGGTTTATGTCAGGGGCTAAGGGTAACCAAGAGGTGTACTACAGCCACTTCACCGCCTTGCTACAGAACTGTAATCATTTCCAAGAGATGGAAGCCTCACAGAATGATTCAGCAGCAGAAGCCATCTCTTCTGCCTATGTGCTTTCTGACAAACCACCTCCTCTCTGTAAAGGCTCACTCTACAAGGCTTCTTTCTACTTCATAGGCTGAGTCTCACATTTTTTCTCTTGAAGAGATTTGTAGATCTGCTACTTGGTCCTCTTTTCACACCCTTTCTAAGCATTATCGGGTTGATATCACGGCTAGATCAGAGGCAGCCTTCTAAGCGTCTGTGTCTAGTTTACACCCAAATGTAGGACTGCTTTGCTACATTCCACAAGTTTCTGGATTCATATGCTGTGATGACAAGGAAGGAAAAATTCTTATCTGATAATTTTCTTTCCTTTAGTCACAGCATATAAGTCCAGAAGATCATCCTTGGAGACTCTGATTTTGTTTCCTGTTTAGATTACTGTTCTAGTTTATCCCTTCAAGTGTTTACTTATCAATTCTATATTTCTCTAGGAGGAAGAAAAAGTTTAGCTTTCCTTATTGTTATGATTGTTGTTCTTGCTGTTACCTTCTACTTTGTTATGAGAAATACTAAAGGACCAGAATGCCTACCATCCTATTTGAAAGAGTTGTCCTCTATCTCCACCTACTGGTTTGTGGTCATAACGCACAAGTTTGTGGATTCATATGCTGTAACTAAAGGAAAGAAAATTATCAGGTAAAAACAGTTTTTCCTCTGGTGCTAAATGTGGTCAAGATGACCCAGAACTACTTTGTAAGAAGAACTTCTCTTACCAATCAGCAGTATCACCTTTTTTTTTTTTTTTTTTGACTGTTATGGGACTATGTGAACTGTGATAGGAGAGGAGTTTGCACCCAGAAGAAACAAAGATCTTCCATTGTAAAAAAAAAAAAAGGAGAGGTCTGTCTTTCTTGCGAAAGAAAACTGCATACTTTGTGATCTAGACTAGTATGTCAGTTACTGGAAAAGAAATCAGTAAACTGAAATACATACTGTTTCTTCACTCTCTGCAGGGCACCAACCGCGTGTTATCAGAAAGGCGGTCAGAGCAGCGGAGGTTGCTGAATGCTATTGGAACTTCTGCAGTCCTGGATAGTGACTTGCTGAAACTGAATCAGCTGAAGGTCAGTGTTGCCTGATGTTTGTAGAAATAACCACAAGATTGAAAAGGAATGTTGCAGAACATGATAGAGGTGTATTAACAGAGTTGTATATATATGGGCTTCCTAATAGGTGGTGCTGCAAAGCAGGATTGAAGTATATTAAAAGAATTCTGTGAGTGGGATTGTAATAATGAAATAGTATGATATGGTATGCTACAGAGCAGAAATAATATGGATTTGGATTTTAGGTTTACTTGCTTTTTAAAAATCTAAATCTAAGGTGAGGTTCCAGTCAATTATTTTCTTTCCCAAGAGTGTTTACAATGGAGGGTGAAGTGACTTGGCCAAGGCTGTAAGAAACTTCGGTAGGAAAAGTGGGATTCGAAGCCTGGCTTTCCTGGTTGTCCATCTTCTAGTACTCTAACCACTAGAAGATCTGTGCTGTTTTTAGAGGAGCATGAGATAGTGTTGAGCAGTGCTATCAGGATCTCCATTTGAGCTTTTTATCTGTTTATCGAGCAGTTTGATCTTTTTTTTCATTCTAGTTCCGAAAGAAGAAATTGCGCTTTGGCCGCAGCCGCATCCATGAGTGGGGTCTCTTTGCCATGGAGCCCATTGCTGCAGATGAGATGGTGATTGAATATGTTGGACAGAACATCCGGCAGGTGAGTATCCCACATTTTTTATCTAGCTTAGTACTGGCTTCTTTTTATCTTATGGTGTATTTTAAGAAAGAAGAATTATCTATGTGCTGACTGGCTGAGATGATTTCTTTTTAGACCAACTTTGTAATATTCTATAACCAGAAACACAACAGGATCAGCACGAACATGCCTAAATCTCCACTGCCCAAGCTGCAAAGGAGTCAAATACAAATCAACCTATGCATCCAGCTTTTCCTACATAAGCAAACAACTTATGATCACCTAAACTTCTGGAAATCATTAAAAACTAACCTGTTCAAAAAGGCATACCCTACCGACCCAACTTAAATGCCTGTACCCTGCAACACAATGAAACCAAAGCTCGTAATGGGCATATAATAACTCTTCCTCTCTACTATTCCCTAATGTGTCTGTACACACGAACCTTATTCTACCACAACATTACTGTATTTGTTCATACCGGAATTGGCGAACACCTTTACGGTACTATGTAAGCCACATTGAGCTTGCAAATAGGTGGGAAAATGTGGGATACAAATGTAACAAATAAATTAAACAAAAAATATTACAGTAGTAGGAAAATATGGCAGATTGTGCCTTATCTTTTGAGTTCACCCCTTGATCTTCAATTTCAGTATTTCAGAATTGTTTGACATAACACTTCCTGTCAGTTTGTAGTGCTGCTCCCATGATTGATCAACCTGTAATTTTAAAAAAATATATTGTTTAATGCTTTCTCCAAGGACAAGCAGGTTGGACATCAACCATTATTGAGTTGGTTTTAAGGCCAGACTCTGATAAGTGTAGAAGGTATTCAAGCAGGGTCTGTGTAGGACAAGAAAGAGGATCTAGGGCCTTGCTGTCACACTTGACAGCAAATCTGCTCCATTTAAAACCATAACTCCTTTTCGTGGAATCTTTCCTGGAAGCAAGCAAGACTCGGGAGACACCCTCTGAAAGGCCTAAAGAGGCAACTTCTAAGCTCTCAATATCCAGGCATTGAGAGCCAGAGACTGGAGTTTGGGATGTAGAAGCGACCCCTCGTTCTGAGTGTCGGAAAACAGTCCAATCTCCACGGTTCTTTGGAGGACAAGTCCAGAAGAAGAGGGAACCAAATCTGACGAGGTCAGAAAGGCGCTATCTTGCCTGAGTTTCAGCAGAGTCTTCCCCACTAAAGGAACGGGAGGATACGTATACAGGAGACCCGTCCCCCCAATGAAGGAGAAAGGCATCTGATGCTAGCCTGCCGTGTGCCTGGAGCCTGGAACAGAATTGAGGAACTTTGTGATTGTACTGAGTGGCAAAAAGACACACCGAGAGGGTGCCCCACGCTTGAAAGATCTTGCGGACGTCCATGTTCAGAGACCACTCATGAGGTTGCATGATCCTGCTCAACCTGTTGGCCAGGCCGTTGTTTACGCCTGCCAGATATGTGGCCTGGAGAAGCATACCGTGCTGAGTCGCCCAAAGCCACATCCTGACGGCTTCCTGACACAGAGGGTGAGATCCGGTGCCCCCCTGCTTGTTGGTGTAATACATAGCAACCTGATTGTCTGTCTGAATTAGGATAATTTGGTTGGACAGCCGATCTCTGAAAGTATTTAGGGCATTCCAGATCGCTCGCAATTCCAAGAGGTTGATCTGAAGATGCGTTTCCTGGGAGGACCAAACTCCTTGAGTGTGGAGCCCATCCACATGAGCTCCCCACCCCAGAAGGGATGCATCAGTCGTCAGCACTTTTTGCGGCTGAGGAATTTGGAATTGGCGTCCCAAGGTCAGATTGGAGCGAATGGTCCACCAGTGAAGGGAATTGCAAAATTCGGTGGAAAGATGGATGACATCCTATAGATCCCCCGTAGCCTGACACCACTGGGAAGCTAGGGTCTACTGAGCCGATCTCATGTGTAGACGTGCCATGGGTGTCACATGAACTGTGGAGGCCATGTGGCCTAGAAGTCTCAACATCTGCCGAGCTGTGATCTGTTGGGATGCTTGAGCTTGAGGACACAAGGGCCAGAAGGTTGTCCGCCGGTGCCTGGGGAAGATAAGTTTGAGACTTCTGTGTGTTCAACAGAGCTCCTATGAATTCCAATTTCTGCACAGGAATCAGGTGGGAGTTGGGATAGTTGATGACAAACCCCAGTAGTTTGAGCAATTGAATAGTAATCTGCATGGATCGTAGAGCCCCTGCCTCCGAGGTGCTCTTCACCAGCCAATCGTCGAGATACAGGAACACATGCACTCCCAGTCTGTGTAGCGATGTTGCAACTACTGCCAAGCACTTTGTGAAGACTCTGGGTGCAGAGGCGAGACCAAAGGGCAGCACGTAATACTGAAAATGCTGAGTTCCCAGACGAAATCGAAGGTACTGCCTGTGATCTGGAAGCACCGAAATGTGAGTGTGTAGGCATCTTTTAAGTCCAGCGAGCATAGCCAATTGTTTTCCTGAACCATGGAAAGAAGGGTGCCCAGGGAAAGCATCCTGAACTTTTCTCGAACCAGATATTTGTTCAGGGCCCTTAGGTCTAGGATGGGACGCATCCCCCCTGTTTTCTTTTGCACAAGGAAGTACCTGGAATAGAATCCCAGCCCTTCTTGCCCGGGTGGAACAGGCTCGACCGCATTGGCGCTGAGAAGGGCAGAGAGTTCCTCTGCAAGTACCTGCTTGTGCTGGGAACTGAAAGACTGAGCTCCCGGTGGACAATTTGGAGGCTTCGATTCCAGATTGAGAGCATATCCGGACCGGACTATTTGAAGAACCTGTCGGAGGTTATCAGAGGCCACCTTTGGTGAAAAAATATAAGCCTCCCTCCTACAGGAAGATCGTCCGGTACAGACACTTTGATGTCAGCTATGCTGCTCTGGAGCCAGTCAAAAGCCTGTCCCTTGCTTTTGCTGGGGAGCCGGAGGGGCCTGAGGCGCACACGCCGCTGACGAGGGCGGGCCTGCTGGGGGCGAGCCTGAACAGGCTGTTGGGAAGCAGGAGTGTACCTACGCCTATTAGAGGAATAGGGAGCACTCCTCCTCCCTCTAAAAACCCTCCTAGAAGAGGAGGTAGTAGCAGAAGGCGTCCGGCGGGCGAGAGAGTCCATAACATCATGGTGCTTCTTGAGGGAATCAACCATATCCTCAACCTTCTCTCCAAAAAGATTGTCCCCCCGGCAAGGAACATCCGCCATTCGGTGCTGGGTCTTCTGATCCAGGCTCGAGACACGCAGCCAGGAAAGTCTGCGCATCACGATACCTTGGGCAGCCACCCGGGATGCAGCATCAAAAGAATCAAAAGCACCCCTGGCCAGGAATTTGCGACACGCCTTCTGCTGCCTGACCACCTGGTGAAAAGGTTCGGCAAGCTCAGGAGGGAGAGCTTCAACCAAACTGGACAGTTGCTTTATCGAGGTCCGTAAGTGGATGCTGGTGTACAGCTGGTATGTTTGAATCTTGGTCGTGAGCTTTCCGGCCTGACACATACACCTCCCAAAAGAATCCAAGGTCCTAGTGTCTCTGCCCGGGGGCACCGAGGCATAGTCCCCTAGTACTCTTGGATCTTCTGAGAGCAGAGTCCACCACCATGGAATCGTGAGGAAGTTGGGCCTTCATCATCACAGCCTCACCGTGGACTCTGTACTGGGATTTGGACTTCTTGTTGACCACTGAATTAGATAGAGGGCAAGACCAATTTCAGAACCTCACTTCCCGGAGTGTATTGTGCAAGGGGCCGTTGCAACCTCTTTTGGCGGAGAAGGATAGTCCAGGATCTCGAACATCTCAGCCCTGGGCTCATCCACAGCCTCCATAGGAAAAGGAATGTCCCTAGACATTTCCCGCACAAAAGATGAAAAGGAGAGACACTCAGGTGGAGATTGTCTAACCTCAATAGGCGGAGTGGGATCAGAAGGAAGCCCCTGAGAATCTTCCTCCGAAAAATATCTGGGGTCTTACTCCTCTCCCCATGAGTGCTCCTGTTCGGTATCGGACAATAGCTCTCGAAGAGCAGTCCGAACCCGAGCCTGCTCGACCTTGAGGATCGATGTCCTCATGAAGGGCGTTGAGAAGTGGACCCTTGCCTGGACTCCAGCGAAGCTTCCTCCACCAACGTTGAGGGAGAGTCCACCCAGGTGGCAACTGGCTCAGGCACCGCAAGCAGTACCGAGGGTGGGGACCTCCACGCAGGAGATGGGCCAGACGCACAAGCACCTGCGGTACTGAGGCAGAAGGACGCATTGTTTCTTCCAGAAGGCCTGGAAGCATGGCCCAGAGACACTCATCGAGGGCTGCCATCGGAACAAGCTGTGGGGCCGGTACGGGAGTCGGTGGCAGAATCAGATGAGGTTCGAGAGCCGGTACCTGGCAGCCAGAGGACCGACGCATCGGCACCTCCTGAATGGAGGGTGAGCGGTCCTCCCAGCGCCGACGCTTCTCGGGTGCCGCATCCCTTGGCTCCCCGGAGCTCTCGGTACCATGACGGGAAGGAGATCGATGGCAATGCTTCTTAGCCTTCGTCCGATGCCCATCATCGACACTCCTCGGTACCGACGAGGAGGACGTGGAATCCTCACGTCTCCTCGGGGCCAGGTCCGACTCAGGGCGGTCCCGGGGGGGCCTGCACAGCAGTAGGCCTCGAGATGGGTGGAGACCCACTCAATGCCTCGCTGCTCCCAGCTGTAACAGGTCTCTCGGCAGCCATTACCTGACCTCTCAATGCCACTTCCCTTGACGCCGATGCTGTCTACCTCGGTACTGATGTCGATGCCAACGTCGAAGGACCAGACCGATCTGGAAAAAGCTTCTCGCGCTGAGCCTCTCGAGCCACCTGGGTCCTTTTTTTCATCAATTTACAAAGCTTACAAGAAGCTGGTAAATGGTCGGGCCCGAGGCACTGAGACACCAAGCGTGAGGGTCGGTCGACGAGATGGTCCGGTTGCAGCGGCATGTAGAGAGTAAGCCTATCTCTGGACAGCCTTTAGTTGTTCGCTTCATGAGAGGTTTGCTTTTGTCAAAGCCCCCAATCAAACCTCCACCAGTGTCATGGCATCTCAACGTCGTTCTCACCCAGCTGATGAAAGCTCCTTTTGAGCCATTGAATTCCTGCCATCTGAAGTACTTGCCCTGGAAGGTCATTTTCTTGGTGGCTGTTACTTCAGCTCGTAGAGTCAGTGAGCTTCAGGCCTTTGTAGTACATGCACCTTATATCAAATTTCATCATAACAGAATAGTCTTCCTAACGTACCCTAAGTTCCTGCCAAAGGTGGTGTCGGAGTTCCATCTGAACCAGTCAGTTGTCTTGCCAACTTTCTTTTCCCATCCTCATACCCGCCCTGGCGAAAGCAGTTTGCATACCTTGGACTGCAAGAGAGCATTGGCCTTTTACGTTTAGTGGATGAAGCCCTTCAGACAGTCCGCCCAGTTGTTTCTTTCGACCCCAACAGGAGGGGACTAGCCATCGGAAAACATACAATCTCCAATTGGCTAGCAGATTGCATTTCCTTCATTTATGCCCAAGCTGGGCTGTCTTTAGAGGGCCATGTCACGGCTCATATTGTTAGAGCCATGGCTGCATCAGTGGCTCACTTAAAGTCAGCCTCCATTGAGGAGATTTGCATGGCTGCAACGTGGTCATCAGTCTACACATTTACATCTCACTACTGCCTTCAGCAGGATACCCGACGCGACGGTTTGGGCAGTCGATGCTGCAGAATCTGTTCGGGGTTAGAATCCAACTCCGCCCCCCTACACCCAATTTTGTTCTGTTCCAGGCTGCACTCTGTTAGTTGTTTATGGTTTCAGGTCAATCTATGTTACGTCCTCGTCGTTTCGAGGCCCAATTGACCAATGTTCATTGTTTTGAGTGAGCCTGGTTGCTAGGGTACCCCACATGTGAGAATAAGCAGCCTGCTTGTCCTCGAAGAAAGCAAAGATACTTACCTGTAGCAGGTATTCTCTGAGGACAGCAGGCTGATTGTTCTCACAAACCTGCCCACCTCCCCTTTGGAGTTGTTGTTTATTTGAATTTATACTTTTTTATTAAACTTAGGAGGCATGCTCTCGCGACGGGCGGGAAGTCATCCGCGCATGCGTGGTGCGAGCTTTTCGCTTGCCAAAACTTTACTTTTTTGCTTGCAAAAATTTGCCGATTCCTGGGCCGACGCGGACGTCGACCCACATGTGAGAACAATCAGCCTGCTGTCCTCAGAGAATACCTGCTACAGTAAGTATCTTCGCTTTTCACTCGTTTGTGAAAAAGCATATATTTTGGAATCATGCTAAAGGAACTAGGTATGGTGTTCCAAACATAAATAGCTTATAGCGAATATCTGTAATGGAAGGATAACAATTGGTCTTGAAGTCGAAGAGACTTAAGAAGATTGAGAAAGCAAACACCAGTTCTGGAGTATCTCCTTGTAAAATAAAAACACACAATACAGGCTATTTTATGTTTCAACGTTTTTATTGATGACATTGCAGAACATGAATCACTGTACATTTTCTCAATATGCATGCCTTCAATCATGTTTTCATATCCAATAAGACATCTGGCTACATACAATCATCAAACTCCCCCCCCCCCCCCCCCTTTTTTAAACCCTCCTCCCTCCCCCTCAATATAAGGTTTCAACAATGAACACTTTAACAGTGACTTCCCAACAATATACCAAGACAACGAATTCCTAGTATAATTACAACTGCTAGTACCATCTTCCAGTTGCTGTACTTCAACATATACACCTCTCAATTCATAACCTTACACAGCTTTATTCCATAAATCTCATTCTCCGAGGACAAGCAGGCTGCTTGTTCTCACTGATGGGTGACGTCCACGGCAGCCCCTCCAATCGGAAACTTCACTAGCAAAGGCCTTTGCTAGTCCTCACGCGCCCATGTGCACAGCGCATGCGCGGCTGTCTTCCCGCCCGAACCGGCTCATGTTCGTCAGTCTTCTTTTGTCCGCGCTCGGGACGGTCGTGTTTGCGCCGTTCGCGCCCCTTAAGTTGACCCTAGCGCGTCTTTTGGCTTTTCGCTACGGTAAAAAAAAAAAAGGGATTTTGGAGAAAGACCTTTTCGGTCTTTTTTCCCTTCCCGTATTTCCAGTTTTTTGCCCTGTTAAGTTTACTTTCGTTTTCGGGGTAGGCCCTTTTGAGGCCTCGGTTCGAGTTTTTTTCTCTCCCTCTTTTTGGTGCCTTTACCGCAATTACGAGTTTTGATTTCGCCGGCGTGATTTTTCCGCCCATGTCATCGAAGTCTCCCAGCGGCTTCAAGAAGTGCACCCAGTGCGCCCGGGTAATCTCGCTCACTGATAGGCACGCGTCGTGTCTTCAGTGTCTGGGGGCTGGGCACCGCCCGCAGGCCTGTAGTCTTTGCGCCCTTCTACAGAAAAGGACTCAGGTAGCGAGATTGGCCCAGTGGAACGTGTTGTTGTTCTCGGGCTCTTCGTCGGCAACAGCACCGGGGGAATCGAGTGCATCGACGTCGACAGCGTCAAGACCTCCGACCTCGGCATCGGCGGTATCGACTGCATCGAGGCATCGGCCCTCTGCATCGTCGGTACCGAGACATCGGAAGGCTGCATCGGTGGTACCGGGACCTCCACTAGTGCTGATGTCGTCGGACGGTGGTGCTTTGACCGGAGTGCAGGTGAGGGCTGTCCATTCCCCTGCTGGTGGCGGTGAGCCTTCGGGTGGGTCTCCCCCTACCCTGAGGGCTCCTGCGGTACAGCCCCCCCGAGACCGACCTTCTTCGGCCTCGGCCCCGAGGAAGCGACGGTTGGATTCTACGTCCTCCTCGTCGGTACCGGGAAGTTCCGGTGACATGCTTCGTTTGAAAAAGTCAAAGAAGCATCGACACCGGTCTCCTTCCCGCATCGGTACCGAGAGCTCTGGGTCGCCGAGGGAGTCGGCACCCAGTAGGCATCGGCACCGGGAGGACCGCTCACCCTCTGTTCAGGAGGTGTCGATGCGCTCCACCTTAGACAGCCCGGAACAGACTCTGACTTCGACGCCTGCATTGGCTTCTATGTCTTTCTCCACAGCCGCCCTGCACGAGAGTCTTCGGGCTGTTCTTCCAGAGATCCTGGGAGAGCTGTTGCGTCCTTCCCCTCCGGTACCGGGGGTGCTTGCGCCTCCGGTACCGTCGAGTGAGGCGCCGGCTGGCCCCTTGCCTGGGGTGAGGTCTCCGACATCGGTGCCGCTTGCGGTACCGACTGCGGTCGCCTCCCAGGAAGGCTCCCCGACAACGTCGGCGGAGGGAGCTTCGCCGGTGCTGGCGAGGGAGTCTACCTCTCGACGCTCCCACCGTGGCCGTGTTTCCACGGAGTTGAGCCGGGCACGGCTTCAGACACAGGTTCATGAACTTGTGTCTGATACCGATGGTGAGGCCTCGTGGGAGGAGGAAGAGGACATCAGATATTTCTCTGACGAGGAGTCTGATGGCCTTCCTTCTGATCCCACTCCCTCCCCTGAAAGGCAGCTTTCTCCTCCCGAGAGTCTGTCTTTTGCGGCCTTTGTCCGGGAGATGTCTACGGCCATCCCCTTCCCGGTGGTTGTGGAGGACGAGCCCAGGGCTGAAATGTTTGAGCTCTTGGACTATCCTTCTCCACCTAAGGAAGCGTCCACAGTACCCATGCATCATGTCCTAAAAAAGACATTGCTGGCGAACTGGACCAAGCCTCTAAGTAATCCCCACATTCCCAAGAAGATCGAGTTCCAGTACCGGATCCATGGGGACCCAGAGCTGATGCGCACTCAGTTGCCTCACGACTCTGGAGTTGTGGATCTGGCCCTAAAGAAGGCTAAGAGTTCTAGGGAGCATGCTTCGGCGCCCCCGGGCAAAGACTCTAGAACCTTAGACTCCTTTGGGAGGAAGGCCTACCATTCCTCTATGCTCGTGGCCAAAATCCAGTCTTACCAGCTCTACACGAGCATACACATGCGGAACAATGTGCGGCAGTTGGCGGGCTTGGTGGACAAGCTCCCTCCTGAGCAAGCCAAGCCAAGCCATTTCAGGAGGTGGTCAGGCAGCTGAAGGCGTGCAGAAAATTCCTGGCCAGAGGGGTATATGATACCTTTGATGTTGCGTCCAGGGCCGCTGCTCAAGGTGTGGTGATGCGCAGACTCTCATGGCTGCGTGCCTCCGACCTAGAGAATAGAATCCAGCAGCAGATTGCGGACTCGCCTTGCCATGCGGACAATATTTTTGGAGAGAAAGTCGAACAGGTGGTAGAGCAGCTCCACCAGCGGGATACCGCTTTCGACAAGTTCTCTCCGCCGGCAGCCTTCAGCTTCTACCTCCACAGGTAGACGTTTTTATGGGGGAAGGAAGACTGTTCCCTACTCTTCTGGTAAGCGTAGGTTCAAACCTCCTTCTCGACAGCCTGCGGCCCAGGCTAAGCCCCTGCGCGCTCGCTCTTGTCAGCAGCGTGCGCCTCAGCAAGGCTCCTCGGCTCCCCAGCAAAAGCAAGGGGCGAGCTTTTGACTGGCTCCAGCAGAGCATAGCCGACATCAACGTGTTAGTGCCGGGCGACCTGCCGGTCGGGGGGAGGTTGAAAGTTTTTCACCAAAGGTGGCCTCTCATAACCTCCGACCAGTGGGTTCTCCAAATAGTCCGGCAAGTATACACCCTCAATTTGGCCTCCAAACCTCCAAATTGCCCACCGGGAGCTCAGTCTTACAGCTTCCAGCACAAGCAGGTACTTGCAGAGGAACTCTCCGCCCTTCTCAGCGCCAATGCGGTCGAGCCTGTGCCATCCGGGCAAGAAGGGCTGGGATTCTATTCCAGGTACTTCCTTGTGGAAAAGAAAACAGGGGGGATGCGTCCCATCCTAGACCTAAGGGCCCTGAACAAATATCTGGTCAAGGAAAAGTTCAGGATGCTTTCCCTGGGCACCCTTCTCCCCATGATTCAGGAAAACGATTGGCTATGCTCTCTGGACTTGAAGGATGCCTACACGCACATCCCGATACTGCCAGCTCACAGACAGTATCTGCGATTTCAGCTGGGCACACGTCACTTCCAGTACTGTGTGCTACCCTTTGGGCTCGCCTCTGCGCCCAGAGTGTTCACGAAGTGCTTGGCTGTAGTAGCAGCGGCGCTTCGCAGGCTGGGAGTACACGTGTTCCCCTATCTCGACGATTGGCTGGTGAAGAACACATCAGAGGCAGGAGATCTACAGTCCATGCAGATGACTATTCGCTTCCTGGAGCTACTGGGGTTTGTGATAAATTACCCAAAGTCCCATCTTCTCCCAGTACAGAGACTCGAATTCATAGGAGCTCTGCTGGATTCTCGGACGGCTCGTGCCTATCTCCCAGAGACGAGAGCCAACAACTTGTTGTCCCTCGTCTCGCGGGTGCGAGCGTCCCAGCAGATCACAGCTCGGCAGATGTTGAGATTGTTGGGCCACATGGCCTCCACAGTTCATGTGACTCCCATGGCCCGCCTTCACATGCGATCTGCTCAATGGACCCTAGCTTCCCAGTGGTTTCAGGCTGCTGGGGATCTAGAAGACGTGATCCACCTGTCCACGAGTTTTCTCAAATCCCTGTATTGGTGGACGATTTGGTCCAATTTGACTCTGGGACGCCCTTTCCAAATTCCTCAGCCACAAAAAGTGCTGACTACGGATGCGTCTCTCCTGGGGTGGGGGGCTCATGTCGATGGGCTTCACACCCAGGGAAGCTGGTCCCTCCAGGAATGCGATCTGCAGATCAATCTCCTGGAGTTACGAGCGGTCTGGAATGCTCTGAAGGCTTTCAGAGATTGGCTGTCCCACCAAATTTTCCAAATTCAGACAGACAACCAGGTTGCCATGTATTACATCAACAAGCAGGGGGCACCGGATCTCGCCCCCTGTGTCAGGAAGCCGTCAGCATGTGGCTGTGGGCTCGCCGTCACGGCATGGTGCTCCAAGCCACATATCTGGCAGGCGTAAACAACAGTCTGGCCGACAGGTTGAGCAGGATTATGCAACCTCACGAGTGGTCGCTCAATTCCCGAGTAGTGCGCCAGATCTTCCAGGTGTGGGGCACCCCCTTGGTAGATCTCTTTGCATCTCGAGCCAACCACAAAGTCCCTCAGTTCTGTTCCAGGCTTCAGGCCCACGGCAGACTGGCATCGGATGCCTTCCTCCTGGACTTGGGGGAGGGTCTGCTGTATGCTTATCCTCCCATACCTCTGGTGGGGAAGACTTTGTTGAAACTCAAGCAAGACCGAGGCACCATGATTCTGATTGCTCCTTTTTGGCCGCGTCAGATCTGGTTCCCTCTTCTTCTGGAGTTGTCCTCCGAAGAACCGTGGCGATTGGAGTGTTTTCCGACCCTCATCACACAGGACGAAGGGGCGCTTCTGCATCCCAACCTCCGGTCTCTGGCTCTCACGGCCTGGATGTTGAGAGCGTAGACTTTGCCTCTTTGGGCCTGTCAGAGGGTGTCTCCCGCATCTTGCTTGCTTCCAGGAAAGATTCCACTAAGAGGAGTTACTTCTTTCTATGGAGGAGGTTTGCCTTCTGGTGTGACAGCAAGGCCCTAGATCCTCGCTCTTGTCCTACACAGACCCTGCTTGAATACCTTCTGCACTTGTCTGAGTCTGGTCTCAAGACCAACTCTGTAAGGGTTCACCTTAGCGCAATTAGTGCATACCATTACCGTGTGGAAGGTAAGCCGATCTCAGGACAGCCTTTAGTTGTTCGCTTCATGAGAGGTTTGCTTTTGTCAAACCTCCTACAGTGTCATTGGATCTCAATGTCGTTCTCACCCAGCTGATGAAACCTCCTTTTGAGCCACTGAACTCCTGCCATCTGAAGTACTTGACCTGGAAGGTCATTTTCTTGGTGGCAGTTACTTCAGCTTGTAGAGTCAGTGAGCTTCATGCCCTGGTAGCTAAGGCCCCTTACACCAAATTTCATCATAACAGAGTAGTCCTCCGCACTCACCCTAAGTTCTTGCCAAAGGTTGTGTCGGAGTTCCATCTGAACCAGTCAATTGTCTTGCCAACATTCTTTCCCCGTCCTTATTCCTGCCCTGCTGAACGTCAGCTGCACACATTGGACTGCAAAAGAGCATTGGCCTTCTATCTGGAGCGGACACAGCCCAACAGACAGTCTGCCCAATTTTGTTTCTTTTGATCCCAACAGGAGGGGAGTGGCTGTGGGGAAACGCACCATATCCAATTGGCTAGCAGATTGCATTTCCTTCACTTACGCCCAAGCTGGGCTGGCTCTTGAGGGTCATGTCACGGCTCATAATGTTAGAGCCATGGCAGCGTCGGTGGCCCACTTGAAGTCAGCCACTATTGAAGAGATTTGCAAAGCTGCAACGTGGTCATCTGTCCACACATTCACATCTCATTACTGCCTGCAGCAGGATACCTGACGCGACAGTCGGTTCGGGCAGTCAGTGCTTCAGAATCTGTTCAGTGTTTAGAATCCAACTCCACCCCCCTAGGCCCATGTTTATTCTGTTCCAGGCTGCACTCTCAGTTAGTTGGATAAATTGTTAGGTCAATCTCAGTTATGTCCTCGCCGTTGCGAGGCCCAATTGACCATGGTTGTTGTTTTGAGTGAGCCTGGGGGGGCTAGGGATACCCCATCAGTGAGAACAAGCAGCCTGCTTGTCCTCGGAGAAAGCGAATGCTACATACCTGTAGAAGGTATTCTCCGAGGACAGCAGGCTGATTGTTCTCACAAACCCGCCCGCCTCCCCTTTGGAGTTGTGTCTTCCCTTGTGTCTTGCTATATATGGGACTGACGAACACGAGCCGGTTCGGGTGGGAAGACGGCCGCGCATGCGCGGTGCGCATGGGCGCGCGAGGACTAGCAAAGGCCTTTGCTAGTGAAGTTTCCGATTGGAGGGGCTGCCGTGGACGTCACCCATCAGTGAGAACAATCAGCCTGCTGTCCTTGGAGAAAACCTTCTACAGGTATGTAGCATTCGCTTTAACTCTTAAACCTCCCTCCCTCCCCCCCATCCCATCCCCTCTCAAAACCCCTCCCTCCACCCCACCCCCCTCCCTTGCCTGAATCATTCATCTTTTATTCTGCATACTTGCCCATACTAAAATTATTCCATGCCTCTCTTAGTGTCCCATGGCAACTGATTCAAGATTTGGCTGTGAGCTCTTGGGGATATTTTATTGAGATATGGCTTCCAAATGGCAATACAGGCTATTTTAAAAACAACATGCCCTTTTAGGGGTAGCCAGTGTAAATCCTGCAAATGTTTACTAACATTTTCAAACTTAGGGGGTCTTTTACTAAGGCACGCTGAACGTTAGAGACGCGGATGCATTCCTATGGCCATCTCTAATGTTTAGCGCGCCCACAATTTTAGCTCGCGCTAAAAACGTGAGCGCACCTTAGTAAAAGACGCCCCTAGTGACTCAAAAATCAGTTGAGCAGCTGTATTTTCAATTATTTGCAGTTTTTTTTTTAATCAAGTGACATTCAGTCCAATATATAGAGAATTGCAATAATCTAAATGAGGTTGTATCAACATTTGAACTATACAGTCGAAGTGATGATCATGAAAATAGAAACTAATCAACTGGAGTTGTCTCATTCAAAAAAAAAAAAAAAAAAACACGTTTTTTCCCCAAAGATGGGCAACTTGAAGTTCAAAAATAAGAGAAGTCTAGAATAATACTGATATTATTGGTGATAAAGGAATAGCTGTTGGAACCTGAGTATTAGGAGTTCTAAACCATAGAATCTTCATTTTAGTAACATTAACTTTTAACAACTTGTCAACAGCCCAATTTTGAAGCTTAATGATACAAGATGATAAGCTATTAAATGTATCAACAGTGGCACATACTAGAATGAGCATAAAGATATCTGCATATGAAAAATGACATTTGTGCTGGTGTAACTTGAGCTAAGTGAGCTCATAAAAAGATTAAATAGCTTTGGGGAACAGGGGAAGCCCTGAGGTGCCCTGCATTTTGGCTGTCAGCTGCGTGAAAATGTCCCTCCCTCCCATCACCTCTTTTTTTAAATAACTATTTGTTTGCTCTGTTATGCACTAACCCCCGGATTCTATATTGCGTGCCTGAAGATCCATGCTGAAAACCAAGCGTATTCTATACGCTCGTAATTTAATTGGCTTATCAAGCTAATTGGCGTTGATAGCTCTTAACTAGCATTAATGGGTACTAATTGGCAATAGTTACAATTTACGCACACAACTCGCTAAGCATATTCTGTAACGCAGTGCACCTAACTTTTTTTTAATGTGCACTGGCAAAAAGGAACATGGTTATGGGCGGGGAATGGGTGTTTCACGCGTGCCCTGTGCGCCTAAATCTACTTGCCGAGATTTATGCCAAGTTTTCATGTGTGTAAATGGAGGCGCGTAGTTTTAGGCGCTGGGATATCAACTAAGTGTATTCTATATACCACGCCTAATTCTAGGCGCTGCTTATAAAATATGGTTAGAAAAATATTGAAATATAAAAAAAAAAATACAGACAAAATGGATGTTTGAGCCAAGTCACACAAACTTCCATTGTAGAAAAAAAATATTAAAAATTTCAACGAGTTGAAAAAAAAATGCTTAGTCAGAAGTGTTTTCCTCGCAGATTTTTTATGCACCATATATAGAATCTCCTCCTAAGGGCTAAAATGGAATGCTGGTCTGCACAGAAATCCCCATGCATGCTCAGGTGATCTCCAAAGAAAGCGTTTGCTGGGCTTGAGGAAAGCCCCACACATAGGTTCCCTCCATAGGACGTGACCAGTAAGTTTGGCTGCATTATCCAGCTGTCTAAGGAGAAACCCCTCTACAAGTAAGCAACAACACTTATCAGGCGTACCTTTAATTCATCTGCTTCTGCAAGTTTTGTTGTCAGTTCGGACTGTGACTAGGATGACAAAAAGCTCAGGACAAACTGGAAGATAGTATGCACATATTGAACCTTGTAGTGTTAAGCCGTAATTCATACAGTTAGCATTGGAACCCTGAAATATCTTTTTGCCCAAATGATTCAGTAGCCATGGATGTTTGTCAGATGGTGTGTTAGAAAAATCTCTGCATTTTTTCACGTTCTTCACTGCTGGTTTGACTAAGAAAATAATGAACTTTATTACATCCAGAGGATGGTTGAACTTTATACTTAAGTCTCTGTTTGTAAGGATAGACACGCTCATATCAAGTGACATCAAATTCGACTACATCAGCCACATGGACACCTGAATGTGGAGTTCCACAGGGATCCCCCCTCTCACCGACCATATTCAACCTAATGATGATACCCTTGGCCAAACTACTAACAAACCAAAACCTCAACCCATACATATACGCTGATGATGTAACGATCTACATCCCATTCAAACAAGACCTAAAAGAAATTTCCAATGACATCAACCAAAGTCTACATATCATGCACTCCTGGGCAGATGCATTTCAGTTGAAACTTAATGCAGAAAAAACCCAATGCCTAATACTCACCTCTCAACACAATACGAACAAATTTACCACCACCAACACACCAAAACTAAATCTACCAATTTGGAAACCCTAAAAATTCTTGGCGTTACCATTGATCGGCACCTAACACCAGTGGCGTACCAAGGGGGGGCGGGGGGACGATCCGCCCCGGATGTCAGCGGGTAGGGGGTGCTCAGCGAGAGCCGACAGCTTTTTTTTAAAAAATCCGTGCAGCGATCGCCGATGCAGGCAGCGCCTCGCATCTGCCCTGCATGAACTGAAAAGCGAAAATCGCTTCTGGCATCGGGCCTTCCCTCGCTTGTTGTCCCGCCCTCGAGGAAATAGGAAGTTACCTCAAAAGAGGGCGGGTCAACAAGCGAGCGAAGGCCCGACGCCAGAATCGATTTTCTCTTTTCAGTTCATGCAGGGCAGATGCGAGGCGCTGCCTGCATCGCTGCACGGATTTTAAAAAAAAAAAAGCAGGGTGGTGGCTTTAGGGTGAAAGAGGGCTCAGGGCTCTTGACGGAGGGGGGCTCAGATGGGAGAGGGGGGGCTCAGAGGGGAGAAGGGGATTGGTGAGGGTGCTTAGAGGGGAGAAGGGGATTGGTGAGGGTGCTCAGAGGGGAGAGGGGAGGGTGAGGGTGCTCAGAGGGAAGAAGGGGATTGGGAGGGTGGGGGTGGTCATAGGGGAGAAGGGGATTGGGGAGGGTGGGGGGTGCTCATAGGGAGAAGGGGATTGGGGAGGGTGGGGGAGCTCAGAGGGGAGAAGGGGATTGGGGAGGGAGTGCTCAGATGGGAGAAGGGGTCTGAAGCTGGAACTGGGGTCTGACAAGGGGGCAGGAGGGAAAATGGGTCCATGCCTGGGGCAGGTGGGAGAATTGGTCTGGGGCTGAAAAGGGGGGGATGCAAGGCATGTGGTGGATGAAGGGGGCTGGAACTGGGGGCTGAAAAGGAGGGTATTTGGGATAAGGGGGCAAGTACTGGAACTGGGGCTGAAACGGGCAGGGGCTGAAACTGGGGCTTTAAAGGGGACAGGGAGAACTGGCTGGGGCTGAAGCTCGGGACTGATGGGAGAAAAGGGCTGGGGACTGATGGGGCTGAAAAGGGGGGCAGGTGGGAGAAGTGGGCTGTGGCTGGAACTAGGGGTATGTGGAATAAGGGGGCTGAAAAGAGGGGACAGACCCTGGATGGAAGTGGGGAGCATGAGGGAGGGCAGACCTTGGATGGATGGGAGAGGGAGGGCAGATGGTGGGTGGAAGGGGGAGAGAGAAAGAGGGCAGACTGGGGTAAATAGTGGATGGAAAGGGCAGAGATAGAGGGCAGATGTGGATGGAAGGGAGAGAAAGAGGGCAGATGTTGATGGAAGGGGGAGAGAGAGATGGCAGACTGGGGCATATGGTGGATGGAAGGGGCCGAAATAGATGGCAGACAGTAGATGGAAGGGAGAGAGAGGGCAGACAGTGGATGGAAGGGGCAGAGAGAGAGAGGGCAGACAGTGGATGGAAGGGACATTAGAGAGGGCAGAGAGAGAGAGAGCGAGCGAAGACAGATGCTGGATGGAAGGAAGACTGTGAAAAGAAGATGAGGAAAGCAGAAACCAGAGACAACAAACTGTAAATAAAATACATTTTTTTATTTTTTTGCTTTAACATGTAAATAAGGTAATCTTTTTATTGGACTAATTTTAATACATTTTGACTTAACTTTCAGAGAACAAAACCCCCTTCCTCAGGTCGGGATAGGATACTGTAACAGCACTATACTGTATTGACCTGAGGAAGGAGATTTTGGCCTCTGGAAGCTAAATGTATTAGTCCAATAAAATGGTATTATTTTATTTTCTGTATTTGTTAATTTGTAAAGTGGTGATTGGTGTTAGTTTTTTCAAATTTACATCTGCTGTCTTTATATTTTGCACAGTACTAGGGAACAGTTTCTGTTTCTGTGGTGTTGCATTGTATGCAGAGTCTGGCATCGGGGGTTCAGTTTAATTTTTGTCTAAATAGATTACTTATTCTATAGTGGATTAGGGTGTATCTGTGTTTGTGAAAATGACATGGCTTTCGGTTGGCATTGACTGCAGGATCCACGATCTGTACTAATCTGTCTGTTTTCGTTTTACAATAGGTGAATTGATGTTCTAGTGCTCACTGTAGTGTTTAAGATGCTTTCCTTTTCCTTGTGTGACTCGTACAAATTACTGCTTATGGTATGGTAGAATCACTCTATAGGTCCTGAATGTTTTGTATTCTCGGTATGCCTAGTACTGGATTTGGGGGGGCGGGGGGTGTTAAAAAATGACCGGCCCCAGGTGTCAACTACCCTAGGTATGCCACTGCCTAACACTTGAGAATCACGCGAAAAACACAACCAAAAAATGTTCCAATCAATGTGGAAATTAAAAAGAGTAAGACCATTCTTCCCAAGGACCGTCTTCCGTAATCTGGTACAATCATTAGGACTCAGTCATCTAGACTACTGCAACTCACTCTACGCTGGCTGCAAAGAACAAATACTCAAAAAAACTCCAAACAGCCCAGAACACAGCAGCCAGACTCATATTCGGAAAATCAAAATACCAAAGTGCAAAACCCCTACGAGAGAAGCGACACTGGCTCCCACTCAAAGAACGCATCACATTCAAATTATGTACCCTAGTTCACAAAATCATCCACGGCGAGGCCCCAGCCTACATGTTAGACCTGATAGACTTACCACCCAGGAATGCTAAAAAATCATCTCGCACATTCCTTAATTTTCATTTCCCCAACTGTAAAGGTCTAAAATACAAATTAATGCACGCATCAATTTTTTCCTATATGAGCACGCAATTCTGGAACGCGTTGCCACGCAACCTAAAAGCGATCTATGAACTGACCAACTTCCGCAAACTACTGAAGACCCATCTCTTTGACAAAATATACCACAAAGATCAACACATCTGAAACTCCCCACATATACCCAGAAATGTTTAATAATGCCTTCTGTTATATTACTATCATGTATTCCATTACCATGTAATCCAAAATACTTCTGTAATAACAAATGTCTATTCTCTTCTTATATCCATGATGTATTGTAAGCCACATTGAGCCTGCAAAGAGGTGGGAAAATGTGGGATACAAATGCAATAAATAAATAAATAAATTATTAGTGGGTTTGGAAAAGATGAAGCTGTTGATCATATAATTTGAATGGCTACTGTGTATTTTAAGAGACAATACATTTAGGACTGCATCTGTATACCAGCAAACTCAGACTAGAGGCCGACTGAAACTGGGGTTGTTGGTTTAAACTGAATCAGGAGCTGAAATTTGCCTTTTGGTTTCAGCTGTCATCGAAACCAGCTCCCCACCCCCACCCCCCTTGCAGAGAGCAGGTCCTCTTGAGCCAGCTGCCATCGCCGTCCACCACAGTCCCTCTGCCCTTCCACCACCTGAAGGCCCTCCCTGGGCTTACTTTTAATTGCGTAGTGGTACCCTCTCCTACCCCCTTGGGCCGCCAGGCTTACCTTTTAAAACTCCTGGTGGTCTAGTGGTCTCTTCTGGCAAGAGAGATCCCAGTTACGCTTGCCCCCGCTAGTTCCTTGGCCAGTATAGCTGCCAAGACTTCCCACAGCAGCCCTGTGTTATTGCCACAAGAGGTCTCAGCAGCAATTTTGAGATTGGCGCCAGCATAAGCAGGAGCGACTGGATATTATTTGGTGTGCATGTTTAGCTGAGAGAGTGCACGAATTGGAAGTGAAAAGGAGAAGCTGAGAAGCTAAGACTCTAACAGCTTTAGTGGTGGTTTTGGTTTGCTAAATCCCAAACAGTATACATTCTCAGTTGCCCTTACGCTTTGGAATTTATAGAAAGAAAATTCACATTCCTCCAGTGCCACAGTGACAACTTCCCTTTTTGTCTTCTTCAGGTGGTAGCAGATATGCGGGAGAAGAGATATGCATTGGAAGGCATTGGCAGCAGCTATTTGTTCCGTGTGGATCATGATACCATCATTGATGCCACCAAGTGTGGCAATCTGGCCCGCTTCATCAACCACTGCTGCACGGTAAGAAGGAGTAGAGATTGCAGTCAAATATTTTTCCCATCCTTTTTCTAGTTCTTTTGACAATCTAAGTAACATTAAGCGCAGACTCTGAAATTGGGTGACTTGTTGAGAAATCTGTATTCTCCGAGGATAAACAGGCTTACAAATTCTCACAAGTGGGTAGATGCCGTTCCCGCATCGCCCAGTTTGGTAATATGCTGTAGAAAAAACTAGAGCTTTTTGGAGTGTGAGCAGTGCTCCAGCGCACATGCATGAGTGTCTCCCCACACACAACGCAAACATGCCGACTCAGTTTCACTTTTACCGTGCGAGGAGCAGCTGCTTTCAGTAGTGGCTCCTCACACATCCAGTCAGAGCATTTTTGTGCTTTTCAAGTGCCTTTGGCGGTTTTTTTGTCCCATCTCTTCTTGTTTTTCTTTTGTTTTCCAAAAATAAAAAGGTTTTCCCTCGTTTCTTAGGGGTTTTTTGACCCGCATTTAAGTTTCCTTTATTTATTGAAGCGGACTACTTTTAGGTCTGCCCGGTTGGGCTGTTTTCTTTGTGCCTTTTTCCCCTTTTCAGGCACCATCACGTCTTTTAATTTGGCCTATGCAGTTTTTCCTTCCATGTCCACGAAGACTCCTAGTGGCTTCAAGCATTGTACTCAGTGCAACCGGACCATCTCGGGGAAGGACACCCATTCTTGGTGTCTTCAGTGCCTGGGACCTGACCATAGCCCAGCCAACTGTATCCTCTGCCTGTGTATGAAGAAGAGGACTGGGGTTTCCCAAGAGGCTCAATGCACCACGATTTTTGGAGCCCAGTCTGGGACATCGGCATCGAGGTCGGAGGTGTCTGCATCAACGTCGAGCATCACACTGATATCAGGAGCCCAGGTAGGAATGGCTGCTTTGAAGCCCCGTGACACTGGGAGCAGCGAGGCATCAAGTGGGTCTCCACCTGTCTCAAGGCCTCCTGCTTTGCAGGTCCCCCGGAACTGGCCACTGTCGGACCCAACTCCGAGGCGACGGGAGGATTCAACGTCGTCCTCGTTGGCACCAAGGAGCGTGGGTGACGTTCATCAGGCAAAGGCCAAGAAGCACCGACACCGATCTCCTTCAATGCATGGAGCCAGAGCTCCAGGGCATCGAGGGAGTTGGCACCAGAAAAGTGTCAAGACCGGGAGGACTGCTCCACCTTTATCCAGGAGGTGCTGACGCGAGTGTCTCACTGGCCCCAGTGATTCTGCGCCTCAGCCAACGCCAAAGTCTTTCCCGATGGTGGCCCTCGATGAGTGCATCAGGCCTTGCTCCCTGAGCTGCTGAATGGTCTGATGCAGCGATGTGTGTCAGTATCGGGGGTGCTTACGCCTACCATACCTTCCGATCCGGCTCCTCTTGGCCCTCAGCCTACAGTGTCAACAATCACCCAGGCCGGTACCCCCTCGACGTCGGTGGAGGAAGCGTCACAAAAGTTGAGGTGGGATCCTGTTTCTCAACATCGTTCTCGAGGACATGAGTCCTTGGCATCGAGGCAGGCCCAGTCTCAGACATCCCTTAGGGAACTGTTATCCGACACCAAGGAGGAGCGCTCATAGGCGTCAGAAGAAGATACCAGGTACTTTTCCTCCGATGAGTCCTATGGAATTCCTTCTGAGCCCTCTCCACCACCTGAGAGGAGAATGTCTCCACTTGAGAGCCTCTCTTTTACCTCCTTTGTGCGGGAAATGGCTGATGCCATTCCAGTCCCTGTAGAAGTGGAGGATGAGCCCAGGGCCAGGATGCTCGAGGTCTTGGACCACACCTCCCCTCCTATGTAGGTAGTGACTGCTCCTCTCCAAGAGGTACTCAAGGCAGTCCTCGTCATGAACTGGGCATCCCCTCTGTCTGTCCCTGTGGACCCCCCAAAAAATTTGACACCCAGTACCGGATCCACGGGGAACCTGGTTTGATGAGGCTCATTTACCCCACAACTCCATGGTGGTGGGGGCCGCTCTCAAAAAAAGCCAGGAGTACTAGGTACTATGCCTCGGCTCCCCCAGGCAGAGAAGCTAGAACCCAGGACTCTTTTGGGAGAAAGATGTTATCAGGCCTGTATGCTAATTGTCAGTATCCAGTCATACCAGCTCTTCACAGGCGTTTACTTGCAGAACTCAATGCAGCAGCTGTCAGACTTGGTCAATGCACTCCCCCCGGAACAGGCAGAACCGTTTCGCCAGTTGGTCAAGCAGCAGAAGGCGTGTTGTAAATTCTTGACTGGGGCACTTACAAACTTTGATGTGGCATCCGGATATCTGCCAAGGTGTAGCAATGTTTAGACTCTCATGGCTGCGTGTTTCTGACCTAGAACATACTGTTCGGCAGAGGTTAATGGATACCCCTTGCTGGGGGGATAATCTTTTTAGAGAGAAGGTCAAGGAGGTCACTGACCAAATCAAGAAGCAAACTGATTCTATGTCTTCTCTCTTCCGCCGGACGTCTTCTGCAATTGTCTCCTCATCCAGGAGGTATTTTGGTAGGTTGTGGAGTGCTTCCTATTCCTACTCTAGGCATAGGTATGCGCCTGCAGCTTGCCAGCCTGCTCTGGCACAGCCCCAGTGCACTCGTTCTTGTCAACAGAGTGCACCCAAGGCCCCAGCTGCTCCCCAGCAAAAGCAAGGGACGAGCTTTTGACTGGGTTCAGCAGAGCATAGCCACAGTCAGTGTCCGTTCCAGACGACTTGCTGGTTGGGGGGAGGTTGTTTTTTTACCAAAGGTGGCCTCTCATAACCTCCGACCGGTGGGTTCTTCAAATAGTCCTGCTTGGATACACCCTCAATTTGCTTTCCAAACCTCCAAATTGTCCACCAAGAGCCCATTCTTTCAGCTCTCAGCACAAGCAGGTACTTGCAGAGGAACTCTCTGGCTTTCTCAAGGCCCATGCAGTTGAACTCCTTCCACCAGGAAAAGAAGGGCAGGGATTCCATTCTATTGAGTGGAGGAGTGGCCTAGTGGTTAGGGTGGTGGACTTTGGTCCTGGGGAACTGAGGAACTGAGTTTGATTCCCGGCACAGGCAGCTCCTTGTGACTCTGGGCAAGTCACTTAACCCCCATTGCCCGCCGCATTGAGCCTGCCATGAGTGGGAAAGCGCGGGGTACAAATGTAACAAAAATAAAATTCCAGGTACTTCCTTGTACAGAAAAAAAAACAGGGGGATGCATCTTATCCTAGACATAAGGGCCTTGAGCAAATTCCTAGCCCGAGAAAAGTTTAGGATAGTTTTCCTGGGCATCCTTCTTCCCATGATTCAGGAAAATGATTGGATATGCTCTTTGGACTTGAAGGATGCATATACACACATCCTGATACTTCCAGCCCACCGGAAGTATCTTCGGTTTCGGCTTGGAACACATCACTTTCAGTACCGCATGTTGCCTTTTGGCCTCACATCAGCTCCTTACAAAGTGTCTAGCAGTAGTCGCAGCGTCACTACACAGACTGGTAGTTCATGTGTTCCCTTATCTCGACAATTGGCTGGTGAAGAGCACCTCGGAGGGCGGTGCTCGGGAGTCCATGCGGATGACTATTTGGGTGCTGGAACTAGGGTTCATTATCAACTACCCCAAGTCCCATCTCCATCCAGTTCAACAGTTGGAGTTCATAGAATCACTGCTAAATATGAAGACTGTCCAGGCCTACCTCCCAGATACGCATGTGGACAACCTTCTTTCCCTAGCGTCCAAGGTTCGGACATCACAGCAGGTCACTGCTCAGCAGATGTTGAGATTGTTGGGCCACATGGCTTCCACAGTGTACGTTACATCTATGGCACATCTACACATGAGATCTGCTCAGTGGACCCTGGCTTCTCAGTGGTATCAAGCTACAGGATGTCCAGAAGATGTCATCCAAGTGTCCCCGGAGCTTGTGCGCTCTCTTCATTGGTGGACAATTTGGTCCAATTTGACCTTGGGACTTCCATTCCAAATTCCTCAGCCGCAAAAAAAGTGCTGACAATGGATGCATCATTCCTGGGGTTGGAATCTCATATAGATGGACTTCACACTCAAGGGTCAGAGAAAAACCACACGGAGTGTGGAGGTGCACTTGGTCCCCACAGGACAAAAAAGCAAAAACAAAAAAAGGGGTGGGGAAAATAGGCTCTATTCAAACAATGGGGCAGACGTATAAATTAGTTAAAACAATGATTTTTATTGTGAATAGGTGACTCAACACAGCCGTGTTTCGGCGCCGTAGCACCTTCCTCAGGAGTCTTCCGCAAGTGTTTCAATCTTTGGGGTGATTGGCACACTGGGGAAAAAACACTAGGGGATACACAATCCTTTCTTCCAAAGGAGTATTCAGTGGTTAGATGGCTTACTTTCCACGCGTTGATGATAAGCACTATCTCTGGATAGCTTCTATTTCGCTTCATGAGAGGTTTGCTTTTGTCAAAGCCCCCTGTCAAACCTCCACCAGTGTCATGGCATCTCAACGTCATTCTCACCCAGCTGATGAAAACTCCTATTGAGCCACTGAATTCTTGCCATCTGAAGTACTTGACCTGGAAGGTCGTTTTCGTAGTGGCTGTTACTTCAGCTCGTAGGGTCAGTGAGCTTCACGCCTTGATAGTGGATGCACCTTATACTAAGTTTCACCACAACAGAGTAGTCCTCCACACGCACCCTGAGTTCCTAATGAAGGTAGAGTCAGGTTCATCTGAACCAGTTTGTCTGACCAACATTCTTTCCCCGACCTCGTGCCCATTCTGGCGAAAGTAGCTTGCACACTTTGGAGTGCAAGAGAGCGTTGGCCTTTTACATGGAGCAGACGAAGACCCAAAGACAGTCCACCCGGTTGTTTTTTTTCTTTTGATCCCAACAGGATCAGGGTCGCCATCGGGAAACACACCATATCCAATTGGCTAGCAGATTGCATTTCCTTCGCTTATACCCAGTCTGGGCTGACTTTGGAGGGTCATGTCACGGCTCATAATGTTAGAGCCATGGCCGTGTCGGTAGCCCACTTGAAGTAAGCCTCCATTGAAGATATTTGTAAGGCTGTGACGTGGTCTTCAGTCCACATATTCACATCATATTACTGCCTTGAGCAGGACACCCGATGCGACAGTCAGTTTGTGCAGTCAGCGCTGCAGAATCTGAGGTCTAGAATCCAACTCCACCCACCTAGGCCCTTTTTATTCTGTTCCAGGTTGACTGTCAGCTAGTTATATATAATTTCAGTTTAATCTGCGTTCAGTCCTCGCCATTGCAAAGCCCAATTGACCAATGTTTGTTGTTTCGGGTGAGCCTGGATTCCCCACTTGTGAGTATTGTAAGCCTGCTTGTCGTCTGAGAAAGCGAAGATAGTTCCCTGTAACAAGTATTCTCTGAGGACAAGCAGGCTGCTTGTTCTCACATGTGGGTCGGCGTCCACGGCGGCCCCAGGAACTTAGATTTTCCAGCAATGCGCATGCGTGGCCATCTTCCCGCCCATGCGCGCCTCGGTTTTTTTCTTTTCCACGGTGGAGAGTGGCTGCGTGTTGGTCTCTCTCCCTCAGGTCCCAGGAAAAACTTAGGCGCCTTTCAAGTGTTCTTTATCGCTTTCTTTTTGTTTCACGTCGCCTTTTGTTTTCTTTTTATTCCAGTTTTTTTAAAAAAGGGAAACCCTCTTTCTTCCATAGTTTTTGTCCCTTGGTAAGTTTCTTTTCGCTTGTGTTGCGGCCTTCTTGGGCCGCACGTCCGCGGTACTCCTTTTTTGTGCCCTTGGTTGGCACAATCGAGCCGTTTGATTTTGCCGCCACGATTTTTCCGCTGATGTCATCAAAGCCTCCCAGCGGCTTCAAGAAGTGTGCTCGGTGCCAGCGGTTTATCTCGGGCACTGACCCGCACTCCTGGTGCATCCAGTGCCTTGGGCCGGACCATCGCCCAGACGCTTGCAAGTTGTGTCTGAGCTTGAAAAAGCGGTCACGGGCGTTGAGAAGAGCTCTTCGGGACCGTCTTTTTGGAGCTCCGACTGATTTCCTCGGCGTCGACATCGGCACTGGGGATGACATCGGGAGCGCAGGTAATGGCTGTCCAAACTTCACCTTTAGCTGGGAGTAGTGAGCTATCGAGTGGGTCTCCACCTGTCTCGAAGGCTCCTGCCTTGCAGGCCCACCCCCGAGGAGGCGTGTGGATTCCACGTCCTCCTCGTCAGTACCGAGGAGTACCGGTGATGTGCTTCGAGCGAAGGCGAAGAAGCATTGGCACCTGTCTCCCCCAAGACACGGTACCGGGAGCTCTGGGGCATCGAAAGTTTCGGCACCTGGAAAGCGTCGACGCCGGGAGGAGTGCTCACCCTCCATACAAGAGGTGTCAGTGCGTCGATCTTCGGACAGCCCGGTACCGCCTGCCAGACCTTCACAGATTCTGACTTCGACTCTGGTACTGGCCCCGCAGCCTTCCTCGACAGCGACTCTGAAGGAGAGCATTCGAGCCATTCTTCCAGGTCTTCTGGAAGGGCTGCTGCATCAATCTGTTCCAGTACCGGGGGTGCTTGCGCCCTCGGTGCCGTCAATAGAAGCGGCGGCTGGCTCCGTGCCTGTGGTGAGGTCCCTGACGCCGGTACCGCTTGCGGCATCGGCCTCGGCTGCCACCCAGGTCGAGTCGACATCGTTGGAGGGAGCTTCATTGCCACCAGCATGGGAGTCAACTTCTCGTCATCGCCATAGGGGACATGGTTCCTCGGTGTCGAGACGGGCCCAGTTTCAGACTGTAGTTCGAGAACTCTTGTCCGGTACCGAGGAGGATGCCTCCTGGGATGAAGGGGAAGACCACAAATATTTCTGTTCAGAGGAGTCTTGTGGTCTTCCTTCTGATCCTACTCCTTCACCTGAGAGGAAGCTTTCTCCTCCGGAGAGTCTTACCTTCTCCTCCTCTCATGGCTGCGTGCCTCTGACCTGGACAATCGGACCCAGCAGCGGCTTGCGGATGTTCCTTGCCAGGGGGATAATATTTTTGGGGATAAGGTCGAGCAGGTGGCAGAGCAGCTCCACCAGCGGGAAACCGCCCTCGACAAACTCTCCCACTGGACGCCTTCAGCATCTACCTCAACAGGTAGACGTTTTTTCAGGGGAAGGAGGAATGCTCCCTATGCTTACAATAAGTGCAGGTACAATCCACCTTCCCGACAGCCTTCTCAGGCTCATCCCCAGCGTGCTCGTTCGCGTCAACAGCGTGCGCCCAGACAGGCCCCTGCAGCTCCCCAGCAAAAGCACGGGACGGGCTTTTGACTGTCTCCATTTGAGCATAGCCATAAACGTACCTGTGCCAGACGATCTGCCGGTCGGAGGGAGTTTAAAATGTTTTCACCAAAGGTAGCCTCTCATAACCTCAGTGGGTTCTTCAAATAGTCCGGTTAAGGTACTCCCTCAATTTGATTTCCAGACCTCCAAATTGTCCACCAGGAGCTCAGTCCTTCAGCTTCCAGCACAGGCAGGTACTTGCAGAGGAACTCTCTGCCCTTCTCAGCGCCAATGCGGTCAAGCCCGTACCACCAGGGCAAGAAGGACTGGGATTCTATTCCAGGTACTTCCTTGTGCAAAAGAAAACAGGGGGGATGCATCCCATCCTAGAACTCAGGGCCCTGAAAAAATATCTGGTCCGAGAAAAGTTCAGGATGGTTTCCCTGGGCACCCTTCTTCCCATGATTCAGAAAAACAATTGGCTATGCTCTCTGGACTTAGAGGATGCTTATACACACATCCCGATACTTCCAGCTCACAGGCAGTATCTTCGATTCTGTCTGGGAACACAGCACTTTCAGTATTGTGTGCTACCCTGTGGTCTCGCGTCTGCGCCCAGGGTATTTACAAAATGCCTGGCAGTTGTTGCAACGTCGCTGTGCAGACTGGGAGTGCATGTGTTCCCTTATCTTGACGATTGGCTGGTGAAGAGCACCTTGAAGGCAGGAGCTCTACGATCCATGCAGATTACTATTCAATTGCTCAAACTACTGGGGTTTGTCATCAACTATCCCAAATCCCACCTGGTTCCCGAACAGAAATTGGAATTCATAGGAGCTCTGTTGAACACACAGACGTCTCGAGCTTATCTTCCCCAGTCACGGGCGGACAACCTCCTAGCTCTCGTGTCCTCAGCTCGGGCATCCCAACAGATCACAGCTCGGCAGATGTTGAGACTTCTGGGCCACATGGCCTCCACACTTCATGTGACACCCATGGCACGTCTACACATGAGATCGGCTCGGTGGACCCTAGCTTCCCAGTGGTGTCAGGCTACGGGGGATCTAGAGGATGTCATCCATCTTTCCACCGAATTTTGCAATTCCCTTCACTGGTGGACCATTCACTCCAATCTGACCTTGGGACGCCCATTCCAAATTCCTCAGCAGCAAAAATTGCTGACGACGGATGCATCCCTTCTGGGGTGGGGAGCTCATGTCGATGGGCTCCACACTCAAGGAGTTTGGTCCTTCCAGGAAACGCATCTCCAGATCAACCTCTTGGAATTGCGAGCGATCTGGAATGCTCTAAAGACTTTCAGAGATCGGCTGTCCAACCAAGTTATCCTAATTCAGACAGACAATCAGGTTGCTATGTATTACACCAACAAGCAGGGGGGCACCGGATCTCGCCCTCTGTGTCAGGAAGCAGTCAGGATGTGGCTTTGGGCGACTCAGCATGGCACATATCTGGCAGGCGTAAACAACGGCCTGGCCGACAGGTTGAGCAGGATCATGCAACCTCACGAGTGGTCTCTGAACATGGGCGTTGTCCGCAAGATCTTTCGAGCGTGGGGCACCCCCTCGGTGGATCTTTTTGCCACTCAGTACAATCACAAAGTTCCTCAATTCTGTTCCAGGCCCACGGCAGACTAGCATCAGATGCCTTTCTCCTTCATTGGGGGACAGGTCTCCTGTATGCTTATCCTCCCATTCCTTTGGTAGGGAAAACTCTTCTGAAACTTAGGCAAGACCGTGGAACCATGATTCTGATAGCGCCCTTTTGGCCTCGTCAGATTTGGTTCCCTCTTCTTCTGGACTTGTCCTCCGAAGAACCGTGGAGATTGGACTGTTTTCCGACACTCAGAACGAAGGGTCACTTCTGCATCCCAACCTTCAGTCTCTGGCTGTCACGGCTTCGATGTTGATAGCGTAGAAGTTGCCTCTTTAGGCTTTTCAGAGGGTGTCTCCCGAGTCTTGCTTTCAGGAAAGATTCCACGAAAAGGAGTTATGGGTTTAAATGGAGGAGGTTTGCCGTCTGGTGTGACAGCAAGGCCCTAGACCCTTTCTCTTCTCCTACACGGACCCTGCTTGAGTACCTTCTACACTTGTCAGAGTCTGGTCTTAAGACTAACTCAGTAAGAGTTCACCTTAGTGCAATCAGTGCTTATCATCACCGTGTAGAAGGTCATCCTATCTCTGGACAGCCTTTAGTTGTTCGCTTCATGAGAGGTTTGCTTTTGTCAAAGCCCCCTGTCAAACCTCCACCAGTGTCATGGGATCTCAACGTTGTTCTCACCCAGCTGATGAACCTCCTTTTGAGCCACTGAATTCCTGCCATCTGAAGTACTTGACCTGGAAGGTCATTTTCTTGGTGGCTGTTACTTCAGCTCGTAGAATCAGTGAGCTCCAAGCCCTGGTAGTTCATGCTTCCTACATAAAATTTCATCATAACAGGGTAGTTCTCCGCACTCATCCTAGGTTCCTGCCGAAGGTGGTGTCGAAGTTCCATCTGAACCAGTCAATTGTGTTGCCAACATTTTTTCCCCGTCCACATACCCACCCTGGTGAGGACAAGTTGCATACCTTGGACTGTAAGAGAGCATTGGCCTTTTACGTGGAGCGGATGAAGCCCTATAGACAGTCCGCCCAGTTATTTGTTTCTTTTGATCCCAACAGGATGGGGGTTGCCATCGGAAAACGCACAGTCTCCAATTGGCTAGCAGATTGCATTTCCTTCACTTACGCCCAAGCTGGGTTGACTTTGGAAGGCCATGTCACGGCTCATAATGTCAGAGCCATGGCTGCGTCAGTGGCTCATCTGAAGTCAGCTTCTATTGAAGAGATTTGCAAGGCTGCAACGTGGTCATCAGTCCACACATTCACATCTCTTTAGTGCCTTCAGCAAGATACCCGACATGACAGTCTGTTTGGGCAGTCGGTGTTACAGGCTACACTCTCACTTAGTTGTGTTTGTTTTCAGGTCAATCTCAGTTATGTCCTCGCCGTTGCGAGGCCCAATTGACCATTGTTCATTGTTTTGAGTGAGCCTGGGTGCTAGGGATAACGCATGCGTGATGATGTCCAGCCTGCTTGTCCTTGGAGAAAATGAAGATACTTACCTGTAGCTGGTATTCTCCGAGGACAGCAGGCTGGACATCATCACAACCCTCCCTCCTCCCCTTTGTTCTCTTCTTCTTGCTTGTTATATAACTGAGGGAAGCGCCGCGGGCGGGAAGTCACTCGCGCATGCGCGGTGCGTTGTCCCCGCTCCCGTCGCGCTGCTTCTAGAAGCTTTTAAAGTTTTTCTTTAAAATTCCGGAGCTCCTGGGCCGTCGCGAACGACGACCCATGCGTGATGATGTCTAGCCTGCTGTCCTCGGAGAATACCTGCTACAGGTAAGTATCTTCATTTTACAGATAAGTAACTGTTACCAAACCTGGATAGGAAAAAAGGCAGGAGAGAGGCTGTCCACAATAGTTTAATTTCTTATATGTCACCTGAAATCTATCAAAACGAGATAGATTCAGGTAAAGGAGGTACTTTCCTGTCTCTGGAGGGGTCACAATCTGATTTTGTACCAGAGGCAATGAAGGGTTGAGTGACTTGCCCAAAATCACAGGGAGCTGCACTGGGATTTGAGTCAGACTCCCTTGGTTCTAAGCCCACTGTTGGCTATTCCTATTTGATCAAAGGAGGAAGGAGGGGATGTAGTAGTTCAAAATGGCTTATTGGTGTGAGCCAGATGGTAGCAGAGTGAGGCACTGTAGCAAAATAAGATGAAATGTAATAGATGCTAGCAAATTAAAAGCCTATTTTGCATATTGGCTGAACTTTGGAAATTGGGTGTCCAGGTTGGGACATTCACATTTCCATATTTACAGAAGGTGCTGCTGAACACAGATCCTTAAACAAAAAAAAAAAAAAAAAGTTAATATAATAAGTAAAAGGCAAAATTGAGTATTGAGAAAAATTGAAGAGGTATATTCCAAAACATGTCAAGTACAAAACACTGTTCTCTGGATAAATGCAAATTTTTTTATTTTCAAGAATTCTATCCAGCATAAGAATATTTTTCACTGAATGCCATACAAAGAAATGCCTTTTTAATCAAATTTCACACATCTTATGGCTATCTATAAAGGCAGTCAGTTTCTGGTATGAATTCATTTTTCAAAAATAAATACTCAATAGGTTTTGCCTGATTTATTTCTCTACATTCTCCGAGGACAAGCAGGCTGCTTGTTCTCACTGATGGGTGACGTCCACGGCAGCCCCTCCAATCGGAATCTTCACTAGCAAAGTCCTTTGCTAGCCCTCGCGCGCACCGCGCATGCGCGGCCGTCTTCCCGCCCGAAACCGGCTCGAGCCGGCCAGTCTTCTTTTGTCCGCACTCGGTACGGTCGTGTTTTCGCCGTGTCGAGCCCCGGAAAGTCGACCTCGCGCGTCCTTTTCTTTGGCGTGTTATTTTTTTTTTCTTCGGAAAATCCTTCAAAACTGTCGGGAAGTACTCCGGAAGCCCCCCGGGCTTCGTTTGCCCCTTCCCGTATTTTTCAGTCTTTGCCCCGGTAAGTTTTCTTTCGTCGTCGGGGTAGGCCTCTTTTCGGCCTCGGTCGGGATTTTCTCCCTAAAACTTTTGGTGCTCAAATTCGTCATTTCGGATTTTGATTTCGCCGGCGTGATTTTTCCGCCCATGACATCGAAGCCTTCCAGCGGCTTCAAGAAGTGCACCCAGCGCGCCCGGATCATCTCGCTCACTGACAGACACGCGTCGTGTCTTCGGTGTCTGGGGGCCGAGCACCGCCCTCAGGCCTGTAGTCTGTGTTCCCTTTTGCAAAAGCGGACTCAGGTAGCGAGATTGGCCCAGTGGAACGTTTTGTTCTCGGGCTCTTCGTCGGCATCGGCACCGAGGGTATCGAGTGCATCGACGTCGTCAGCGTCCAGAGCTTGATCCTCGGCCGCCAGTGCATCGAGGCATCGGCCCTCTGCATCGGCGCCGGGACATCGGATAGCTGCATCGACGTCGGTGGTACCGGGACCCCGTCTGCTGATGTCGTCGGACGGTGGTGCATCATCGGGAGTGCAGGTGAGGGCTGTCCATTCCCCTGCTGGTGGCGGTGAGCCTTCGGGTGGGTCTCCTCCTACCCTGAGGGCTCCTGCGGTACAGCCCCCCCGAGACCGACCTCCTTCGGCCTCGGCCCCGAGGAAGCGACGGCTGGATTCTACGTCCTCCTCGTCGGTGCCGGGGAGCTCCGGTGACATGCTTCGGAAGAAGTCGAAGAAGCATCGACACCGGTCTCCTCCCCGCGTCGGCACCGAGAGCTCTGGGTCGCCGAGGGAGTCGGCACCCAGGAGGCATCGGCACCGAGAGGACCGCTCACCCTCTGTTCAGGAGGTGTCGATGCGCTCCACTCTGGACAGCCCGGAACAGCCTCCTCGCCCGGAACAGGTTCTGACGTCGACGCCTGCATCGACCTCTCTGCCTTTCTCTGCAGCCGCTCTGAACGAGAGCCTCCGGGCCGTTCTCCCAGAGATTCTGGGAGAGCTGTTGCGCCCTACCCCTCCGGTACCGGCGGTGCTTGCGCCTCCGGTACCGTTGAGCGAGGCGCCGGCTGGCCCATCGCCCGGGGTGAGGTCCCCGACGTCGGTACCGCGTGCGGTGCCGACTGCGGCCACCTCCCAGGAGGGCTCCCCGACTACGTCGGCGGAGGGAGCTTCGCCGATGCGGGCAAGGGAGTCTATCTCTCGGCGCCCCCATCGTGGACGTGGCTCCACGGAGTCGAGCCGGGCGAGGTTGCAGACACAGGTTCGTGAACTTGTGTCTGACACCGAGGGTGAGGCCTCGTGGGAGGAAGAGGAAGACCCCAGATATTTCTCTGACGAGGAGTCTGAGGGTCTTCCTTCTGATCCTACTCCCTCTCCGGAAAGACAGCTTTCTCCTCCTGAGAGTCTGTCTTTCGCTTCCTTTGTCCGGGAGATGTCTACGGCCATCCCCTTCCCGGTGGTTGTGGAGGACGAGCCCAGGGCTGAAATGTTTGAGCTCCTGGACTATACTTCTCCACCTAAGGAAGCGTCCACTGTTCCCTTGCACCATGTCCTAAAAAAGACATTGCTTGCGAACTGGACAAAACCCTTAACTAATCCCCACATCCCCAAGAAAATTGAGTCCCAGTACCGAATCCATGGGGACCCAGAGCTGATGCGCACTCAGTTGCCTCACTACTCTGGAGTTGTGGATTTGGCCCTAAAGAAGGCTAAGAGTTCTAGGGAGCATGCTTCGGCGCCCCCGGGCAAAGACCCTAGGACCTTAGACTCCTTTGGGAGGAAGGCCTACCATTCTTCTATGCTCGTGGCCAAAATCCAGTCTTACCAGCTCTACACGAGCATACACATGCGGAACAATGTGCGGCAGTTGGCGGGCTTGGTTGATGCTCTTCCCCCTGAGCAAGCTAAGCCTTTTCAGGAGGTGGTCAGGCAGCTGAAGGCGTGCAGAAAATTCCTGGCCAGAGGGGTGTATGACACCTTTGATGTTGCGTCCAGGGCCGCTGCTCAAGGTGTGGTGATGCGCAGGCTCTCATGGCTGCGTGCCGCCGACCTGGAGAATAGACTCCAGCAGCGGATTGCGGACTCGCCTTGCCGTGCGGACAACATTTTTGGAGAGAAAGTCGAACAGGTGGTAGAGCATCTCCACCAGCGGGACACCGCATTCGACAAGTTCTCCCGCCGGCAGCCTTCAGCATCTACCTCTACAGGTAGAAGATTTTTCGGGGGAAGGAAGACTGTTCCCTGTGCTTCTGGCAAGCGTAGGTACAATCCTCCTTCTCGACAGCCTGCGGCCCAGGCTAAGCCTGGGATGGGGAGCTCATGTCGATGGGCTTCACACCCAGGGAAGCTGGTCCCTCCAGGAATGCGATCTGCAGATCAATCTCCTGGAGTTACGAGCGGTCTGGAATGCTCTGAAGGCTTTCAGAGATTGGCTGTCCCACCAAATTTTCCAAATTCAGACAGACAACCAGGTTGCCATGTATTACATCAACAAGCAGGGGGCACCGGATCTCGCCCCCTGTGTCAGGAAGCCGTCAGCATGTGGCTGTGGGCTCGCCGTCACGGCATGGTGCTCCAAGCCACATATCTGGCAGGCGTAAACAACAGTCTGGCCGACAGGTTGAGCAGGATTATGCAACCTCACGAGTGGTCGCTCAATTCTCGTGTAGTGCGACAGATTTTCCAAGCGTGGGGCACCCCCTTGGTGGATCTCTTCGCATCTCGAGCCAACCACAAAGTCCCTCAGTTCTGTTCCAGGCTTCAGGCCCATGGCAGACTGGCATCGGATGCCTTCCTCCTGGACTGGGGGGAGGGTCTGCTGTATGCTTATCCTCCCATACCTCTGGTGGGGAAGACTTTGTTGAAACTCAAGCAAGACCGAGGCACCATGATTCTGATTGCTCCTTTTTGGCCGCGTCAGATCTGGTTCCCTCTTCTTCTGGAGTTGTCCTCCGAAGAACCGTGGAGATTGGAGTGTTTTCCGACCCTCATCACACAGGACGAAGGGGCTCTTCTGCATCCCAGCCTCTGGTCCCTGGCTCTCACGGCCTGGATGTTGAGAGCGTAGACTTTGCCTCTTTGGGTCTGTCAGAGGGTGTCTCCCGCATCTTGCTTGCTTCCAGGAAAGATTCCACTAAGAGGAGTTACTTCTTTCTATGGAGGAGGTTTGCCGTCTGGTGTGACAGCAAGGCCCTAGATCCTCGCTCTTGTCCTACACAGACCCTGCTTGAATACCTTCTGCACTTGTCTGAGTCTGGTCTCAAGACCAACTCTGTAAGAGTTCACCTTAGTGCAATCAGTGCATACCATTACCGTGAGGAAGGTAAGCCGATCTCAGGACAGCCTTTAGTTGTTCGCTTCATGAGAGGTTGCTTTTGTCAAAGTCCCCTGTCAAGCCTCCTACAGTGTCATGGGATCTCAATGTCGTTCTCACCCAGCTGATGAAACCTCCTTTTGAGCCACTGAATTCCTGCCATCTGAAGTACTTGACCTGGAAGGTCATTTTCTTGGTGGCAGTTACTTCAGCTCGTAGAGTCAGTGAGCTTCAGGCCCTGGTAGCCCAGGCTCCTTACACCAAATTTCATCATAACAGAGTAGTCCTCCGCACTCACCCTAAGTTTCTGCCAAAGGTTGTGTCGGAGTTCCATCTGAACCAGTCAATTGTCTTGCCAACATTCTTTCCCCGTCCTCATTCCTGCCCTGCTGAACGTCAGCTGCACACATTGGACTGCAAGAGAGCATTGGCCTTCTCTCTGGAGCGGACACAGCCCAACAGACAGTCCGCCCAATTGTTTGTTTCTTTTGATCCCAATAGGAGGGGAGTGGCTGTGGGGAAACGCACCATATCCAATTGGCTAGCAGATTGCATCTCCTTCACTTACGCCCAGGCTGAGCTGGCTCTTGAGGGTCATGTCACGGCTCATAATGTTAGAGCCATGGCTGCGTCGGTAGCCCACTTGAAGTCAGCCACTATTGAAGAGATTTGCAAAGCTGCGACGTGGTCATCTGTCCACACATTCACATCTCATTACTGCCTGCAGCAGGATACCCGACGCGACAGTCGGTTCGGGCAGTCAGTTCTTCAGAACCTGTTTGGGCTTTAGGATCCAACTCCACCCCCCGAGGGCCCTGTTTGTTCTGTTCCAGGCTACACTCTCAGTTAGTTGGTAAATTTTTTAGGTCAATCTCAGTTATGTCCTCGCCGTTGCGAGGCCCAATTGACCATGGTTGTTGTTTTGAGTGAGCCTGGGGGCTAGGGATACCCCATCAGTGAGAACAAGCAGCCTGCTTGTCCTCGGAGAAAGCGAATGCTACATACCTGTAGAAGGTATTCTCCGAGGACAGCAGGCTGATTGTTCTCACAAACCCGCCCGCCTCCCCTTGGAGTTGTCTTCCCTTGTATTGTCTTGCTACATACTGGACTGGCCGGCTCGAGCCGGTTTCGGGCGGGAAGACGGCCGCGCATGCGCGCGAGGGCTAGCAAAGGACTTTGCTAGTGAAGATTCCGATTGGAGGGGCTGCCGTGGACGTCACCCATCAGTGAGAACAATCAGCCTGCTGTCCTCGGAGAATACCTTCTACAGGTATGTAGCATTCGCTTTGTCCTGGGTAAGGATATATCTTTACTGTCAGTCAAGTAAATTTTACCCCATGTGCTACTCTAACTTTTCTTATGATCATTCCTTATTCTTAGCACTACTGACTGCAAAAAGGTGTCTCCCAACTGTTAACTTACAAACTTGATCACCTTTAGGAGATTGTTCTTTTTTTTTTTTTTTTAGCTTGGAACTGTAGTGCACAGATGTCTGCTTCTCATGCTGAAACCTTGTCAGCCCTTACTGATTGTATTTGAGAATATGCCAAAACTTGCTGTCACTGTATGTTAATTGACTTCATCTTGTCTTGAAAGCTTGAAACAGCTGTACCATTGCTCTGTGCAAATTGGCTCTGTCAGCTGCTCTTTTTGGCTCTATCCTATTGGTTAATGAGAATGTTTTTGTACTCAATATAACATTCAGAATCTGTTTCATTTTCTCTGCTACTCTCCTCTTACTGTACTCTTCTCTGAAGTTTGTTTAAATTCTATCAGTGTTACTGCTACCTCTAGTGATAAGTTATTCCAGGCAACTACTGCCCATCTCAGTACAGAAATATTCCTTCAGAGCCTCCCTCCTTCCGATTTCACATTATGAATCGTTCCCTCACTGCTGTTTTTTGTTCCTTTCCCAGCCGAATTGTTATGCCAAAGTCATTACCATTGAGTCGCAGAAGAAGATAGTCATCTACTCCAAGCAGCCTATTGGTGTCAATGAGGAGATCACCTATGACTACAAGTTTCCTATTGAGGAGAACAAGATCCCTTGTCTGTGTGGTACAGAGAACTGCCGGGGTACACTCAACTGATGCTGAACACCAAGCATGTCACATCTTTCAACTATGGCACCCCGTGGCACTCTATAAGTACAGAATGTTCTGTAGGAAAATAACTCAGTTTGGTGGTGTCATTACAAAAAAAAAAAAGGCATGTGGAACAGTCTTTTATTTTCTGTTTTTTTTTTTCTTATATTAAGGTTGTGGCACACTCACCTACCTTGCACATGAGGAGGCCTAAGCATAAAGAGATAACTTCCCTCTTCTTTCAGCTGCATTTTAGGCATACATTTATTTTGCTGAGGATGAAACTAAAGTGGTCCCAAATTTCTGAAAGCACTTGTAAATTCTTAGTTGAGAAATTTCGATTCTCTCTTCCCTATTCATATTTGTACTTTTGTAACCTCTCTGTAGTCATCCAGTGCAGTCTAGAGCATCCAGTGAATGCTAGCATTCTCACTTACAATGGCAGTTGTGGTCTAAAAGATGTCTGTCGTGTCTAATTACATATAGGTACACATGCTTAAAAATGAACTGCCACTGATGTTAGTGCAGAGCATCATGTTTTCCAGATGTGCTTCTTTGTGTATGTGTCTATACATACATACTCATGCAAGCACACTAATAGTCTGGAAAACATGGTGCTCTTCATTGACTTCCGTGACAATTCATTGTTAAGTATATATGTAATATGTCTACGTGTACATATTGTAATTTTCAGTTGGGCAATTTTCAAAGCCACTTATAATGTACCCAGATATAGTGACTTTCTGAAAATTGCTCTCCCTCCATCTGACTAAACCATGTTGGGTACCACAGTGCATGTACTTTGAGCTTTGAGGGTGTGTTTTAGTTAATATTAGAAAATAATGCTTGCAGACTGAATTAAAATCCTACCCATACAGAAATTCCTGGGTACTTTTTATCTACAACAATTTTTAAAGAGAAAGTAAGCATGAACTTCACATTTGAAATTCGGTGCTTAGTCTGCAGGTAAAAAGTACCCATGGCCTTCGCACCAAAGCAGGCCATTTGAAAATTGCTACCAGAATGGATTCCATTTTCTGAAAAGAGATACAAGAATAACACATTTCCATGACCTTGTATAGGAAGACAACGGAATACTTTGGGGATTCAGACCCATTTCTCCCTCTTTCTCTTCTTTCCTTATGCTTTTGTAGTGTTATAGAGAATTTATGTCCATGAGCAAGGTCCTTTATTAGTTACCCAATGTTGAAAGCAGAGGCCAGTTCAGAAACATTTTTTGTATTGCTCTGTTATGACAATAGCAGGTTTTCTTTTAAATCATTTGCTCTGTTTCTTGCAGCTACTGGTATCTATTGGGGAAAGACCTCATTAGTATGCTCAACTGTTTATTTTTCCTGGTTTTTGTTTTTTGTGTAGAACATTGTAAAACTTAATAGAGGCATTTATTTTCATTGTGAAGATTATACCTAATCTCAGAATGATTTTAGTAATACTGCATCTGGTGTTAAGTAAATCACCAAGATAATCTTTTATCCAAATTCCTACTTAAATTGCTTCACAATTATATAACTGTATAGATCCTCCTCAACTATAATTCAGTCCTCTTGTTAAAAATCAAATCTATTTTTTTGCACTTGGTACCTAAACAAGTGCAGAAACAGGCTCAGGTTGTATTTTTAAAACAACATGGCATTATCTTAATGGAAAAATCTGATCCTGTTTCAGTAAGAACACCAATTAAACAGAAATCTAAGGAATAATATGATCACTTAAAGAGAATATTTATACTTTATTTAAAACAGCAGCTTAGCCAACTTCTTTTGAAATTGAGGTTCATTTTGTTTTTAGTCTTAAGTTTCCCTTCATTTTTTTTTACAACATATATTTTATTTCCAACAATTTTACACTTTTGGGGGAATGAAACTGTTATAGCAAAGTGCTTTTTTTTTTTTTTTTTTTTTACTTCCAGTCTTAACTGTGTCGTATTCATGCTTTATATTTAACTTGTGGTACTGAATGGAGTGATAGTGAAGATCAGCACTGTGGTACCCTTGTTGATAAGTTTTTAATTCTGCAGAAGCTGCAGAAGTCATCTTTCTAAACTATCCTCACATTAATGGCGTTAGAAATATCTGCTCTTTTAAGTATCTGGTAGAAATATCTCCTAAAGCCTGGGTGGCCGTGAAAATGCTATTGCCAAATTTATTTCTGTGGTTGCCAATGGTCACCTAGCTAGTGGACTTTCTGCTATATTAGCATGGGGACTGTGTTTTTTTTCCCCTGGTGTAAGGATGCAGAAATATTCAAGTGGCTGCCTTCCCCTTAAAGACAGTCCCACAAATAAGGAATATGGTATTAATTTTATAATTTACTCCTATCTCTGACCACTTAATCAACTGCATTCATAAAAAGTTAAGATGAAAACATTTTCTGCACTTATAGGTCTTTGTTTTCTTCTCTTTTGGAAAGGAAAGATGATAGACTATGCTTAGATGAAGGTGAGCAGATTTTACCATGTGAAGTCTGTTTCCACAGCCTTTTACACACAGACAAAATAAATAAAAAGGACACAAATACACATTTTTTCTTTAGGAGAAGAAAATTTGTAAATATTGTAAAGATGGATTGGAATTGTTTCTTGTAGAAACCTGCGCTATTTGCTGTGTATATAATCTGTTATTTCATATACCATAAAAAATGTAAATAATTTTTCCCTGCCCATATGTTCAGTTGAAAATGTTCAAAATATTTTTTTTCTGCTTTGGATGGTTCATTAAAGGTGATGTCACAGAGACTGTTTTCAGAGATGAAATGCTTAGGGTTGTTTTTTTTTTTTTTTTTAATTATGCTTTAATTTTGAATCAGAATAAATTTCAGTTGAGGCGGAGGAGAAGAGAGTCTGAAATGCAACAAGCTACTTGTTTGTATAATTTATTCAGTTGTAAAGGAAGAGCATCAGATAATGTCAGTTTGTTTATAAGATTCATATTTAGAGTTTAAAAACATAAATGCTATCATTCAATTCTAGGGTGCCTTAGAATGACATTATGTACAGCCTTATCATTCAGGCCAGGAAACCGTGTTAAAGCATTACAGACACATTATAATGCTGTTATTTAATTCTGTTATGAATTTCATTTTAGCACCTTTGAACAATTAAGACAAATTTTCTTGCATTGTCATGCTTGCTGCAACAGCAGATAAGGTTGTATGTGTCAAAACAGGACAACCCCTTTCCTCCACCTCACCAAGACAAACATTTGATAAACCAAACCAATACCTAAAATTAAATTTGCAATAACAGAATAGAGATAAGATCCCAACTTCAAATAGTTTTATTTTTTTTTTTAAGGATTTCATCTTTTAGAACTGGTCTCTTTTCTGCCTCTCTGATGTTCCTCCTTGAGGTAGGATGAAACCACCTTGTGTACAAATATATATCTATATTTTGTTACCTTTAAAAGTAAGCACTGTTGGCGGAACTCAGAGACTGAATTTCCTATTGCAGTGGACTTTTCTTTTTCTGTCGTTGTCTTCTGTTTGTAAATATGTTAATAATTTGTGCATTTAATTGCTACTCAAATAGTAATTTTTTTTATATAAATGTCGTTAACCTTTTATTGTACAAAAGAGCAAATATGAATTGTCTCTTTATTTTGTTGTTCAGGTGTCTGTTTTAAGCTGTAGCTTAGTACTTCTGTATCAGTACCTACTTAGTGTTTCAGCATAGTTTTAAGAAAACATGTTTACCTCTAAGCCTTTATTGACCTAATGTCCCTGCATAGTGTTAGATTAGGAGACTAATCTACCCAGGGAAACAATACTGAGCCAAGCTATTACTAATCCAAATTTTATTATATGCAGTTTGGTTTAGAAAAGGAGGACAAGTGGCTATGACTGGATGACGAGCATGCATCCTCCCTTTCCCCATACCTTTACTGTAATTATTATTTCCCTAACTTCTGGTTAGAAAGTGAGCACATGAGACAGATACAGCTTGGGGAGTAGTGGGAATGTTTTTTTTCTCCGAGGACAAGCAGGCTGCTTGTTCTCATGACTGGGTGACATCCACGGCAGCCCCCTCCAACCGGAAAAAACTTCTCACAGGAGGTCCCGCGCGCGGGGCACGCCCACTGCGCATGCGCGGCCGTCTTCCCACCCGTGCGCTCCCACTCAGTTTTCATTTTCCGCGCTTGGAGAGAGACTGCTTTGCGTCCCTCTCCGTTGTCAGCCTCGGAAACCGGTTTGTGGCCTAGTCCGCTGTTTTTCTTTTTTTTGTGGCGCCATTCGCGCCTTCTTTCTCTTTATTCCTTCTCATTAAAAGAAAGAAAGAAAGGTCCCCCCTTCTTCTTATTCTTTTTCCTTTCCTTTCGCCGCCGTCGCAGCCTTGTGGCCACGCGTTCGTGTTTTTTCCTCCTCGTGGCCTTTTGCCACCATCATCGATGATTTTGACCTCGCCGCCGCAATTTTTTCCGTCGATGATATCGAGGATACCCAGCGACTTCAAAAAGTGTGGTCGGTGCGGCCGGCAGATCTCGCTCTCTGACACCCACGCTTGGTGCCTTCAGTGCCTCGGGCCTGAACATAATCCCAAAGCGTATAACTTGTGTCTCGGCTTGAAGAAGCGGACACAAGTAGTGAGGCAAGCTCAACGGGACCGAATTTTTGGAGCTTGCGTCGGGCCTTCCGCGTCGATATCGACGGCTCCGGACATGGCATCGACCTTAGGAGTTCAGGTACCACCGGCTTGACGACCATCTTTCGCTGGGAGCAGCGAGCAGCCAAGTGGGCCTCTACCTGCCTCGTCGGCTCCTGCTGGGCAGGGCCATCGGGACCGACCCATTTCAGACCCGACCCCGAGGAGGCATGTGGATTCCACGTCTTCCTCGTCGGTACCGCGGAGCGCTGATGACGTGCATCGAAGGAAGTTGGCTAAGAAGCATCGTCATCGGTCGCCCCCTTTGCACCGGTACCAGGAGCTCCAGGGCGTCGAGGGAGTCAGCACCCGAGAAGCGTCGGCGCCGGGAGGACCACTCCCTCTCCATTCAAGAGGTGTCGATGCGTCAGTCGTCAGGCAGTCCGGGTACCGTCTCCTGGCCCCGTGCAGATTCTAGCACCGACTCCTGCACTGGCCCCTCAGCCTTCCCCGACAGAGACTTTGGGACGAGCACCTCCGAGCCATCCTTCAAAGTATTCTGGAAGGGCTGCTGCGCCAGTCTCTTCCGGTGCCGAGGGTGCTTCCGCCTGTTGATGGAAGCGCCGACTGGATCTGGCCCTGTGATGCGGCCGCCACTCAGGTGGAATCCCCGTCGATGGAGGGAGCTTCGTCCCTGCCGGCGTGAGAGTCCACCTCTTGACGCCATCATTGAGGACATGGCTCCTCTGAGTCGAGACGGGCCCGGTTTAGGACAGAAGTCAGAGAACTCATGTCCAACACCGAGGAGGAGGCCTCGTGGGGGGAGGAGGAGGAGGACCCCAGGTATTTCTTGTCCGAGGAGTCCTGTGGTCTTCCCTCTGACCCCACTCCTTCACCGGAGAAGAAGCTCTCGCCACCTGAGAGCCTCTCCTTTGCCTCTTTTGTTACGGACATGTCGGTGAGCATTCCCTTTCCTGTGGTCACAGTGGACGAGCCGAGGGCTGAGATGCTCGAGGTCCTCGACTCTCCATCTCCACCTAGAGAGTCTTCCACGGTACCGTTGCACAGTGTCCTGAAGGAGACGCTGCTTCGGAACTGGGTGAAGCCTTTATCTAATCCCTCCATCCCAAAGAAGGCGGAGTCCCAGTATAGAGTCCACACTGACCCGGAGTTGATGAGGACTCAGTTGCCTCATGACTCTGCGGTCGTGGATTCTGCTCTCAAGAGAGCCAATAGTTCGAGGGATACCGCCTCGGCGCCCCCGGGGCTGGAGTCTCGCACTCTGGACTCTTTTGGGAGGAAGGCCTATCATTCCTCCATGCTCGTGACCAAGATCCTGTCTTACCAGCTCTACACGAGCATCCACATGCGGAATAATGTGCGGCAACTGGCGGACCTGGTTGACAAGCTCCCTCCGGAGCAGGCCAGGCCTTTTCAGGAGATGGTCAGGCAGCTGAAGGCGTATCGCAAATTCCTGTCCAGGGGTATTTATGACACTTGTGATGTTGCATCCAGAGCCGCTGCCCAAGGTATAGTAATGCGCAGACTCTCATGACTGCGCGCCTCTGACCTGGACAATCGGACCCAGCAGCGGCTGGCGCTGTTCCGTGCCGGGGGGATAATATTTTTGGTGAGAAGATTGAGCAGTTGGTCAAACAGCTTCACCAGCGAAAAAAACGCCCTCGACAACCTCTCCCACCAGGCGCCTTCATCACCTACCTCTTCAGGTAGGCGATTTTTCAGGGGGAAGAAGACTGCTTCTTACGCTTACACCAAGCATAGGTACAATCCTCCTTCCCGACAGCCTGCCCAGGCTCAGCCCCAGCGCACTCGTTCGCGTCAACAGCGTGCGACCAAGCAGGCCCCTGCGGCTCCCCAGCAAAAGCAAGGGACGGGCTTTTGACAGGATCCACGGGAGGATAGCCGCCATACAAGTGCCCATGCCGGACGATCTACCGGTCGGAGGGAGGTTAAGATTTTTTTCACCAAAGGTGACCTCTCATAACCTCCAACCAGTGGGTTCTCCAAATAGTGCAGTGTGGGTACGCCCTCAATTTGACCTCCATTCCCCCAAATTGCCCGCCGGGAGCTCAGTCCTTCAGCTCCCACCACAAGCAGGTACTTGCAGAGGAACTCTCCGCCCTTCTCAGCGCCAATGCGGTCGAGCCCGTACCACCAGGGCAAGAAGGGCTGGGATTCTATTCCGTGTACTTCCTTGTGGAAAAGAAAACAGGGGGGATGCGTCCCACCCTAGACCTGAGAGGCCTGAACAAATATCTGGTCCGAGAAAAGTTCAGGATGCTTTCCTTAGGCACCCTTCTCCCCATGATTCAGAAAAACGATTGGCTATGCTCCCTGGATTTAAAGGATGCTTATACCCACATCCCGATACTGCCAGCTCACAGGCAGTATCTTCAATTCCATGTGGGGACACAGCATTTCAAGTATTGTGTGCTGCCCTTTGAGCTCGCCTCCGCGCCACAGGTGTTCACGAAGTGCCTAGTGGTGATGGCGGGCGGCGGCGACATTACGCAAGCTGGGGTGCATGTGTTCCCTTATCTCGACGATTGGTTGGTGAATAGCACCTCGGAGGCAGGAGCTCTACAGTCCATGCAGAGGACTATTCAACTTCTGGAGCTACTGGGGTTTGTGATAAATTACCCAAAGTCCACCTACGCCCAGTCCAGTCACTTGAATTCATTGGAACCCTGCTGAATTCACAGACAGCTCATGCCTATCTTCCCGAGGCGAGGGCGCAGACACTTCTATCCCTCGCCTCCCGGGCCAGAGCATCCCAGCAGATCACAGCTCGGCAAATGTTGAGACTCCTGGGCCATATGGCCTCTACAGTCCATGTGACTCCAATGGCACGTCTTCACATGAGGCCAGCTCAATGGACCCTAGCTTCCCAGTGGGACCAGGCTACAGGGAATCTAGAAGATGCAATCCCGCCAGCTTTCGCACTTCACTCCGCTGGTGGATGATTCGCTCCAATTTGATCTTGGGACGCCCATTCCAAATTCCTCAGCCACAAAATATGCTGACGGATGCATCTCTCCTAGGGTGGAGAGCCCATGTTGATGGGCTTCACACTCAAGGACTGTGGTCCCTCCAGGAATCTGGTCTACAGATCAACCTCCTGGAGTTGAGAGCGGTCTGGAACGCGCTCAAGGCTTTCAGAGATCAGCTGTCCTTCCAAATTATCCAAATTCAGACAGACAACCAGGTTGCGATGTACTACATCAACAAGCAGGGGGGCACCGGATCTCACCCCCTGTGTCAGGAAGCCTTCAGGATGTGGCGCATGGCATGCATCTCCAAGCCACGTACCTGGCCGGCGTAAACAACTGTCTGGCCGACAGACTGAGCAGACTCATGCAACCGCACAAATGGTTGCTCAATTCATGTGTGGTATTCACGATCTTCCGGGAATGGGGCACCCCCTCGGTGGATCTTTTTGGCACGCAGACCAATCACAAGCTGCCTCAGTTCTGCTCCAGGCTTCAGGCCCACGACAGACTAGCGTCGGACGCCTTCCTCCTGCATTGGGGGAGTGGACTCCTGTACGCGTATCCTCCCATACCTTTGGTGGGGAAGGCTTTGCTGAAACTCAAGCAGGACCGTGGCACCATGATTCTGATTGCGCCCTTCTGGCCCCGTCAGATCTGGTTCCCTCTTCTTCTGGAGTTGTCATCCGAAGAACCGTGAAGATTGGAGTGTTTACCAACCCTCATCACGCAGAACGAGGGGGCGCTTCTGCATCCCAACCTCCAGTCTCTGGCTCTCACAGCCTGGATGTTGAGGGCGTAGATTTCGCTGCCTTAGGACTGCCTGAGGGTGTCTCCCGAGTCTTGCTTGCTTCCAGAAAAGATTCAACTAAGAAGAGTTACTTTTTCAAGTGGGGGAGGTTTGTCGTCTGGTGTGACAGCAAGGCCTTAGAACCTCGCTGTTGTCCTGCACATACCCTGCTTGAATACCTTCTACACTTATCGGAGTCTGGCCTCAAGACCAACTCAGTAAGGAACCATCTTAGTGCGATTAGTGCTTACCATTATCGTGTAGAGGGTAAGCCTATCTCTGGACAGCCTTTGGTAGTTCGGTTCATGAGAGGTTTGCTTTTGTCAAAGCCCCCTGTCAAACCTCCAACAGTGTCATGGGATCTCAACGTCGTCCTCACCCAGCTGATGAAACCTTTCGAGCCACTGGCTTCTTGCCATCTGAAGTACTTGACTTGAAGGTCATTTTCTTGGTGGTAGTCACTTCAGCTCGGAGGGTCAGTGAGCTTCAAGCCTTGGTAGCCCATGCTCCCTATACCAAATTTCATCATAACAGAGTAGTCCTCCGCACTCACCCTAAGTTCCTGCCAAAGGTGGTGTCAGAGTTCCATCTGAACCAGTCAATTGTCTTGCCAACATTCTTTCCCCGTCGGCATACCCGCCCTGCTGAACGTCAGTTGCACACATTGGACTGCAAGAGAACATTGGCCTTCTACCTGGAGCGGACAAGCCCACACAGACAGTCCGCCCAATTGTTTGTTTCTTTTGACCCCAACAGGAAGGGGGTCGCTGTCGGGAAACGCACCATCTCCAATTGGCTAGCAGATTGCATTCCCTTCACTTATGGCTGGGCTGTCTGTTGAGGGTCATGTCACGGCTCATAGTGTTCGAGCCATGGCAGCGTCAGTGGCCCACTTGAAGTCAGCCACTATTGAAGAGATTTGCAAGGCTGCGACATGGTCATCTGTCCACACATTCACATCTCATTACTGCCTCCAGCAGGATACCCGATGCGACAGTCGGTGCTGCAGAATCTGGGGTTTGAATCCAACTCCACCCCCCTAGGCCTATTTTATTCTGTTCAGGCTGCACTGTTAGTTGTTCTTCGTAGGTCAATTTTTGTTATGGCCTCGCCGTTGCGAGGCCCAATTGCCTCTCTTTGTTGTTTTGAGTGAGCCTGAGAACTAGGGATACCCCAGTCGTGAGAACAAGCAACCTGCTTGTCCTCTGAGAAAGCGAATGATACATACCTGTAGCAGGAATTCTCTGAGGACAGCAGGCTGATTGTTCTCACCTTCCCTCCCTCCTCCCCTTTGGAGTTGTTTTTCTTATCCTTATTTCTTTTGCTTTCTATTTAACTGAGCGGGAGTGGTCTCGCACGGGTAGGAAGACGTCCGCGCATGTGCGGTGGGCGTTCCCCGTGCACGGGACCTCCTGCGAGAAGTTTTTTCCGGTTGGAGGGGGCTGCCGTTTACGTCACCCAGTCGTGAGAACAATCAGCCTGCTGTCCTCGGAGAATACCTGCTACAGGTATGTATCATTCGCTATACTGCTAGTTATCTGTTGCTCTTAGTGCCAGGGGTTGATAACAGAAGGTAAAATTTTGTCTTACCTGCTAATTTGCTTTCCTTTAGTCCTGCTAGAGCAGTCCAGACAAGTAGGTTGTACTCTTTGAACATCAGGTAGAAACAGAGAACACTGACATCATCATCCTTATAAAGATTGGAGGGGTTCCCAAACTTTATTTTTGGTTTACCGCACCCTTAGGGGTCCTTTTACTAAGCTGCAGTAAAAAGTAGCCTGCGGTAGTGTAGTGTGCGCTGCGCCAGTTTTTACCAAATCTACAAAAAATTGTGGGTTTTTTTTAATGGAACGGGAAAAGGACCTCTGGTAAAAATGAAACCATCACGTGCCCTAAACAGGCCTGAGCCCTTAACGCCACCCACTGATGTAGCGGTAAAGGCTCAAGCACAGTGACCAGTTGATGCGCCAATTGCTGATTACCACCGGAACTGGCACACTGTTTATAAATTCTTTTGCCCTTCCCAACCCAGTGGAATGTTCTACAGACACGGTTAGGAAGAGAAGAATTGGACACCACGCAATGATGAGAAAATTGTGTTTTTATTTGTACTTACCAAGCCAGAACTAACACAGTCTATAATGCTGTTCTCATGGGAGTTTACAAAGGCTGCACAGCTGCAATCTCTAAGTAATTCTCCGACTAAGACCAGCTGACTCTCTGGTTATATGCTTTTTTATCAACATAAAGTTCTAACAGTTTGCTAGCATTAGTTCGGCCCCAATATTGCTAAACATTGGTTTTGACAGCTGATCAAGATTATTAGGGAGGTCCAAAGCAATATCATACCAATTAGAATTTTCCACTTGCTTCAGAGTCCATTTCGCCAGCAACCTTTTATCTTACCAGACATCAAAAACTGCAAAGAGCTAACCACATTCTTCAGTAAACATCTTCCATGGAAAATTGCCTCATGTTCCTGTATCTGCAAAGCCTGTCAGCTTGTCACAAGAGCTTATGTGCCTCGGTCACACAGAGGCTATGCTTTTTAGACTAAACTGTCAGCTTCAGGACTTTGGTTCAGAGAAGGCCCAGACAGGTTCATTATTATCAACACGTATGAGGAAATAAATAATTTATCCAGGCGTTATGGGCGCACGCCAAATCTGAAATTACTGCCAGGAGGGTGTACTGGCCTGAGTGTAGTCTCATTTTGGCATGTGTGTAGAGCCTACCGCAACTTAGTAAAAGGGCCCCTTAGTGTCCAAGCAATTTTTTTGCGGCACCCCCCCCCCCCCCCTTACATTTTCAGGCTGTCCGAGATTCACACAGGCAGGCACTCGCCGTCCCAAGTCTGCCGTGGCCAGCCCTCTCTGATGCAACTTCCTGTTGTGAGGGCCAGACGCGGCAGAGGGAAGTCCCCATAGTGCCTGTGCGAATCGCGGACAGCCCGAAAATGTAAGCTGCAAGCACTGTAGTGGTGGCAAGGGAAGAAGCAGGGAGCGGTAGATTCCAAACCTATGGGAGGAGAAAGGGAGCGATGTTGGATTGTAGGCTGCAAGAGGGAGGTCAAGATGTGTCGTGGCACCCCTGAGAGTTCGCTGTGGCACACAGTTTGAGAAATGCTGTACTAACTAAATAAGCAACCAGTGAACAGATGGCCCCCACTACATGGAGCAGCTATTTACATCTATGGTGACAGTGACCAGCTTAGTACACTTTATGTTCAGCAGTGAAAATATTACCGTAGCAGCTCATAATCATTGTGGGTGGGATCTGGAATGGTATAGCCAGGACTAAAGGAAAGGAATTTTTTTTAATGCTTATTACCTTGCTATTTTCCTCAATTTTGGTTGCACTGGATTTTAGATCTTAGTTACACAGGGGTCCTTTTATTGAGCTGTGAGAAAAAGGGCCCTGCGCTAGCGGCAGGGGCCGTTTTTCCCACGCACCAGTGCCCTTTTTACTGCAGCGGGTGAAAAGTCCCTAGACACACATGGCCACGTGATAAGAGAACTCATACCATGTGGCCATGCGGTGGGGAGCCCTTACCGCTACCCATTCAGGTGGTGATAAGGGCTCTCGTGGTAACCGGGCAGCTAGTGGTGATGCCCGATTACCGCCGGGTAACCACCACGCAAGCCATTTCCGGGGGTTTTCCTTTTCCCCCGGAAATGGTGCACACTCGGGGTGGAACTACCGGCGGCCGCATGGGGCTGGCAGTCCCAGAAGAACCAGTGGTAAGCGCACGTTGGGCTTACCTCTACTCTGTAAAAGGGCCCCACAGGTTTTTTTTAATCTTTATGCATCCCTCCTTTGCTATCCTTTCTTGAATTTTTTAGATCTTGCCTCATTCTCTCTATTTTTCCAGTCTTGTTTGTCCATTACACTATCTCCCCTTTTAACCTATATGCTGCCCAGATAGTTTGTTTGATGGGCAGTATAGAAAGTCCTGAATAAACTCAGAAAATTGGACATTAGGAGCCAGATGCACAAAACCTAACGAGCCCACAACTTGCGTTTTAAACTGCCTGAAACCAGTTTAAAACGCAAGTAGTTTACCGGGGGCATGCACCAAGGGCATTTTCCTGTCACGGTAGCAGGCAACGAAAACGGAATGCAAATTATCCAAAGGCTATTATAATGAGCTGCAGTACCGTTGCAGCTCATTATAATGAGATGCACTACCGTTTTTCCGATTCCCTTACCGTGGAAACCCTAACGTGAAGTCTGCACCTCTCGTTAGGGCTCCTGTGAGGGAATCGGAAAGGAAAAGGGCCCCAAAAAAAGGTAAAGAAAAAAAAAAGCGAGCGCACGTGAGGGGCGCCCTTTATGGACGTACTCTGCCTGCGCTTGTGAGGGACGTCTTTTTGCTTTTTTTTTTAATTTTTTTTTTTATTTTTGTCTCCCCGGCGCTGCTCACCGTCTGTAGCAGCGAGGAGAAAGGAATCGGGGACCTGCGAGTCGATCCGAAGTTCGGGACGTCCCTTTCCGTTATGCTCCTCTTCCAGGTCTCTTCAGCCAATCAGAGTGCGTGTAGCTGACACCAGCAAGCTAGATGTGCTTTGATTGGCTGAAGTGACCCAAGAAGAGGAGCATAACCAAATGGGACGTCCCGATTCTCCGACTGGCTACCAAGGTAATGGTGAATGCAGCGGAGCTACAATGAGTAGCTCAGTTGCATTTCCTTTCCTTAGTGAATTCCCGTTCCCTACCGATTCGCTATGGAATCGGTAGGGAACGGGAATTACCAACGACTTTAGTGCATCTTCTTCTAGCAGGTAAAACAGAAATTCATCTTATCCTGTTAGACCACTCCAAATGAGTGGGGTGTACCCAAGCTTCACTGATTGTGGGGGGAGGGGAGAGTTCCTGTTGCAGGTCTTCTTTTCCCAAAGGCAGTGTCTTCCCAAGCCTGGCCATTCAATCTGTAACGCATAATAATGGACTGCAATGACAGCTGTGTCACAGCTTTACAGCAGTATTGTAGCACTACCACTCTAGCCTTGGCCCCCAGATGTGGCTTGCACTCTGAAGTGTGCCTATAAAGCAGGAATCACCATTTTCTTCTTTAGGTAAGCTGTCTCAATAGTTTTTTTTATCTGGTACAAGAATGAGGCTTTAGAGGCTTCTTCCCCCTTGTTCATCTCTCTGTACAACACAAGAAAAGCGATCTGACTTATGGAAAGAGCCCTCACCTCCAGGTAATGAAACGAGATGTGAAAAGATAAGGGAAGGGAAATGGGACTTGATATACCGCCTTTCTGAGGTATTTAATTTCATTCAAATTGGTTTACATATATTCAGGTACTTATTTTGTACTGGGGCAGTGGAGGGTTAAGTGACTTGCCCAGAGTCACAAGGAGCTGAGAGGCTAGCCTTCATAAACAAGAGACTGCAGAAAAAGGAAGACAGGCAGCAATGAGGTAGACTTTGAACAATTTTCATGATTTTGTGAGGAGCTAGCTAAACAAAAGGTAGACAAAGCAATGGAGCCCGTGATACATCTGAGGATCCTGAAGGAATTTAGGAGATTTTGGCAACTTTGATGCCTGGCTTTTTTTTTTCCAAAACTTTTATTGAGTCAGGAGTGGTTACTTTCTCCAAAAGCACAAGTAAGGAAAACCGCTAGTGAGTAAATAAATAAACTCTTCTAAAACAAGAAAATGAAGTTTCTGGAATCCAATGGATTGCAGAACCCATGCCAGCATAGTTTTACTAGAGGTAGGTCTTGTCAGATGAATCTGGTTTGATTTTCTTCGAGTAGGTGACCAGAGAATTAGATTTTGGGAGAGCATAAGACATGATGTACTTTGATTTTAGCAAAGCCTTTTATACAGTAACTTAAAAATTGAGTGCCTGCATGGGGACACACACACATTGAGAAAGTCTTCAACTGCCTTCCTATCGAGCATTGGTATTGGCCATTGGGGTTAAGCATCATTTGACTCTTCCTAGCCATTGTCCTCATTGATGCTGAGGGACCTAGTGCCAGGCGAAGGCCAAGAGGTATCTCTATCTGTCCTCTTCAAAGCACTGCATCAAGAGCATTGGGGCAGCAATTTCTGATAAATATTTGTGCCATGAGGGCCACTCACCCTCCAGGGAAACAGAGCAGATGCATCAGCCAGGCTATCAATTTGACTTTGATTACTTATGTGGGAATTTTTATTTTTGTTACATTTGTACCCCGCACTTTCCCACTCATGGCAGGCTCTATGCGGCAGGCAATGGAGGGTTAAGTGACTTGCCGAGAGTTCACAAGGAGAGCTGCCTGTGCCGGGAATCGAACTCAGTTCCTCAGTTCCCCAGGACCAAAGTCCACCACCCTAACCACTAGGCCACTCCTCCACTCTAGGTAGGGACTAAAGCTGAGTCCCTACCTTTGCCTATGCTGGCCCTCGAGGAGCAGATCAGCACAATACTCCAGGAGGAGATATCACATCTGCTGGCTCGCCACAATGCACAGGCAGTGAGAGTGTCGACTTTGGGCCTACTGGGAGCTTCATCGTATCTTGGAGGACCATGCAGTTCCTGTCATATGTTCATCAATGCTGATACCCATTGAGGCGATGTAGGTGTCCAGTCCCTTGGGGATGGAAGCTTTCTCAGGGAACTGCTGACCTCCTGTCCCTCGGTCCTCATACCCAAGGCCTCACCAACCTGTCAGTAGACTGAGGCAGGAGCAGAACCAGTCACCCTTGGAGACATAGTTTCTGGAGTCTGATTTGGACCATTCCTGGATGTCTGATGAAGAGCCAGATGTCCTCTCAGAGGGGAGGGATCCCTTAGCCTCCCTTCAGACCTTTCCCCTCCACATGAAATGAGGTAATGTCCCCCTGAGGAGCTATCCTTCCCTTATTTTGTAAGGGAGATGGCTAAGTCCATCCCATTTAATTTGGAAACTGAGGATGTTGCACATTTTCATGTTCACCGCCCCTCCAAAAGATGCTGTGACAGTACCCATGCACAGGATCCTTAGGAATGTACAGATGAAGCAGTGGTCTCTCTGTACAGCCTACTCGTAGAAGGCCAACTCTATTTATAGAGTCCAGAAAGCTCCCATTTGAGAAGCTCCAGCTTCCTCACCATTCCATGGTGGTTGAATCTGGTTTTCAAAAGAGCCAAGGGAGGTTTAGACATTGGAGTCTTTTAGGAGGAAAGTGTTTCAGAATGCTCTGCTCACTTTCCACGTACATTTTTATCAGCTCTGCATGAGCAGTATGATGGACCCTTTCTCTGCAGAGAAGGCTGAAGAACTTTGCGTGAGCCATGTGCTTCTATACTGCTTGCCTACTAACTGGCAGTCTATGATGCTTTTGATGTGGCATCCAGAACCTTTACCATAAATATTGGGATGTGCAGACTCATCTGACTGCATGGCTCAGACCTGGCAGCAGTGCTTCAGGAAAAGTTGGCAGAGATCCCATATCAGGGTGAGAAGGTGTACGAGGACCTGACTTCATCAAGAAATGCTCTGAAACCATCAAGAGCACAAACTGGCCCTGCTTTTTTTTCCAAAAAGTATTTAGCCGCAGGACAAAGGAGGTCTTGCTACTCAAAGGCATAGGCCACTTCTACTCATTTGTCCTTTCTAAGCTTTCTAGAGTTTTTGCTCCCATCTGTGGCAGCAAAGGCCTCAGAAGTCCCGACTGGCTCCCCAGTCAAAATAAGGGACAAGCTTTTGACTGGCTGTAGAAGTGCATAGCCACAATAAAAGTAGCTGTTCCAGATGTTCCACTGGTAGGAGGGAGGATGACTTTTTATTTTCCAAGAAAGGTGGCCCCTTGTAACCTTGGACCAGGGAGGTTCTCAAATAGTGTGAACATCTGCAATTGAAAACCATTCCACCAAATTGCCCTGCTACCTCCCTCCCCCCCCCCCCCAAAAAAAAAAGGTCAAAGCTAAGCTGTCAGTATCAGAAGCTGCTTCTGCAGGAACTTTTCAGCAGTCAACCCCATTCCACCAGGTGAAAAAGGGAAGTATTTTATTCCAATTCCTGACCTCAAAGAAAACAGGGGCATACCCTTTTATCTTAAATTTAAGAGCCTTGAACATATTCTTGGCAAGATAAAAGTTAAGGATTGGGTAAGCTGCTTCTTATGATTCAGGAACAAGACTGGCTATTTTTTCTGGACTTAATGGACACCTACATTCACTTAGAAATATATCTAAATCACAGGAAATATCTGTGATTTCTAATAGGAAATACCACTACCAGTACTGCATCTTACCCTTTGGCCTTATGTCAGCTCCCAGGGTCTTTACAAAATATCCAGCTGTAGTCACAGAATGTTATGCAGACTGGGGGTGCATGTGTTTCCCTACCTCTATGATTAGCTGGTCAAGACCACATCAAGGGAAGGTGCACAGGAATCCACTGCAAACTGTTTGGATGTCAGAGTTACTCGAGTTCATCATAAACTATCCAAAGTCCTATCTCAATCCTCTTCAAAGATCGAGATTCATATGAGCCTTCATAGACCTGGTTCAGGCTAGGCTTTCGTCCCTGAGCAGCGTCTAGAAGCCCTGATTGCTGTAGCACTACAAGTGTGGCAGGACCAACTGGTTTCAGCTCAGCAAATGTTGAAATTGCTAGGCCACATGAAGGCCCTTGGCATGCCAGCTTCCTATGGTCACGGAGAACCTAGCAGATGTCATTACTTTCACTCTTCTGAATCTCTGTCTTGGTAGCTCATTTGTAGCCATTTGTCCAAGAGACTACCATTCCAAATTCTACCCAACAAGGACATTGATGATGGATGCATCCAACCTGGGCTGGGAGCCTTATGTAGATGGGCTTTCACACCTTGGGTCGGTGGTCAGCTCAGACACACCATTGCCAAATCAATTGGAGCTACAGGCCATATGGAACACTCTAAAGGCTTTCTGAGATCAGCTTCTGCACTAAATTGACCTAATTCGAACAGACAGGTAGTGGAATTAGAAAAGGTTCAAAGAAGAGCGCCCAAAATGAGGAAAGGCGATGGGACTCCTCTTATATGAAGAAAGGCCTAAAGAGGTTAGGGCTCTTCAGCTTGGAAAAGAGACAGAGGAGGGGAGGTATGATTGAGGTCTACAAAACCCTGAGTGGTGTAGAATGAGTAGAAGTAAATCAAAAAATATTTTACTCGTTCCTAAAGTACAAAGGACTAGGGGACACTCAAGGAAGTTACATGGAAATATTTTTTCACTCAACGAATAGTTAAGCTCTGGAACTCTTTGCTGGAAGATGTGGTAACAGCGGTTAACGTATCTGGGTTTTAAAAAAGGTTTGGACAAATTCCTGGAGGAAATGTCCATAGTTTGCTATTGAGACAGACATGGGAAACAACTGCTTGCCCTGGGGTTTCTAGTATGGAGTGTTGATACGATTTGGGTTTCTGCAGGTACTTGTGGCCTGGCTTGGCCACTGTTTGGGAAACAGGATACTGGGCTAGATGGACCATTGTCTGACTCAGTATGGCTATTATGTTCTTACTAGGAAAAAAAGGCCCGTTTCTGACACAAATGAAACGGGCGCTAGCAAGGTTTTCCTTGGAGTGTGTATGTTGAGAGAGTGTATTTGAAGTGACTGTGAGAGAGAGAGAGTGAATGTGCGAGTGTGTGTGTGTGTGCAGAGACAGTGAGACTGGTTGCGAGTGTGTCTGTGAGAGAGTGTGTGTGAGAATGAGTGTGTTAGAATGAGAGTGTGTGCGAGTGCGTATGTGAGACAGAGCGAGTGTGTGAGAGAGAGAGTGTGTTTCACACAGATACACTGTGTGTGAGAGAGAGAGAGTGTGTGTGAGAGAGTATGTGTGCGATACACAGACTCTCTGTGAGACCGAGAGTGTATGAGACCGAGTGTGTGAGACCGAGAGTGTGTGAGAGTGAGTGTGTGACACAGAGAGTGAATGTGATAGTGTGAGAGACTGTGTGAGAGTGAGAGAAAGACACTGACTGTGTTGAGAGAGAGTGTGTGTGTGACAGAGATACCTCCCGCCCTCCCTCTGTGGCTCAGTACCCCCCCTCCCTCTCAGGTATGAGGACCCCCTCCTCTCTGGTCTCAGGATCCCCTCCCCCTCTCAGGTCTTGGGACCACCACCCACTTCCCATCCCCCCTCTGCGTTTCCCTCCCCTCTGGTGTCAGGACCCCCTGCCTCCCCCCCCCCCCCCTCTGCGTGTTTGGCAGTACCGTGCAAGTGTGTGTGTGTGTGTGTGACAGAGAGAGTGAGGACTGGGTGTGAGTGTGTCTGTGAGAGAGTGTGTGTGATTGTTTTCTCTCCCCTGGCCCCCCTCAGCCACCCAGCTATTCTGTCTCCCCTGCCCCCCCTCGAGCCACCTAGCGATTGTCCCCTGCCCCCCCCCCCCCCCTGCGATGTTTAAGTGCAAAATTAGGGAGAAGTAATAAAACGCACCTGCAGCATTGTGAAGCTGACACCGTGGCTTCATTGAAGGGTTCGTATCATTCGTAAATCTGTCACATCTGTCTGTGCCCTGCCCTAGCATCATGACGTTTTGGCGCGGTTCCCTCTGATAGGTCCACCACCCTTGACGTCATCACATTTTGACGCGAGGGCGGGGCAGAGAGATGTGACAGATTTACGATGTTACGAACCCTTCACTGAAGCTATGGAGTCAGCTTCAGAACGTTGGAGGTGCGTTTATTATAGTAGATGATGTATTATATCAACAAGCAGGGAGGCATGGGGTAGTACTTCCAGTGCTACTGCAAGTGATACAGATGCAGTAGATAGTGGCATGCTATGCTCTACATATATATATTGATTAGATGGTGTGCAGTTACTTTATGTGCTTTTGAAGCCAGTATGTATACCATTTAAAGATATATCAAGTGTTTGGTAAAGACTCCTGATGAAGGCCTGGTGGCCGAAACACATTTTGTCTTGAGTCCTTTTTACCAACAGTAAAGAATCCACATCACACTGCTGATTTGGGATGAGAATGTGGCACTGGGCTGTCTCCAATGGGCTAGTTCTCAGAGGTGGCAGGGTGAAACAATTGTCTGACAGGCAAACTGAGTCACTTTATGAAACATCACAAGTGATCGCTCAACATGGTAGTAGTCTGTGAAATCTGAGAATGGGCCACTCCCTCTGTGGACCTCTTCACCACTTACCTGAACACCACAATCCCCCAGTACTGCTCCAGACTGGGATCAAACAGCACACTTGTCTTTGATACTTATCTCCTAAATTGGGGAAGGGCCTTTGTGTGCATATTTCTCATAGCAAGCACACTCCTGGAACTTGAGCAAGACTGGGGAACCATGATCCTCATCACTCAGAACAAAGGATCACTTCTACATGCTAATCTTCAGTCCCTTAGCCTTCCTGGCTTGAATGGTGAGAGGCTAGATGTTGATGCCTGCCAGAAAGAGCCTCTTTAAGTTTTGCTTGTTTCAGGAGATGTTCCATTAGAAGGGCTTATGGTTTCACGTGAAGGAGGCTTGCTCCCTGGTGTGAGAGCAACGGCCCTAGATCCTTGTTCCTGTCCTACACAAAAACTGCTTGAATTCCTTTTACATCACAGAGTCTGGTCTGTAAAGGTCCACCCTCAGTGCAACTGGTGTTTTAAACCATATAGAAGGTAAGCCGCTGTACTGTCTCTAGTTCACTTCATGAGGGGGCTTGATGGAGTAAAACTCCCTATCAAACTCCCTCCTCCACTTGAGATCAGCCTCATAGAAGACATTTATAGAACTGCAATGTGGTTATCTGTGCACATATTTCACATTATCTTACTGTTAAGAAAAAAGACAGCTGATTTGGTCAGACAGTTCTTCAGAATTTGGGGTCAAGAAACTAAATCCTTCCCTGTAGGCCATTTTTCTTCTGTTCCAAGATGTCCAAGAAAGAGGAATTTTCTTTGTTACATGTTGCAGACCTTTTTTTTTGTTACATTTGTTACCTGTGCTTCCCACTCATGGCAGGCTCAATGTGACTTACATGGGGCCAATGGGAGGGTTAGGTGACTTGCCCAGAGTCACAAGGAGCTGCCTGTGCCTGAAGCAGGGGCGTAGCCAGACACCCAATTTTGGGTGGGCCTGGGCCCCAAGATAGGTGGGCAGAACTCCACCCCTGTCCCACGAGTGATTTGGTCTCTCCCTCTCTCGCCTGCATGCGATATGGTCTCTCAAACATCCCCCCTTCCCTGCATAACTTTTAAATAGCAGATTTTCACCGGCAGCGAACAGCAACTAATACGCACTGCTCATGTTGGCTCCACAGCTTTTCTCTCTGATGCAACTTCCTGTTTCCACATAGGCAGGAATACATCAAAGGGGAGGCTGTGGGGCTGGTGTGAACAGTATGTGTCAGTCGCTGCTCGTTGCAGGCCAAGATCTTCTATTTACAAGGTATTCAGGAGGGACAGTTGTTGGGAGTTTTCAGCTGGTGGGGCTTGGGGATCCCTGCCAGCCACATCATAGGTGAGCTGCTACTGGGTGGGCCTGAGCTGAAATTGGGTGGGCCTGGGCCCACCCGGGCCCACCCTTGGCTACGCCACTGGCCTGAAGTGGGAATTGAACTCAGTTCCTCAGTTCCCCAGGACAAAAGTCCACCACCCTAACCACTAGGCCACTCTGCCCCCTTTTTTTTTTTTCTTTGTTTCAGCTAGTTTGGTAGCTAGAGATTATCATTAGTGTGAATACCTCATCCTACTTGTCCTCATAGAAAACAAAGTACTTGTAGCAGGTCTGGCTGGAGACAGTAGAATGAATATTCACACTGCTCCTCCCTCTTCCCCTTGGAGTTGAGTTTTATCAGCTTTTATATTAACTGGGCCTTTGTGGTGATGGCAGGCAATTTGTTTTTTTTTTTTTTTAAACATCTAGATTTAGAACACCAAGGAATGTCTCCACATCAAGGCTTTGTTGATGACATCAACCATCTGTGTGAATATTCATCCTGCTGTCCTCAAACATCTGCTACATCTATATAACTTTGCTCATAGGCGGTCGGTGTGCCCAACTGTTTGGGGAGGCTAAAGGGGTGGGGTTAGGGGTGGGGCCAGGGGGAGCTTAAATCCATAATTGTCTGATAACACACAGAAAAAAAATAAAAGTCACAATACCTTTTATTAAATTTAGATATTAGCTATGTATCATATGTCAAAGAATATAAGTGGTTGCTCAAAGCATATACTAACCACAATCGCTCAACTGCTAAACACTATGCACAACTTTGTGCAAAAACACACTCAGAACCTTACTGTACCATAAATATTACACTGGGCAGAACCTAATACACCAATATACCACCCATACGGAAAATGCAGACCGTCAACAATATGAAACAAGGGATCATAATATCATAATTCTCATGTAGAGCCACAAAAACACCCTAATTCATGTTTAATGTGGGATAAAATGCCATAAATAAGTAAATAAATATAAACTTTTAATGTTGAGCACCTGATTCTCAAAGTGGACTTATTCCAAACACTATAATGAAAATAAAATGATCTTTTCTACCTTTGTTGTCTGGTGACTTTGTTTTTCTGATCATGCTGGCCCAGTATCCAATTCTGCTGCTATCTTTACTTGTTTACTTTCCGCCTTTCGTCTTCATTTCTTGCCTTACATCTGTAAGTAAAAGCTGGGTCCTCTGCAGACTTGGACTGTCCAGTGAGTTCGTTCCCTCAGAGTCCCACCCTCGAGGAAATGATGTCAGAAGGCGGGACTCTGCGGAACGAATCACATCACGAAGGGAGAGAAGACTAGAGACAGTCAGGGTGGGCTGAAATGACGCAGCCATCACTGGGACGAGGTAAATTAAAGATTTAAAGGGCGGCGCAGGGCAGATAGGAAGGAAGCGGAAGGGGAGACTCACGGCGCGCTCGCCCGCCCCCCAGAAATTTGGACAAAACGGGCGGCCTGGGCGGCCAAAACTCGGGCGCCAGAAGCATCTTTTACTGGGCGCCTATGACTTTGCTGTTTACAGTGATGTGTCACAGGGATCTTAGTCCAGTTCTTTCTAACATTTGAAGCAACATGGAAGGTTTATATGGAAAGGTTTGCCTCTTTGCAGATGATACCAAAATCTGCAACAGGGTAGACAGCCTAGATGGGGTGGATAATAGGAGCATCTAGCAAAACTTGAAGAATGGTCTAGAATTTGGCAGCTAAGATTTAATCCCCAACAATGCAGGGTCATGAGGGCTGCAAACATTTGAGGGAGTGAATGTTCTTCACAAAGAAGAGTGAGAGTGGGGTGGATTGATGATTCTAAGGTGACCAAACAGGTAGAAAAGGTGACCACAAAAGACAGAAGGATACTTAGATTGCTAGCAGGAAAAGATAGCACTCAAAGAGGCTTGATAACAGAAGATGGCATGATGTCACAAGCCTGAAGCCGGTCTCCACCCAAGGAGGTTTTAATTCTCCCCAATGCTGCTTCTGCCCTCTTGGTACACCCAAACAATTGATAGGTCACAAGCTCTGTCTACTGCTTCAGCCCACATAATGGGCCAGATAGGCTCATGCCGCTCTTATATCAAACCTCCTTGATAGCACTTATGTGTAAGTCTCTGGTGAGACCTTGTTTAGAGTACTGTGTATAATTCTGGTGGCCACCATTTTCAAAACGTAATAAACAGGATGCAATTGATCCAGAGGGCGACTACTAACAATCTTCACCATAAAGCATATGGAGAATGATTTGAAACTCTTCAGCCATAACCCAGAAGGGGTCTGCATTCTCCATTTGGACTATCCCTTGCTTCAGTAGACCCGAGATGCAAGAAAACTGCAGAAGCTCCCCCATCAACAAGCTCACCAGATTGGTGTATTACAATCATTGAGGCCAATATGGAACCACCAGAATTACTTGGCCTGGGTGACTGGCAATCTTGTGCAGAAACTGATCAATCATTTGCCACAAAGGGAAAACATACACAGAAGACCAGCCAGAGGTAACAACTGCAACAGCACATCAATCTCTTGAGTGCTGACCTCTCTCCTGCAACTGACAAACCTGCTTGCTTAGCATTTCTGATGGAGACCCCAGTGTTCATTATCTCCTGGGGACATCTGGTTCCTCAGCTCCCGTTACCTGGATCTAGGATATTTCCAACTGAGAAATTCAACATCTGCATAGTAGGCTGCAGGTAAAGCTACTAGATAGTTTTCATGGCACTGGACTGCAGGATCACTTCAGGAGAATTGTAGTGTCCTCTTGCATGTTTGATATAAGTACAGTTATGATATTGTCCAACATGATGTACATTTCTCTTCCCGCCATCAACAGACAAACCTCATGGACTAAGTGAACTGGACTGTTTCCAAGTTGTTGGTCACCCAGGAGGCCTCTCCCTGCAATCACTTTCCCTTTGTTATCTGGTTCTGACCAGTGCATTCCCAGCCGACAGGCTGGTGTCTGTGTTGACCACAACCCACTGTGGGGGCTCAAAATCCATGCCCTTAAGTAGATGAGCTATCACTCACCATCATACTAGCTTCCCTCTGGACCGATGGCTGCAGGGGCAGATGAAAATCACAATTCTACGACTGGAAAAGACTCTGGACAAGAGTGATTCTGAAGCGGTCTCGTGTGAATTCTCACCCAGGACATGAGCTCTAATGTCAGTAATGTAGATCCTTGTAGCTTGAAGATAATCCCAGACCTTAAGTGCTTCTTTCATGCAAAATACCTGAAAGTGTGTGCACAACCAACCAGACCACTCCTCAGCCAGATAAACCATGGTTCCTATTGTTGTTGAACTGTGCTCGAGGTACTCCATGGAGCAAGATGAAGCTAGGCTGTTCTTGGCATGATTCAAACTGTAACACTTGGAGCACCCGTATGTGCTGTGCACTGGTTTCCTCCCATGTTTCAGCACAAATCAACTGTCCAGATAAGGATTATTCTTTTTCCCTCTGAGCAAGAATGCCACCATGACCATCACCTTTGAAGAAGGTTTCTCGGGGCCATGATTAAGCCAATTGGGAAGCCTTGAACTTATAGTGCTACCTAGACATAGGCCCAGAGAACTTGTGATGACCAGCCCCTGATGTGAATTTCTCACCTCTCTTGATTTGTCCAAGGCATATCCTCACATTCGTAAGTACATAAGTATTGCCATACTGGGACAGACCGAAGGTGTCCATCATGGCCCAGCATCCTGTTTTCCAACTGTGCCCAATCCAGTTCACAAGTACCTGGCAAGAACCCAACACAGTACAATACATTTTATACTGATTATCCTAGAAATATGCAGTGGATTTTCCCCAAGTTCATTTTAATAATGACTTACGGACTTTTCTTTCAGGAAGCTATCCAACCTTTATTAAATCCCGCTAACTGCTTTTACTACATTCTCTGGCAAAAAATTCCAGAGTTTAATTACACACTGAGTGAAGAAATTTTTTCTCTGATTCATTTTAAATTTACTGCTTTGTAGCTTCATTGCATGCCCACTAGTATTTTTGGAAAGAGTAAACAAGTGATTTATATCTACCCGTTCCATTCCACTTACTATTTATAGACCTCTATCATATTTCCCTCCAGCCGTTCCTTCTTCAAGCTGAAGGCCCCAGCCGCTTTAGCCTTCCTCATAGGGAAGTTGTCCCATCCCCTTTATCATTTCGTCGCCCGTCTCTGTACCTTTTCTAATTCCACTATATCTTTTTGAGATTGTGGTGACCAGAATTGCACATAATATTCAGGTGCCGGTTTTCCATTCCTTCTCAATAATACCTAAACTTTCTATGTTCTGTCCTCAAACAGCCCTTGCACTAGTTTTATAATGTGACCCTAAAATGTGTTTAATACCTGACTGTTATTCTCACTTCTAAGGATTTTTAATGCTGCAGTCCTCCACTGCAAAGATGTGTGAGCATGCATTGTGTGTATTGTTTTCACAGGTAACGCAGCCACACCTGCCTGTCTGTATAAGGACTGTTGCTATTGGTCTATCATGCTACAAAGAACCTCTCTTCTTCTTTCAGCCAAGCTTGGCTCCTTGTCTACCTGCTATCATTTCCTGGTTATTCTTACATCTCTGTCCTGACGATGACAAATGACTTGATGCGTCCTGCATTTTGGGGGCACTCACACCTGCTTCAGGAGTCAAACAATTTTGTTCTGAAAGAGCAAAGTAACATATAAACATAGAGAAACAATAAGAAAATAGCAAGCATGGGCTGAGCAGATAATGAAAATAATAGTAAACTGTACTAATACTAATACGAACTAAAAAATGTAATTAAAATTATAACACCATTAAATCAAGAAGCATATAAATTAATAATAAAACATTAAGTATAAGGAGCAAATATCAATGTGAACACACAAAATGACTATTGGAATACATATAAATATATATACTGAATGTAAAACATAGATAAAATTGTGAATAGTATAATTGTATAAATAATTAGTTCCTACAGACTAATTAACATATTTCGAGAAAGTGTTCCTACAAAATAAGGACAAAACATACCAGGCACAGATTGCAAATGTAAGTGCAAAAAACATCCAATAACTCCGCCATCTATTTAAGAACAAGGATAAAATTCCACTGAATGGTTTGAACATGGTGGACTGAAGGAAAATTCGCCTAATAGTTAACAACAGCTACACAAATGTGGAAATGTGCTATGATCTAAATAATTAGCAGGAGACCCTGGGGCTGTAATAAAAGGACTATTTTATTTTATAAATAAAAAGGGAAGTGTATCAATCTGCCAGCTGAAAGAAACAGACGAAAACTGTGTGGTGAACGGATTTCAACGAAGCTAAACCTGAAACATGTGAAAAGGAAAGTTCGGAAACTACCAGCAAAAAAGCAGAGAATATGTAAAATGAACGAGAACCAAAAACTACCAAGGAGCAGGTCATAAATAAAATGTGTGAAAGGTTAAGCAGTGAAACTGCCCCTGCAGCAACACAGTATGTGTTAAAGTGGACTGAGAAGCTAGAACTAGCAAAAATAACTGTAGAAACAAGTGGAGAAAGGGGGCAAACTACCTTAGTGAAATGCTGTAACAGAGAAGGGTGGCTACATAAAATGACTTGCCCCAGGTTTTTTTAAACCTTGGGAGGGAGGTCCTGGGGTGTGAGGCATGGTCCCACCATGGGTGCAGACCTCTGGAATGGCAGACTTATTTTTGGAGCCGCAGGAGTTCCCACTCCTCAGCCCAGGCCAGGCAGAGCTGCCCCCTACAAATCGAGACTCCCATGGTTCCAATAAAAGGTCTGCCACTCCAGAGTACCTGCACTTGTGACAGGACCGTGGCTCATGCCCAGGGGTTGTGCTGGTAAATTGTTACAGGGGGCTCTCTCTCGCCAGCAAAGCAAAAGAGAATTCAGAAGGGGCCCAGCCACATTGTAGGATCCATTTGTTTAAAGTAGCCATGGAGAACCGGCTCCCAAAATTCTTAAAACTTAACCAAATGGCTCTCGAGAGCCTGTGAGAGCCTGCTCCAGCACACCGTCAAGCCCCAGGACCCTCCCCCCAAGAGGTTTTAAAAACCTCAGGTTATATATGGGAAGCTTTCAAATTAAAAAGCTGTCAAAAACCTCACAAATTTCAATTATTTTTCAATAGCATCTGTGAATGTTTGGGGTCACACATTATATAGTGGCTGTGGGGGGGGGGGGGGGAGAGGGGGGCAGCTTCACCTTTTTGACAGCTTGCTGTTTCCTGTCATAAAACCTCCATTAATTTATCCCACACATTCTTGAATTCCATAGACTTTTCCTAAAATATTTCTATTGCTGTTTTGATCATTGCTGCATGCTAAGCTGAGGATGTCACAGTATTGAGCACATAAATGTAATCTGTCTTTAGATGCCAGATGGGGTAAAGAGCTTGGAAAATGTTTCCTCCATCTGAGCATGCAACACACAACCCCTAATCCTGTTCAAGTGCTTTGTAAGTTTGGAGCAGACCAGGGCTGAGGTTTCCATCTTTCTCAGTCACCCAGTCTGCCCATCCATGCCACTACTCTTCCTTTCCATCCCTTAAGATCCTATATACTTGTCCTAAGCTTCTGAAATGAGATAACGTTTTCATCTCCACCATTTCCACTGGGAGAACGTTCCATGAATTTACCACCTTTCCGTGAAGATGTAATTCCACAGGTACTTCTGAGTCTATCCCCTTTCACCTTCATCCTATGCCCCCTCGTCTTTCAATTGAAAGAGACTTGTCTCCTGTGCACATAGGATTGAAATGTCTCTATCATCATTCTCCGCGCTTTCTTCCAAAGTATATATATTGAGATCTTTAAGTCTGTCCCTATACCCTTTATGATGAAGAGCACTGACCATTTTAGTAGCTGCCCTCTGGACCAACCCATCCTGTTTTATATCTTTTTGAAGGGAAGGCTAATGCCGGGCTAATGGGGACGGATGGAGGGGGGTATGTTGTTAAGCACAGGGAGTTAGTGCCTTTATGGACTGCTCAACTAAAATAGAACCCTTTGTCCTGAAATCAAGAGTTAGTGCCTATTTTGATATGTGAGGTTTGTTTAGGTCTGAGATTTGATTACATATTGTGTTCAGATTGGCAAGACTGTTTTTACTTTCTGGTCTATGTGCTTGTCTGGTTTTGTGCCATTTGGAATGTACTGCGAGCTGTAATAGCTTACAGACAATTTTTTATAATGAAAAAAAATCACGTTATTTTTTTGTCTCCCTATATCTACTAAAAGGAAAATTAGATGATAATGAAGAAGAATCAATGAGCCTGGAAAGGACTTGCTTCATTCGTCATTGTCTTGTATTGAATAACAAAATAATGACAATTCACTTGCTCTACTTGTTGGACTTTAGAACAAAAAAATGAATTTGCCAAAAATAGAACTGGCTCTATATACAAAATAAAACTTGGTTGTAGACCATGTCAAAAGTTGGAATGCTTGGTGTTGAGAAAAAGATGGGAATAAAAATATCAAAAGTTTGGGCCAATAATGAAATCACTTTATTTGGTGAAACATTATAGCAGCAATTAACTCCCTATGGAAGAAATTATTTGACCCAAGGAAGTCATCTCATAAAGCTGCTTTGAAATTGTGTGGCAGAAGCCAACAAGAAGTGCATAGAGAATGTATTTATAAAATCCCTTGCTTGTGCGAAAGAGATAACTGCCAAAATCTTTCACACAGCTTACAAGTGGTGAAGAAGAACCAATCCTTTAAAATTTTCAAGCCAAAATAGACATACAGGAACTTAACGGACTTGACATGGGCCACATACTTCACTCTAGAAATGTGTGAATACAACATTGTTAATCATATTAGTAATGGAATGAGAAAAAACTTGTTTCCAAAAATTGTAAATTATAAAAGTAAAATAATTGATGAAAGAACAGCCCTCAGTCAAAAATCCACATTGATTGTGTATGTCCGATTATTTATCACAGATTGTGGAATGCTTGCACCGGTAAATTATTTCTTGATTTGATTGAATTACAAGATGTAACAGCCAAAGGAATTTTCAGCTCCTTGCTTCATTATCTTCAGTTCTATTGTATGACAAAGGATATCGCATGATTATTTGGTTTCTGTTGCTTGTGAGGGAGCAAATGTTATGTTGGGGGCTCCTGTAAAGTAAGAAATTGCTAAATGACAATTTCCTTCAATTTTTGTATGGCACTGTGCTAATCACAGATTAGAATTGTCAGTCCATGATGCAAAGCTGTTTCAGGAAAAAATAGATTCAAATCATTTATTGATAAGTGTATGTGCTGTACCATGCTTCACCAAAAAAATGGTAGAGAATTACAATTGTGTGCAAAAACACTGGAATTCAGCTTTTGAAAATTTGTCACATTTTATGCAATCACTGGGTATTGTCTAGTTTTCGATCTGTTTTCTGCAGGATGGCAGAATATGAAGCATGGTACTTCCTTTTGAAGAAAGCTAAGAAGGGATTGTACCAGAAACAGGACCAGACAGAGGCATGTATGAAGGGTCTTGCAAAGGAACATTTACATCTGGTAAAATTTTGTGTTAGATTTAGGATTCATGTATGATGCATTTAAGAACTATCTGAACTAAGCCTAGATCTAAAAGAAGGTAATATGGATCTATATAGAGCAAACAACAAATTAAAGTTCTCATTGCAAATTTTTTGATCAGAGAAATCCTAGACCTACTACAAAACAATCCATTACTCTGCCAGTAGTCTCATATCAAAGGGATTTTCCTTCACTGAAAAGATAGAAAGATGGACCCTCCAATTGGGTCCAGATGCATTTATGAAAACCTGAAAATCTGTATAGCAAAGAGACTGCTTGACAATGAAGAAGCTGATCTACCTAATGGGCCAAAGTGCTTGATCTCAAACACTGACCAGAGGACATCCAGAAGCATTTAACATTTGGTGGAAATAGAAATAACAAATTAATCCAAAAGGTTCCACCTTAATAAAAGAGAGACGATTCACGGATTCCAAGAATATCTGAGGGAAAAAAATTATTCCAGCCAAATTGCCTTTGAAGCTTACTCTTGACATCATTCCAATTTCCTCAAGTGAATATGAAGACCTTATTGTGACTCGATCAGGGTATTCTTTATTGGTAACCACAATATCAGCATTGATTTTCATCAAGATAGTTAGGGCCTCTTCTAAATCAGGTTATCCCACAAATACGTTCAGTCTTGGATGCTTCGTGGACATCGTTCTAGTAATAGACACGAGAAGCAAACAATGAAATTGAGATGTTGAACCTACTACTGGCATGACTCAGATTTGGAGTTTCATGTGAAAAGGCAAATTATTAATATTTTTTTTTAGAATTTACAATTTTAAAAATATATGTTTGACATATTTGATAATATGAGTAGTAGACAAATCACACATGCTCTAACTCCACTTTTTTTAAACAAAAAGATTTCTCACAACCTCAGGAGAGTATCGGATTGCCAATATGGACTTTAAACATGGGTTAGTAGGCCTCTTATGAGACATCCCATTCCAAACCACAACTTACAGTCTCACACTCATAAGGAACATAAAAATAGCCATACTGGATCAGACCAATGGTCCATCTAGTCCAGTATCCTGCTTCAGCAGTGGCCAATCTAGGTCACAAGTACCTGGCAGAAACCCAATAGTAGCACCATTCCATGCTACCAATCCCAGGGCAAGTAGTGACTTTCCCTATGTCCATCTCAATAACAGACTATGGACTTTTCCTTCCAGGACACTTGTCCAAAACCTTGTTTAAACCCAGATATTGTAACAGTTGTTACCACAATCCTCCGACAATGAGTTTCAGAGCTTAAACTATTCTTTGAGTGAAAAAATATTTCCTCCTATTTGTTTTAATAGTATTTCCATTCAATTTCATTGAGTGTCCCTTGGTCTTTGTACTTTTTTAATTAGTAAAAAATCGATTCATCTCCACCCGTTCCACACCATTTAGGATTTGTAGACCTCAATCATATCCCCCTTCAGCCATTTCTTTTCCAAGCTGAAGAGCCCTAACCTCTTTAGCCGTTCTTATATGGATCAGTTCCATCCCCTCCATCATTTTGGTTGCTCTTCTTTGAACCTTTTCTAATTCTCTGCTATATCTTTTTTGAGATACAGCAATCAGAACTGCACACAATACTCAAGGTGAGGTTGCACCTTGGAGCAATATAGAGGCATTATAATATTTTTGGTCTTATTTTGCATTCTTCTCCTAATAATTCCTAGCATCCTGTCCCTTGGCACCTCTTGTTTGTACCAAGGCATGGAAGGTGAAAATGGCTGTGCAACTTCTTTGGTTCTTGACTCACTGCTGTAGAGCTGCCAAGTTACCAACTCCAGGACGGAGACTTTTTGGCCAATCCGGTGGTTGAATTTATATGCCAATTTAGTGTGCTATTTGTAGTCCTGATACTACCAAGTTAAATCAGTGCTTCATGTGCCTTAATGTACCAGGATAGAGTTCCAGAAATCCAGGATTAGTTCAGAATTTCCCTCCTGGAACTGGGTAACTTGCAGTTCTCAGCTCTAACTGTTAAGCCTCTCCATTGAGCATTTGCTTGCAGGTCCTCCTGCTCACTTACAAGATAACTGCCACAAGCCCCACAGATAGGTTCTGCGCTTTCCCTGCTATTTCTGGAGAAGTGAAAGGCAGGGGGTGAGGGTGAGAAAAGAAGTAATTTTGGGGAGGAGAAGGAAGGGGAAATCTCAGTATGGGGACTACAAATACATGTTTGCCTAGGGCCCAATATAGTGTTAATCGGACCCTGGTAGAATACCCAGGAGAGCAAATGATTGAGGAATGTGAGACTGTAGGTTGGAATGGGATGTCCTATAAGAGGCCTAATAACCTCTGCATTCTGATACTCTCTGAAGGGTGAGAGACATTCTTCTGTTTAAAAAAGTGGAATTAGTATGTATTTTGTCTACTACTCATATTATTGTTTTGGGGGGGTTGAGTTATTTGGAGAGTGGCATGAGTTATACCCTAGATTTGGATTTGCAGCTGAGATCATATTCAAGGCTTCAAAAAATGTCTATATAAAAGAGGCTGCTTGATGATAAAGAAATAGATCTATCATCTACCTATATGGACCCTGATGGTAGATGCACAGGTGACCTTTATTGCGATTCCAAGATCCCCAGCCTTTGCTAATAAACACATGTGTGTAAGATGAATGGGGGCTTCTTGAGTTGAAGACATGAACCTCAAGTGGCAACTTATTGTGAAGGATTATGCCTATCTGAGGCTAGACATGCAAAACCTGGTCATCTGCGGTAATGATGTTCATCGAAAAATTGGGCGAGTCTGCAGTAGACACACTATGATACAAACCAGACTAGCAAAATTCAGACATTGAACCACCTGAACTAACTCATGGTATTACTCAGATTTGGAGCTTCTTGTGAAACTTGGCCAAAGGTATATATATTCAAATTACTCTGGATTTTTATGTAGTCATTTCAGTTCAATGCCTCCCTTTTTATGCCTGCCTTATGTGATAGGATGTTTGAACTATGTATCTATAATGGCAACCAGTAGCATAAAATCATTTGTCATCATAATTTTGTATTAGGTGAGGCTCTATCCATGTTCAGTGTATATATGACAGGTACAGTATTCTGTTGATTATGTAGTTGCTGTGTAAAAATCCGTATGTTATTGGTAATTCTAGGGACTGGTGTAATATTTTCAATGGTGCCTTTTTATATGCTCCATGGCTGGTAAAAAGGGGTGTGGCTACTGTAGGGCAGAGCCATATATAGTGGCCCTGCTCTAAGGTTACCCTGTATGTGTACCAGTACCTTGTTTCTTATAAAAAAAAAAGCTCCAAGTATACCTCACCAGCTTTCATCAAAGCTAATTGTATAATTTCTGACAGGTGGTCATGCCCACTTCTGGTTGCATCAGCCAATCAGAATTGAGGATCCACCATGCCTCAGCCCAACCCCACCCCACTTCATGACATCACCAGATGTAGTATCATGATCACGCCTATAACTCGCCTTATTTCAGTGATGTCATAGGATGTGATTCACTCTACCCGGGCCACGCCCCTATCAAGGTGTAGTGAATACTGGATGCCTACTTGCTGCCATCTGGATGAGTCACATGATGGGAAAGTGATGTCAGTCATCCCCAACACTGCTCCCTACAACTTAGGAGGAATGTGCACATTGTGTGCAGCCACTGCAGGGCAGTGAGCATTTGCTTTGGAGTTCCTTTTATTTTTCACAGCGCTTAAACTTTTATTTTTCTCTCAAGAAAGAAAAAAGGCATTATTAGCCTTCAGACTACCTGTTTCTAAGAACGCCAGGCTGAGAACTCTTTTTGCTGAATCAATTGAGAGATGAACAGTGTTTATGCATGCAGCCCCACTTCCCCAATGCTAACAATCTTCAGCACTCCAGCTGTTTGAGAACTCTTTTGCTGAATCAATTCAGAAATGAAGCATGCAGTCCTCCCTTCCCAATCTCTCTCTCTCTCTCTCTCTCTCTTTCTCTCAGATTGCCTGCTTTTAACTTACCTGTCCCTTCTGTCAAATCATGCTGGATTTTAATTGTCAGTCTGTTCTTGTCTATGTGAGGTCAAACAGGCTAACATGCAGTCCCCTCCCTATCCCTTACATTCCCCCTTTCTGTGGCCAGACTGAAATAAAAAAGGCTGTTTTTTTTTTAGAGATCAGAGAGCCTCACACAGCAATGTGTGCATAGCCAGCCTGCTTTTCATTTTACTAACCTCTCACAGATTCCTCCTCCCTATCAGTGCGCAATTCAGAAAAAGCAGAGCTGTGTGGTTTCAGTTTTTTTAAGCACAAAGAGAAACCCCAGAGCCATACATTTAACATTGCTTTTAGGTTTTGCAAACGTTTTTCTTAGTAGGACTCTTAAAAAAAAACAAACCACACACACACAAACAAACACAGCTTTTGTTTAAACAAATGCTGACCCTTCCTGACTATGAATATAAGCAAGCAAGCCCTGCTCACACAGCAATGTGCTTTATTGTAAAGGGCAGTAGGTAATGTGAATTGTGAAGAAATGTATGGCAGCTTTGAAATGTGCACTTCCCTTTTCCAGACATGTCTGGACTAGAAATACATTTCATATTTTACACATTCAGAAAAAAAAAAGCTGGCAATGCCCAAAGCTCATGTACATAGAGAGATGCAGCACCCAGCTATCCAGCCACTTCCTCCCCTCTCCCCTTACACTGTCCCCTCCACACTGAGAACATTTTAAAATAAAACACCCTATTTTTACAACACTGCACTAATGCTGAAGAACACACCACCCTATGAAGTCATGTACAAAAAAAACCCATGCAGAATTTACTTTGATCTGGAAGTGGCTGGGAGTTTAGGAGGCATCATACCTTTGTTCAATGCCTCTAGAAAATATAATAAGGCTCTCAAAAGAAATCAGCTAAAAAATGACTCAGGGGACAAGACATACATCTTACAATGACCCGCTCGCATTTATTTTCAAAGAAACAAAACCATAGCCTCAGAGGTGGATGCTCAGTGTCACGGGAACTTAGTGGATCTGTCAGAACTGTCTTCTTTTATGGCTATGAATACATACTGACAATCTTTAACATCTTATTGAAATACGCTTGGTCTGTGAGTCTAAAAACAAGAAACAGTCATGAAGTGGCCAAAGCCTTTGAAAAGGTATTTCGTTTAGCTTGCGTGACTAAAAAATACAGACAGACAAGGGTAAAGAGTTTTTAAATAATCTCTGCAGACATTACTGAAAAGGAATCTGCCATTTTGTGACCAACAATGATGTACAAACGGCCATGGTAGAGAGGTTTAACTGCATCCTAAAGTTTAAAATGTGTTGGTACTTCACGTCATGCACAGGGCCAGTCTTAGGCAGGGGCAACCGGTGCGGCTGCACAGGGCCTCGCGCTCCCAGGGGCCTGCCGCTACTGACCCTGACATCAAATACATCGCATTCAGCGGGAGATTCCCGCTTTCGCAGTCATCTTCTGCTCAGCAGCTTCCCAACTCTCTTCCCTTTTCGTCTCCCCTTTTTTCCCTGTCCAGCGACGCTTCTTTACCTTGTTCCAAAGCCCCCCCCCCCCCCCCGGCGGGTCTAGTCTGTGTATCGATTCCCTGGGTTCTCCCACCTGGCTTGATCGCTGTCAGCGTTTGTGTAATTGTGATAAACTGCCTCTGCCAGTGCCATGGCCGCAAATAGAGTGTTCCCTTTGCAGTGCTCCACCTCCTATCACGCGACGTCCTGTTTCCGCACAGGTGGGGACATTCTACAGGGAAAATCCTGATGTCGGCAGAGGCAGTCTGCCATGGTCACAGCTGGGGGGGGGGGGTTCTGCCAGTGATCGGGTCAGATGGGAGCACCCAGAGAGGTGACAGGTGGAGTGGACTCACTGGTGAGGGTTCAGGGGAGAAGGGCGCTGGACTCGGGAGTGGAGATGGCAACCCATTTGTGTGGTTAGAGAGGAGAGAGAGAGAGAGAGGTGTGTGTGCTGGCCATTGGGATTAGAAGGGAGGGAAGAGAGAGGAAAGATGCTAGATCCAGGGAGGGGGCAGAGGGAAGAGATCACAGAAGGAGAGGCACAAGATCCATGGAGAAAAGCAGGAGATATGCCACAATGTGTGTAGTGTTTGTTTGTTTGTTTGTTTGTTTGTGTGTATGTGGGGGGGGGGATATGAGAGAGAGAGAGAGAGAGAGAGAGAATGATGGACCCAGGGTGGGGGTGCAGGAGGAAGGGAAGAGAAAAGGGAGAGACAGGGCACAGAGAAGAGAAGCTGGGCATGGAGTTAGCGTAGGATAGGGAGAGAGAGGGGTGAGGTTAAACATAAATTGAGGAAAGGGGACACCAAGACGTCAGATGCTGAACATATGTGGGAGGATAGAAACAAGGACACAGAGGAGAGATCCTGGAAAGGACAGATAGTTGCATGGAGAAAGAAGTGTCAAATGTACGGGAGACCTGGAAAGACGAAAGAACAGAAAAGCAGAAGAGACAATTGGATCAAATCGAATGGAAAAATAAAATGCTCAGACTACAAGGTAGAAAAAAGTATTTTATTTGAATGTGTTATTTGGAAAGCTTTGGGAAATCAGTATCTCTGATATCTTGCATTTTCAGTTTCTGTTTCTCTAGTATTGCTATATATAAAAGTCTGACTTGAGGTTTATAGTTTTTTTACCTTCATAACTCTCTGACTGATCTGTGGTCTCTTATTTCATATTTAATAAGGCTCTGTCCTGTGTTTGCATGTATGACCATAGATCTTAAATTTAAAAAAATAAAAAAAGTTCTTGTTATGGGGGGGGGGGGGGGGGGGGGGGCCCCAGGGTGGAATGGGCAAGAGGTGTGGCAAGGGGCTAGGGGCCCCACCAAACTGGTCTGCACAGGGCCCCGCAATTGCTAAGACTGGCCCTGATCATGCAACACTTTTCACTAGTAAACTTTGCTGCATAACTAACTCTTCTCCCCCTTCTCTCTCTCCCCTCCTATATGGAACCAAAACCGTCCCTCTTCTTTCCTCAAACCCTCCCCCCACCCGAGTCTAGCAGACTAGCACTGCTTTCACTTTCTCTTTCCCCTCCTCCTCGGTCCCTCAAACCTGCTTTCTTTAGTGGCCCCTCCCTGCTGCCCTGCAGTGATCACAGGCTTCCTGAGCCGACACCGGATGCTTCCTTATGCCCTTACCCTCTGACACAACTTCCTGTGTACGCGAGAATGGGATGAGACAGAAGGAAACATTTGACGCCAACTCAGGCAGCCTGTTTTTCAGGAGGGGCTACTAAAGGAAAAGGAGGTTTGAGGGATGGGAGGAACAAGGAGGTTAGATGAAAACAGGAGACAGGGTGAGCCTATGTATAAATAAAAATTGAATATCACTAAAACAGTTTAAAAACATTATTGTAGCTGGTAGAAATAGCAGTTATAAACTCTGTATTTTGTGCTCATTTTTCTACAATGTTCTATACAATATAGATGACCAAATTTCAGTGAGGATATCCTATTTCCTGATGGGTTCATCTTAACTGTTGTTGTAATCTGCCTTGGGAAGCCTGGTGTTAGTTATAAAGATGGAATAAATTAAATTAAATGGAAGTAAAATTAACTATTCTTTCATTGGGGGCTCATGGAATCACATCTTCACTTCATCTGTTTGTAGAAGGTTTACATTTTAGATACACAGATGGATTATTCTGTTTTTGAGCAAGTTTCACAGACAAGGTGGTTTATAAGTCAAAAATAAATATTTTGTTTCATGCAGATTTCTTTTGTTTAAACATAACTAAATGGTCTATAAGCCCCTAATGCAGTCCACTGGTTTTCTTATATTTTGTTCTTGTGATGACTTATACTGTGCCAAAATTGTAAACTCTTTATTTCTTCTATTTGGTTGATAAGAAAAGGAGCTCATTGTGAACACTATCCATCCTAAAAGGTTGTTTTCTGGCTGTAGATGAGGAATTGTGATATTGAATAAATAAGTTTATGTTTTTGTTCCTAGTCATGCATCCAAACATTATATAATCCTTTCAAGAAAGCAAGTTAATCGTTTAACTTATTAGTGAAACATAACCATAGAGGCATGGTATGGTCACATTTTCAATATACTAGAGCCCATCTAAGGAACAGGTTATTTTGAGTTAGCATTCACTGGAGTAAACTTGCTTTCCTTATGCCATCACCATCCTCTTGGATAGGCAGTGTCTTAAAAGATGGAGGATAGAGGATTTTTTAAAAACATCTATATCTCATATTATCCCAAGCAAACTCGGGCTACCACACTTAGGATTCACCTTTGGGTTTAAAAAGCAAAAACCATGTACACGTAAGGACTAGATAACTGAATTAAAACAAAGTTTAAAGCAAATGCCCTTAATATGTAATACTTGGTAGCAATAATGAAACAGTGATGGAATATTCACATAGCAAGCAGCCTGAGCCAACAGATTTATTTTCTACTGAACATAATTAACTTTGTATGAACTTGGCAGCTGAACTGGACAATGTTGGTACATTTAGACTGACTCTGGACAGAACTCTGTGAAATAGTAGTAATACAAAGGCAAGTGCATTTTTATAATATACTACTGCATTCCACAAAAGCAAAAGGAGCAGTTTCCCACATGCCATCTTTTTTTTTTTGCTACATTTGTACCCCGCGCTTTCCCACTCATGGCAGGCTCAATGTGGCTTACATGGGGCAATGGAGGGTTAAGTGACTTGCCCAGAGTCACAAGGAGCTGCCTGTGCCGGGAATCGAACTCAGTTCCTCAGTTCCTCAGGACCAAAGTCCACCACCCTAACCACTAGGCCACAGGAAAAAAAAAAGATGTTAAATGCTCCCAGATTTCAACCTAATTAATGTTCTTTTTTAAATTGTACTTACAAACAGAAAGTCTGAATGTTAAGCACCTGATTCTTATAACATGATGTCTATTTTGGTGACCCTTTACTAAGTGAAAACATCTTTGCATGAATACAGGAAGTCCCTACAACCAGCCCCTCCACATGACACAATGATTTACAATTTAGTACTCTAACTGATAAAAGCAGTACTTCCCCTGTGTACATCCGTATCCTGCACAAGCCGATATGTTTGAAGATATAAGTGAGATCAATAAAAATGCTACCAAAAATAAAGAACAACAATGTGAATAGAGCAGCTCATAGGTTTGCTTGCTGTGTTTTGGGTGAGGAGGAGAGGGAAATGGAGACTAACCTAATTGGTTTCAGTTTTTTTACATCATGCTGTCTCCTGTTCTCAATCTAACCTCCTTGGAGAGGAAGGAGAGAAAGAGGTGCTGGACTCGGGAAGGTGGGGGGAGGGGTTTGAGGGAAGAAGGAGGTGCTGGACTCAGGGTGGGGGTTGAGGGGAAAAAGGAGGATCAAAAGAGCAGTGCTAGTCTCAAGGGAGGGCTGGGAAAAAAGTGGGAGTGGTGCTGAATTCAGGAAGCAGCTGAGAGATAAAGAGAAAGTGATGCTAGACTCAAGGTGGGGCTCAGGGATAAAGAGAAAGTTGCTGGATTCATGGGGGGGGGGGGGGCTGAGGAAATGAGAGGAAGAGTTGCTGGATTCATGAGGGGGTTAAGGGAGCAAGAGGAACAGTTGCTGGACTCATGGGGGGCTGAGAGAAAAAGAGGAAGAATTGCTGGACACAGGGGAGGGGGCTGAGGGCAGAAGAAGATGTTCTGGACTCCAGGGGGACTTAGGGAAGAAGTGGGAAAGGTCCTGGACTCATTGGAGAGAAGGGAGATGTGCTGAACCCATGGGGGGAGAAAGAGGGAAGGAAGGGGACAGGTGCTAGATCTGCATGGGTAGGGGGACAGGAGAGATGCCAGACTATGGATTAGGGGACCAGGGAGAGAGGAGGAGGATGGCAGGCCATAGGGGGATGGAGAGAGTGAGTAAGAGAAGGGGAGAGATGCTGGACCCAAGGGAGATGCAGGTACACAAACCCTGATACAGTGCTCCTTCCCGGGTTGTGTAGGGGGTAAGCCACACTTAGCAGGCTTTCATTTCTACTGTGAAGTTTGCTGCTTACACAACCTGGGAAGGCGCATGGCACTGGGATATGTGTAGCCACTTCTCCTGGCACCAGGCTGGGTTTCCTGAGTAGGCTCTCCTCTGAACTGCTGCCCTGCTGAACATTGAAGCTTCACTTTGAGGGGTGGGAATGGGAGCAAGTGAGAGGGGACATGGAGTTGCTGCAGCATAGGGGTGGAGGAAAAGGAAGAGGGGACAGGGAATTGCTGGACCATAATGGGGAAGGGAGAGAGAGAGGAGAAGGGGAGTTGCTGGACCAGAAAGATGGAGGGGAGAGAGAGGGGACAGGAAGTTGCTTGACCACAGGTGTAGAGGGGACAGGGTGTTAATGGACCATAGGGGTGGAGGGAAAGGGAGAAGGGATAGGGAGTTGCTGGACCATACGGAGGAAAGGGAGAGAGGAGAAAGGGAATTGCTGGACCATAGGGGTGGAAGGGAAGGGAGAGGAAGACAGGGAAATGCTGGACCATAGTGGTGGAGGAGAAGGGAGGGACTGCTTTTTCTGGTGGAGTAAGGTTGTAAAGGACTTTCTTTTGTTTGCTGGAACTAAACAGCTACATAGAAAGTTTCAGATACAGGGTAAAATCACAACTTTCCGCTCAGTGGTGATTATGGACACACAAAAATACATCGAAGAAGGGCACAGCCAGCTCTCAGACAAAACATACTACAGGAAACTAACTGAAGATCCCACACAGGACTATATGAAACAACTGAAAGACTTTATCAGAACATTTCCTAAACAAGTACAGCCACATCTGAAGAATCTGAAGAAAAGGCTAGACGAATTTCATATTTAATATAAAAAGTTTATTTACAATTTTACTGTATACCATCAATGGGGTATTCAGGAAGCATATCTGTACAGACAAAGCAGTCAGAATGCTTAATACACAGATTTCCCGTTGGTCTTATATAGCATTTTTCTTTGGCATCTGACTAATTCTCATACAACATCTCTGTGCAAGTCTCTGAATACCACAAGCTGTTAATCATGTGCAGAACATGCTGCATCTGTTTTCCCTTTATTGCTCCCCCTTCTTTCCCACAGACTTTCTGGAGCCGTGCCTTTGGCTGATGTTTAATGTCCGTCACATTCTTTCTCATGCCTCAGGAGGTTTTAGTGTTAACACAGCTTGTTCTAATCATGGAGCCTTCCACTTCCATTTTTTAATGCTTTTATTCAACAAATCCTCCCTTGAGGCCTGGTGTTCCAGGACTCATACATCTGTTTCAGCTCCAGTCTGTTTCCTTACCTCCCTTCTAAATCTCCTCCCCCTTGTTTGTGGCATTCAGTTTCTGCACGCTTTTTCAATATTTTTGGCTGACATATTAAAGTTCTATTCATTCTTGATTTCAGTTACCATTGTCATTTTAAAAGCTCTGGCACATCTTTTGAAAACATGCTAATACACATGGTACACAGCATTAAACAGATTCAATTGTACTAGAGTACAAAATTTATATTTCTTTGGTAATGACCTATATAACTTATAATCACACCACAGATAATCTTCTAGCTGCAATATATTCAGCGAGGTGAGATTTGAATACAGACAGTGAGCTTCATCAAAGGGAAGTACACTGTCATTCTTACTTTTCATATAAGAACAATTATAAGGATAATGCGTAATTGCATTAACTGATGTGGCATTAAAAATTACACAAATTAAAAGCATATTCCAAGGTGTTAACATTCATTGAATTAGTTGTTACATACCATTAAGTTAAAGTCTTATTACAGCTTGTTTTATTGCCACATTTTTCTTTGGTGGCTGTGACATTTATAATCACTGTACTTCCTCCTATAGACCAATTACCTGTTACAACATTGTGCGTGTAATTGCACTTTATCGGGGGGATGTTTCCAGTCGTCGTACTATTAATCAGACACCAAAATGATGTCGTCCGTAAGCAAGGCTTGCTTATAAATAGTCTCATTTGTCCAATGAAGGTTTCCATCATCCCTTACACAGGTAATATTGGGATAACAGACATGGTGCCCACCCAACTTTATCATTGTAGTCCCATATATCATAACTGGCAAGGATAAGGATGATGTCATTCTGTGTGCGCATATAATACAATCAGTCAAATTCAACATCTTGGCCGCTGTAACAAGTTTATTCTCATATGTGTTCATTGTCCATTAATAAACAACAACATCCCAATACCATCATGTTTAGGGACATGATGTTTGTTTATTCTTTGTCCATTTCAATATTATTAATTTGTCGAATATCTGATAAGTGTATCCAAGAAGTATGACCTTCCAGACGGGCAGGGTCTGAGTAAGGGCCGTGATAGCAAAAGCTTTCGTAGTACTAAATCACCTACTTTAAAAGCACAAACATCATTATTCCCTACCTGATGTGACACATTGGTACGAATCATATCACTGGTCAAATTTAGCATTGGTTGTAGTTTTTGCCAATACTGCGTAGTGTTTTTCACATCTACAGTTTGCATGGGAAAAAATTGACGCCCCGTTTGTATCTGGAATGGGGACAATTTTGTACGCCCATTGGGTTGGGCCCGTATCGTCATTAATGCTAATGGCAATACATCAAGCCATGTATATAATTTTCCCACCATTTCTTTATTGAGAGATTTTAGTAAGACTCTCAACTTTGTTTTTAAAATGCCATTGTAGCGCTCCACAAAACCATTGGAGGTGGGGCGATACACTGATACTTTCCTGTGTGTTAAACCCATAATCGTTTCCATTTCTTTCAAAATACTGTTATTGAAATGTGTCCCGTTATCAGAAATTATTCTAGACGGACACCCATGTCTTGGCATAATGTGAGTTACCAGGCATTGTACCACCTCATGTGCTGTCTCCCTTTTACATGGAAATGCTTCTATCCACCTTGAGAAAGCATCCACCCAAACTAACAAATATCTTTTTCCCTGCACTGGAACAATCATATCAGTGAAATCAATATACCATTCCTTAGCTGGGCCTTCTGGTATTGGAAGTGTCCCAGGCGATATTTTAGGACCTCGTTTAGGTATGTTAATATTACATACCATGCAATTCTGCACAACCTGTTGAATCAAGTTATCAATTTTCAAAGTCCAAAATCTTTGCTCAAATTGTTGTTTCATTGTTTCCTTATTCCAATGCATGGTTGCATGCCATTCAGTCAACACCTTAATTACCTGACTCATTGGCATGCAAGGCAATCCTTCTTCTGTATTAAACCATTCACTTCCCAATTGCATACATCCTTTCTTCAACCATTTTTCACTTTCCTGTTCCTCTGGCTGCCACATTTCAATCTTATCTACATTCGTAAGTGGCCCTTCCTGTGTCTGTCTAGTATTATACAAAATCTTTTCACTTTGCTTAACCACCTCCGTTGCTGCTGCATCAGCCATTGCATTACCTAGTGCCTCAAAGGTTGGCCTTGCAGTGTGGGCCGGGGTCCACACAACTGCCGTTTTTCTACCTTCTCATTCCCTTCTTGCCAAAATTTCAAACAGCAAATTCCAATATGTGTAATGTTGTAGATTTTTACCTGCACTGGTTATCATCCCCCTACGCTGCCATTTTAATATATGATACTGTAGTGAACTTGCAACGTAACCACTATCAGTATATATGGTGACATTTTGAGTCATATCAGTTTATTGTAAGGCCGTAATAACGGCCAAAAGTTCAGCATGCTGTGCAGTATGGTCAGGAGGGGTTTTATATTGTACTTGTGTTATCTTTGTTAGATTCTCATCCACCTGCACGCAGGCAAAGCCTGCAACAGTCCTTTCACAAGCTCCATCTGTAAACCATATCAACCCATCAGATAAGGGTTTAAAAGTAAGACAGTGAAATGTAGGGATTTTTATAGTATCGATCTCACCCTCTTGATCGACAGGAAAAAGCAGATCTATCTTATTTCTCTGTTCTTTAGTTAATGGTATTATTCTTATATCTTGTCCTAAAAGTACTGCTTGATATTTTCCAAATCTAGTGGCTGTCAATGCCGTCTGGCTAGGGCTCAACAGTGTTTTAATCGTGTGGTTGGTATGTATTACAATAGGCACAAAAGGCATTTGTGCCCTCCATTTGCCTACCGCAGCCACAATAGCTGTCAATAACTTTGGTATTTCTTTCATTCCCTTTTCCACATGATTAAAAGAGCCTGACAAAAAAGTTACTGGTGTATTTACTTCATTATTTTGATTAATCATGGCTGCCCAACTGTTTCCCCATGTCTTTTACCCACAAATGCACAGGTGATTGGATATCTATTACTGCTAAGGGTCCTGGGGATAACAAATCCCTCACAATCTTAGCCAGTACTATCTTATCCTGCTCTTCCAACACAATCAGAGTATTCTTTGGTGTGGCTGCGGGCAGTTTCAAATGTTTATAAAGTCTCATTACTTTTTGTGTATAATTTGGTATCCATTGTCTGCAGTAATTTAACATTCCCAAAACAGCACGTAACTGGGTAACTGTTTGCGGTACCGGAGTCTCATTTAAAATGGATATAACTTCCGGTATAATGACCTTATGTTCTGCTGAAACATTTTGTCCTAAAAAGGTGACAGTAGACTGAGCTACAACACATTTCTCCTTATTACATTTATATCCTAACTCTCCTAATAACAAAAATAATTTTCTAGTCCATTCTAGGCATTCTGCTTCAGTCTCAGCAGACAGTAGAATATCATCTACATAGACAAACAATGACACCGTGTCAGGCAATTGACTCCTGAAATCCTTTAAATCCATCATTAGTTGTTTTGAGAATACCGATGGACTATCAGTAAAGCCTTGCGGCATCCTAGTCCACCGGTATGCCTCATTCTGTACTATAAATGACGTCAAATCCCTAGACTCTGGATGAAGAGGTATTGAAAAGAATGCATTAGACAAATCAATGACAGTGTTGTGCGCATATATATTCTGGGTATGCAAAAGAGTAGCGGGGTTCGCACAAATTGGAAATTGATTTTTTGTAACCTCATTTAGCTCTCTTAAATCATGTACTATCCTTACATTGTTTTCCCCTTTCGGGACCGGAAACAATGGGGTATTGTACGGGGATACTGATGGTTCAATAATACCACATTTCAATAATTTACCAATGTGTTCCAGGGTTTTGGATACTAATTTAGGTCGTATGGGGTAAGGGTCTTGCTTCGGCCCCTGTGCCCCTTCTATTAATTCTATCTTTTGGGGTTTTGCATTTACGGCTAGTCCATATGGTGAATCACTTGTACTCCAAATATGTTGCGGTAATTCTTCCATAACCCTTACTTTATTTTCATTATTCAACTGTTGGACCATGGTGAGCAAACTTGGTATTTCTTTATCTCCAAAATCTAAACACAGTCCTAATCGAGACAAGTCTCTACCACACAAATTTACTGGGCAATCAGGTGCCACTAAGAAGGGTACCACAACCTCCCTTGAACCGTGCGGTTGGCATTCCAGTCGCACCAGAGTCGGTTCCGTTAGCCTTTTTCTTTGTTCTATCCCCGTAAATCCCACTGTTGTTCTATACTGATTTGAAAGCTTAACTCCCTGTGGTTTTGCACATAACACAGAGGTACTCGCCCCTGTATCTATCAGAAATCTCACAGGAGTTCCATATTTTCCAATTGTCAATGTAATAAAGGCCTCCCTTGTGTCTAACCTGAAAATCATTCCCTCTTCCTGACACGGTTCCACTTCCAGTCAATAGCATTGGTCTGGAGTATTCTGCCAAGTTGGAAAGGCATTCACAGTGCCCAGTCCCTGTACTGCCGCTCCTGGTCCCTGTGATTGCGTCGCCGGCTGCTGTATTGCAGTCTGCGGGGCACTCACAGGTATCCCTACTACTTGTGGCATTAATCCTTGCTGCGTCTGCATTTGTACTTGGGGCATTCCTGTATTCTGATAACATTCTGAAGCATAGTGACCATATTGCTGACATCCCCAACATTGTACATGTGCCCTTCTATTAGGTGATGGTCCTGATCCTTGCATCCCTCGACCTCTACCCCTTCCTCTAACCATGCCTCATCCCCTTGGTTGGTACGGCCGGCTATATCCCGGTTGTACACAGTAAATGACCTGTGGAGGTGGAGCAGAGGGCGTCACAATTGTTTCTTGTTTTTTGTTTCTATCCTGTTCCTTGCTTTCCAAATCCTTTAACTGCATAGTCATTAACTTAGAAGTTAATTTAGCATGTTCTTTCTGAGGGGTCTCTATCATTTTACGATGCACATTGCTAAAATGCATCAACGTCTCTCTTATTTCTGGCCACGGCTTTGAGGACAGGGCAATGACAGCATCTAAATTCTTACGCATATTATCAGGCAGTGTGGACATGAATAGGTGTAAAAATACTGCTACATTATGGTCCACATCCGCATCTTGCCCTGTTTGAGCCTTATACAAATTTATACATTTTGTTAAATGCGCCGAAAAATCAGTTTTAGGGTCCCATTTATTTGCCGTAATGGCTGAAAAATCAATCGGGGTTGGATACATCACATGCAGGGCTGCAGAAAGAGCAGCCTTAATATTCCCTACATATACATCCCCATCTGCTGTTTGTGACATCAAACGCTGATACCCGCATTGTACCGCAAGCTGAGGTATACTGACTCCTGATGTCGCACACAGAGCTTTAACATCCCCAATAGTTAATTGAGTTCCTGCTGTTGCCTGTTCTATCCCATCTAACCACATACGAGCTCCTTTCACTATACTGGGAATTTTTGCAACTAAAGTTGTAACATCTACAGGAGTGTATGGCTTGTAATGACGTATTCGATTGCCAGCCGCGTCTAAGCGCGTCATAACTGGCATGTGTAAAGCACTACTATCTAAAGCGCCGCAAATCTCCTGTTTACCTTCCTCTTCCACCTCTTCTTCAGCCTGTTTTATTTTGTAAAACCAATTGTCCCAGTACTCCAGCCCTGCTTTAATAAAATCCAGGCTTCCCGCCTTGGGGCAATATTTATTTATTACTTTTGCCAAATTCTGTACGTCCTCATGTGAGGTAGGTCCTCCCTTATCACAGGGGAAAAGGAGGTTTTTAACTTCCAACAGGTTCTTAATAACTCCCCACCATTCTTCCCCATATTTAGTTTTATCCAATCTCACAAATTCTGCAGCTACATGGGTTTCCTTAAAAATTGCCTTTGACGGTCTGGGTGTCAATTTGGGCGGTGTTTCCCTGATTTTAGACGTGGGTGTCTGAGGATCCATTTTAAGGGAAGGTTCAGGGGGTGGCTCGGTACATAGCCGAAGCCGTCCCTCAACCGCAAATTGTGTGGCTAGGTCATATTGCTCTGATGTAATTAACGTTTTCAAATCAGGGTAAGTGCCTGATTCTGCACTAGATTTTCCTTTTTCTTTGACTCTTCTTAATAACTCCCCACCATTCTTCCCCATATTTAGTTTTATCCAATCTCACAAGTTCTGCAGCTACATGGGTTTCCTTAAAAATTGCCTTTGACGGTCTGGGTGTCAATTTGGGCGGTGTTTCCCTGATTTTAGACGTGGGTGTCTGAGGATCCATTTTAAGGGAAGGTTCAGGGGGTGGCTCGGTACATAGCCGAAGCCGTCCCTCAACCGCAAATTGTGTGGCTAGGTCATATTGCTCTGATGTAATTAACGTTTTCAAATCAGGGTAAGTGCCTGATTCTGCACTAGATTTTCCTTTTTCTTTCTGTCTCACCCGTTTTTCCTCCTTTTTTTGTTCCTTAGTCCCTACATCACTGACCTCATTATCCCCTCCCTTTTCACTTTCTGAATCACTGGGGGGGTCATCAAGAGCCGAATACCCAGCGCATGGCACAGGGCGCTTTGGCTTTGATTCCTTCATTTTATCAGTCGCCCTTAGGGAGCACAACGTGTCCCTGCTAGATTCATACGACGGGGGATTATTTCTTTTATACATTTCTGCCTCTTGTTGTATCCTATCTACATCAGCATTAAAAAGATCTGCTGCTACAGAAAATAAATTCCAAATTGTAAGATGCTTCTCTAAACTTTTCTGCTTCTTTTTATTTTCTTGTATGTATCTCAGGAGAGATAATAATTTTGGACGATCAAACGATCCATACTGAGACCAGCTCAAAAAAGAATCTTTTGCATCATATTTGACCCATTTCACATGTGTTTCTTCAATCTGTTTTTTTTCTAACGGGAATAATTCTATGACATGCTGCAAAGGGGTGCATTTTTTTGAACTATCTAAATCTAAATACAAAGTGTATACAGGGGGCTTTTCTTTCTTATCTGCCCCTTTCCCTTCCATTTTATTCTGACTATTACAATTTCTCCGATATAACCACAACCTACAAAAATATACTAGTGCACTTAAACAAAGAAAATATACAAAAAAGAAAACTACAAAGCTAAACAAATATACCGGTAATAAGGCCACAGTGTAAGCTTACTCACGCGTCTTCTCGTTTCTTTTTAAGCAAGCCCAGGAGTCGTCACCTGTATGTCCACGTCAGTAGGTTGATCACTCCCACGTCAGTGGTCAAGGCTTAAACAACGCTTGCTCTCAAAATCCTGTAAAACTTTCATTAACAACAAACACTTAATTTGTCATTCGTCTCGCCCTTTCTTTCCATGCGCGGCATATGTCCTGCCGCGGTCGCCACTTTGAAGAAAAGGCTAGACGAATTTCATATTTAATATAAAAAGTTTATTTACAATTTTACTGTATACCATCAATGGGGTATTCAGGAAGCATATCTGTACAGACAAAGCAGTCAGAATGCTTAATACACAGATTTCCCGTTGGTCTTATATAGCATTTTTCTTTGGCATCTGACTAATTCTCATACAACATCCCTGTGCAAGTCTCTGAATACCACAAGCTGTTAATCATGTGCAGAACATGCTGCATCTGTTTTCCCTTTATTGCTCCCCCTTCTTTCCCACAGACTTTCTGGAGCCGTGCCTTTGGCTGATGTTTAATGTCCGTCACATTCTTTCTCATGCCTCAGGAGGTTTTAGTGTTAACACAGCTTGTTCTAATCATGGAGCCTTCCACTTCCATTTTTTTATGCTTTTATTCAACAAATCTCATAATCCACAAACCTGGAAACCTGGCAGACCAATCATATTGGGTATTGGCACACTCACGGAGGAAATATCTGGACTTATAGAGGGGATTCTGAAACCTCTTGTGCACAAGACAAACAGCTTCGTTCAAGACACCACAGACTTTCTGAATAAATTGAAAAATATCAAGCAATTACCACCGGGTACCCTTCTGGTCATGATGGATGTAGAATCACTATACAGTAACATTCCCCATGCGGATGGCATAGCTGCATGTGAGAAGCTCCTAAAAACATCCACACTGAACCATCAATACTCACCAGAAACTATTACAAAATTAATCAAATTTATTCTAACTCACAACTATTTCTGCTTCAACAATGATATCTACCTACAAATCATGGGCACTGCGATGGGCATCAGGGCAGCACCTCAATATTCTAACCTCTTTATGGCTGAACTGGAAGAGACATTTCTGAATACATATCAGACCACACCCCTAAAATACTACTGGTATATTGATGACATTTTTATGATTTGGACTGAGGGGGAAGAAACTCAGTTTTACAGTTCTTTCAATATATACCATCCTACAATCAGATTCAAAGTTGACTACTCCCCAGAAAAAGTCAACTTTTTGCACACCACAGTTTTAATCAGCAATGGCTACATACAAACATCCATATATAGGAAACCCACAGACAAATGCAGCTACCTCCACAACTCCAGCTTCCACCCTTCACATACAAAAAAATCCATTATCCAGAGCCAAGCCACAAGTTACCACCGTATCTACTCTGACCCAGGGGACAGAGATAGGCACCTCAAAATCCTGACTGCATCCTTCGAACAGAAAGGCTACAACCCATAGGCAGTTGCTGGCCCAACTGTTTGGGGAGGCTAAAGGGGGTGGGATTAGGGGTGGGGCCAGAGGTGGGGCCAGAGGTGGGGCTTATATCCATAATTATCTGACAACACACCTAGCTCCGCCCCACCTAGCCCTGCACTTGTTGACAAGATGTGTTTTACAATTTTTTATTCAAGAAATTTCAAATAAAGACAAATCAAGCAAAACTTGTACAGAAAAACTAATTCAAATAAGGGCAATGCTCTCATAGGAAACCTATCTAGCCCATTATATGGGCTGAAGCCAGTAGGCAGAGCTTACCACCATTTTCACTCACCCAAAACAATAGCAAATGCTATTGAAAACAATAGCAAAAGATTATTAGAAATGAGAAACTACATTTGCATGATCCATCTGTGAAAAGTCAAATGCTGTTCCAATTGGATAGGCAGTGCCTTAAAAAGATGACGGACAATATAAATAAAAAGATAGATAGATATATATTGTATTTATTTGACAGCTTTTCATTTATTGGAAAGCTTCCCATATATATATATATATATATATATATATATATATATATATATATCAGGAAATAGAAATTGAATATCACTAAAACAGCTTAAAAATATTGTAGCTGGTAGAGACAGCAGTTATAAATTCTGTAGTTTGTGCTCATTTTTCTAAACTGTTCTATACAATAGAGATGGCCAAATTCAATGAGAATATCCTTTTTCCTGAAGGGTTCATCTTAACAGCTGTAGTAATGTGCTTTAGGAAGCCTGGTGTTATAAAATAAGATGGTCTATATTGACATTAAATGGAAGTAATATCAAACTCACCTTTCATTAGGGCACATGAAATCACATCTTCGCAGGGCTTCTGTTCTCAGTCTAATCTCTTTGGGCTCCCCCACCTCTCATGGCCCGCTCCAGCTTGAAAAATGCAGCCAGCCCCCCCCCCCCCCCCCCGCCCCCGTTCAAAGCTACGGCTCTTTCCCCAGCAATTCTGAGCACTGAAAAAAAAAAGAAAAATTATATCTTCCTCTCCCCGCTGGCGCCCACCTCCCGCTCACTTATTTTCTTACCCAGCCACCTGCCTGACTCGCTGTCTCCCTAAGACTCCTTCCCCAGCGGTTGTGAGCACTGAAAAAACAAAAGAGCTGCTGGTAAAGAGCCACCTGCTACAACACTCACTCACAGGCTCACAGCCAGGCTCTGCCAGAACGGCAGCAGGAAGTGTGTCACAGTGGGAGTTTCCGGCAGAACTGGCTGTGAGCCTGTGAGTGAGTGTTGCAGCAGGTGGCTCTATACCAGCAGCTCTTTTTTTTTCAGTGCTCAGAACTGCTGGGGAAGGAGTCTTAGGGAGGTAGCGAGTCAAGCAGGTGGCCGAGTAAGAAAAGAAGTCAGCAGGGGGTGGGCGCTCTCAGGGAGAGTAAGATATAATTTCTTTTTGTTCCTGTCCCGAATTCGAGGAGGGCAGGAGGTACTGACAGAGGAGGCAGGGGAAGGTCACGGTTGGGCTGGGGAGGCTTAGCCTCCCCAAACCTCTTATATGGGGCGCCTATGCTACAACCCCAAAATAATCTCCAAGAATATTGCCTCCTCCCTCAAAACACCCAGGGAAAATCTGCTACAATATAAAGAAAAGAAAGCCAAAGACAGAACCCCACTTATACTGGCATACAACCCAGAGCTGGAAAAACTGAGGAAAATCATAAGAGATATGCAGCCACTACTTCAGGAGGATGAATTACTGACAGAGAGATTCCCATCCCCATCAGTGATGGCCTTCCGACAGCCACCCAATTTAAAACACAAGCTAGTGAGAAGCAAGCTCTCAACAGAGACCCAAAAAGAAGAGAATGGCACACATCCTTGCAATATATCCAGCTGCAAACTATGCCAAAACATTTCACAAGACCCCACAGTCATTCACAAAGGAAAAATATTCAACATAAAGGAATCTTTCACAAGCTCATCTTCCAATGTAGTATATGTCATCCAGTGTAAAAAAATGTGATGAAGGGTGCTATATTGGAGAAACAAGCCAGATGCTGAAGAAGAGATTTAATTTACATAGACATCATATGAAAAATGCCAGTGCCAATCAAGATGTTACCTCTGTGGGACAGCACTTTACAAAGCCAGAACACTACTAATGATTTTATAGTGAGAATACTTAAAGGAAACTTTAAAACAATACAGGAACGCAAGACCTTTGAAGTCAAAATGATTAAATATTTTGACACCCACCAGACAGGACTTAACAAAGATCTGGGTTTTCTAGCCCATTATAAACCATGAAATTTCACTGCTTTCAGGCTTATTTTCGAAAGAGAAGGGCGCCCATCTTCCCACACAAATCAGGAGATGGGCATCTTTTTCTCAGGGTTGCCCAAATCGGCATAATCGAAAGCCAATTTTGGGCATCCTCAACTGCTTTCCATTGCGGGGATGACCAAAGTTCATGGGGGCGTGTCAGCACTGTAGCGAAGGCGGGACTGGGGCGTGATTAAGAGATGGGTGTCCTCGGCCTATAATGGAAAAAAGAAGGGCGTCCCTGATGAGCACTTGGCCGACTTTACTTAGTCCATTTTTTCTTGCAACCAAGCCTCAAAAAGGTGCCCGAACTGACCAGATGACCACCGGAGAGAATCGGGGATGACCTCCCCTTACTCCCCCAGTGGTCACCAACCCCCTCCCACCCTAAAAAAAACTTAAATTTTTTTTTTGCCAGCTTCAAATGTCATACCCAGCTCCATGACAGCAGTATGCATGTCCCTGGAGCAGTTTTAGTGGGTGCAGTGCACTTCAAGCAGGCGGACCTAGGCCCATCTCCCTCTACCTGTTACACTTGTGGTGGTAAATGTGAGCCCTTCAAAACCCACCCGAAACCCACTGTACCCACATCTAGGTGCCCCCCTTCATCCCTTAGGGCTATGGTAGTGGTGTACAGTTGTGGGGAGTGGGTTTTGGGGGGCTCAGGGTAGTTAGTGGGGTCCCTCAGGGGTCTGTGCTGGGACCGCTGCTTTTTAACATATTTATAAATGACCTAGAGATGGGAGTAACTAGTGAGGTAATTAAATTCGCAGATGACACAAAGTTATTCAGGGTGGTCAATTTGCAGGAGGAGTGTGAAAGCTTACAGGCGGACCTCGTGAGACTGGGGGATTGGGCGTCCAAGTGGCAGATGAAGTTCAATGTTGACAAGTGCAAAGTGATGCATGTGGGTAAGAGGAACCCAAATTACAGCTATGTCATGCAAGGTTCCGTGTTAGGACTCACAGACCAAGAAAGGGATCTGAGAGTCATCGTTGATACGACATTGAAAACTTCTGCTCAGTGTGCTGCGGTGGCCAAGAAAGCACACAGAATGTTGAGTATAATTAGGAAAGGGATGGAAAACAAACACGAGGATGTTATAATGCCGTTGTATCGCTCCATACTGCGACTGCACCTCGAATATTGTGTTCCAAGTCTGGTCGAGCATCTTCTCCTATTTGTTTTAAATCTACCATATTCTAGCTTCATCTTGTGTCCCCTGGTTCTATTATTGTTTGAAAGTGTAAACAAACGCTTCACATCTGTCCGCTCTACTCCACTCATTAATTTGTAGACTTCTATCATATCGCCCCTCAGCCGCCTTTTCTCCAAGCTGAAGAGCCCTAACCTTCTCAGCCTTTCCTCATAGGGAAATTGTTCCATCCCTTTTATCATTTTCGTCGCCCTTCTCTGTACCTTCTCCAATTCCTTTATATCTTTTTTAAGATGCACGACCAGACTTGGAACACAATATTCGAGGTGCAGTCGCAGCATGGAGCGATACAACGGCATTATAACATCCTCGTGTTTGTTTTCCATCCCTTTCAAGCCTGTCCATTTCCTGCCTAGTGTAATATTGTCTGTCTGTGAGTCCTAGCCCAGTTTCCTGCCTTGCTGCCCATGTATATTCCTTTCCCCTCTGACCCTTAGTCAGTGCATTTTTTGTAGAAAAAAAGGTGCCGGTACTCATTATGGGCGGGGTCACCACATATGGCTCCACCCCTATGATAGCCACACCCACATTAGCCACACCCCTTATATCAGCCATGGCGCATATAAACAGACATCATTGAAAATATACTAGTATAGGAGAAAAACAATAACTTGTGATTTTTTTTCATTATAAATCATTTCTGTAAGATGTTACAGCTCCAGTATACCCAGTGCAAAATAAGACAACAGATGTAAATTCTCAAATTGGACATATTCCAAACACTAAAATGAAAATAAAATAATTTTTTTCTACCTTTGTTGTCTGGTGACTGTTTTCTATCCATACTGGTCCAAGTGTCTGATTCTGCTGCTGTCTATCTGTTCTCTTAACTCCATTTCCAGGGCTTCCTTTCCATTTATTTCTTTACTTTCCTCCTTTCTTCTTCCATGTCCAGCATTTCTCCTCTTTCCCCGCCAAACCCTCTATCCATCCATGTCCAGCAATGCTCCTCTATCTCCTGCTCTGCTCTCCTCTCCATCCATTTCCAGCATTTCTCCTTCCTCTCCTGCCATCCCATCCATGTGCATCTCCTTCCTATCTTCCCTCCCCTCCATCCATGTCCAGCATGTCTCCTCTCCCCTCCCCTCCCATGTCCAGTGATTCTCCTTTCTCCCCTGCCCTCTTCTCCTATCCAAGTCCAGCAATTCTCATCCCTGCCTTCCCCTTCCATCCATGTCCAGCAATTCTCCATTCTCCTCTCTCCCCTGCCCTACTATCCCATCCCCTCCATGTCCAGCGATTCTCTTTTGCCCCCTATCCTCCCCCTCCCTTCAATGTCCAGTGACTTGCCCCAGCCTCCACCTGCCCCTGAGATCATTCAAACCCCAGCCCCCCTTGCCCATACACACACCACCAGCCCCACTTGCCCACACACACACCCCAGCCCCACTTGCCCACACACACCCCCAGCTCCACTTGCCCCCCCCCACACACCCCCAGCCCCAATTGGCCACACACACCCCCAGCCCCAATTGGCCACACACACCCCCAGCCCCAATTGGCCACACACCCCCAGCCCCAATTGGCCACACAACCCCCCCAGCCCCACTTGCCCACACCCCCCCCCAGCCCTACTTGCCCACACACACACCCAGCACAAATTGGCCACACACACACCCCAGCCCCAATTGGCCACACACACACACCCCAGCCCCAATTGGCCACACAACCTCCCAGCCCCACTTGCCCACACACACACATACCCAGCCCTACTTGCCCACACACCCCCCCAGCCCCAATTGGCCACACAACCCCCCCCCCCCCCAGCCCCACTTGGCCACACAACCCCCCCCCCCCCAGCCCCACTTGGCCACACCCCCCCAGCCCCACTTGTTCACCCTCCACTGCTCGCTCCCTGCTGTTTGCACCGATCCCTGCCTCCTAAAACTTATTTTTTCGGGAACCGGCAGACTGAAGAAATAAAACAAACAGCTGACAGGCTTGCCTCCTTCGATCGCGTCGGCCGCTTCCTTTCCCTGCATTCTCAGCGCGTCCCGCCCTCGAGGAAAGGAAATGACATCAGAGGAGGGCGGGACGCGCTCAGAATGCAGGGAAAGGAAGCGGCCGACGCGATCGAAGGAGGCAAGCCTGTCAGCTGTTTGTTTTATTTCTTCAGTCTGCCGGTTCGCGAAAAAATACATTTTATGAGGCAGGGATCGGTGCAAACAGCAGGGAGCGAGCAGGGGAGCCCCAGAAAAAAAGGTGCCGGTACGCCGTACCATCGCGTACCGGCACAAAAAAAGCACTGCCCTTAGTCCTACCCTGTTCAGCCTAGTTGGTTTCCAGTTCCTGCTCTGTCCGGTAAGTCCTGCTGGCCACCTGCACTTGGGGGCTCAACCCCTGGGGAATGGTGGTCAAGTGCAGGTGAAGTCTAGCTGTCCCTGCCAGAGTTCTGCCTTGTCTCTGGTGTGGGGTGGTTTTGCCTGCCGCTGCCGCTCAGCAGTGGCCCAAGGGCTCACAAACCCAGGTTCTGCCATGAAAGCCTGACAATGACGTTATTCTCAAAGTGCTTGCTGAATTTTCAAACTCTGTGGAACAGACAAAATTAGAATCTCAATTTCTCCTACAACAAATAGAGACAAAGAAATTTTTATTTCTGGCAGTTACGTTTGGGAAATTATTTGAAAGTAGTGATTTTGCCACTAAAGGTTTTACAGAGTGCCACTGTGTCTGTTACAATTTGCATTAATCTGATAGATTGTCTAAAAAAAACCCTTTTGTTCAGTTTAGGGAGAAAACATCACATGACTTTGACAAAGTTCAAGTTAACAGATGAGCTCATGGAGAAATATGATATTGAAAAGTGGGATGTCTCTTTCTCTCGAAAGGCAATGATAGATGATGCATTGGGGTTTTTTTTCCTCTTTGGGTAAATCTTCTTGTGTGGAAAGCAATGAAGATTTGAGACATCTGTGGAATGAGATTGACTGTCAGATAACTGAATTGAAGAATTGTTTTCAGGATGATGCTTATGGAATGATGACTGCTTCTGCTGCCTGTATGCCAACATCTGAGGCTTTTGCTTGAAGAGAGAATCTAGAGCCCCCAAGCACTTTGTACAGCATCGCCACAGAAGAAGCAGAATTATCAGTGTTTGTTCAGCATCTAAAATGCAATGTAGCAGAAGGTAAAAATTATCCATCATTAATTGAAGTACTAGACAACTGGTGTGGACATTTTCCTAAATGTCAATGCCCTACTAAGAGTACTTATCACTCTGCCAATGACAACTTGCACTTTGAAACGACAGGATCAAAACAGCATTAAGAGCCTCAATGCTCACCAGCCACCTTCATAATCTATCACTTATCTTTTGAGGGACAACTATGTGATTCATTGAATTATGACAGCATTATTGATATATTCAACAGCAAAAGATGATGCCTCATTTTTTAGTAAGCATAACGTTTCCACAGTACAGAATAAAATACAAGTCATCAATCAGCTTGTTTGTTTATTTATTTATTTGTGACATTTATATCCCACATTATCCCAAACAAGTTTGAGTTCAATGTGGCTTACAATAAACACTATATGATACATAACAAAGAATAATGCATAAGAAAGTAATTTGTTGTAAGAATCCAATTTTGCAATACAATATCATAAACATACTGGGATAGCTATGGATGTTTAACATTCAGAAAATATATTATGAATGAGAAATTGTACATGAAGCAAAGAAAAAGTTAATGGTAAACAGAGTAATAACCAATTCAGGTAATAATTAATTGTTTGAGATATGGTTGTTCTTTGTGAGGGTTTGTTTGAATATAAATGATTTGAGGATTTTGCAGAATCTAGTATATTCCTGTATAGTTCTTATTTTGGGTGGTAAGGAGTTCCACCATTTGGTTCCTAGGCAAGTGAAGTCTGCAGAGTAGACAGTTTTGTAGATCACGTTTTTGCAATTTGGAAGGTGTAGTTTCTTGCCTCATATTTAGTGTTTCTTTGAGGTAAGTTTATTAATGGTACCATGTAGTCTGGAGCTTGTGCCATTTAGCATTTGAAAGATAAAGGTACATAAATTGAAGGTGATTCTCGCTTTGATGGGAAGCCAGTGTAATTTGATTAATAAAGGGGAGGCACTTTCAAAACGAGAGATTTTATATATGAACCTAGCTGCAGTGTTTTGAGCTGTTTGGAGTTTTTTCAACAGGTACTTTATACAGCCAGCATGTATGGCATTACAATAATCAAACTGGGATAATGTTAATGATTGTACCAATAGTCTGAATGTTTCTGATGAGAAATAGGGTCTGATCCTTTGCAGTTTCCAAAGAGACCTGAAAGATTTTGTGATTACTGAGGAAACGAGTATCAAATGTTAAATGTTTGTCTATAATTATACCTAGAATTTTCAGATTATTGTCAATGGGGAATGAAGTGTTGTCAACTGTGAAACTGTTGTAGTTGTTTGGGGTCAAATAGGTTGGTAATGACAGTGAATTTAGTTTTTTCTTTATTTAGCTTCAATTTGGATTCTGTGGCTCAGGTTTCCATCAAATTTAAGCCAAGTTTTGCCTTTTGTAAGATGTCTTTAATGTTCTTTTTGAAGGTTATGTATATGGTAACATCGTCTGCTTATGTGAATGTTTTGAATCCTGCTGTTTCTAGTCTGTTGCCTAGTGGTGACATCATTACATTAAACAGAATGGGCAATAATGGAGAGCCCTAAGGGACGCCACAGTCCGGTGACCAAGGAGAGGATAAGGTTCCTTTCATTTTGTAAGATCTTGATTTCAGGAAGCCTTGAAACCATTTGTGGACTGTGCCACATATTTTATTTTTTGTTACATTTGTACCCCGCGCTTTCCCACTCATGGCAGGCTCAATGCGGCTTACATGGGGCAATGGAGGGTTAAGTGACTTGCCCAGAGTCACAAGGAGCTGCCTGTGCCTGAAGTGGGAATTGAACTCAGTTCCTCAGGACCAAAGTCCACCACCCTAACCACTAGGCCAAAGTTGTCTAGTATGTTTAGTAGGATATTATGATCTACTACATCGAATGCACTAGACATATCGAACTGCATTATTAAGATCTTAGACCCTATGTTAATTTCTTTTCTGAGATTTGAAACTAGGGTAGTAAGGACAGTCTCAGTGCTATAGCATGGTCTGAAACCTGATTGCGATTTGTGTAGTAGGGAAAAGAAAATAAGATGATACCTTTTTTATTGGACATAACTTAATACATTTCTTGATTAGCTTTCGAAGGTTGCCCTTCTTGTAGTAGGGAGAAATGTGAAAGGTATTCCATAGTTTGTGCTGCTACTATTCTTTCCATCAGCTTTAACATCAAAGGAATGGAGGCCACTGGTCTATAGTTTGTTACATTAGTTACAGTGATTGAATTGTTTTTTGGTATTGGTGTTAGGATAATAGAACCTTTATTATCAGGGAAAATGCCATGGAATAGTAGGAAGGAGATATGCTGCTGAAGCAGATTGATGAATGTATTAGGAGCTTCCTTCATAAGGTAACTAGGACAAGGATCTAGTATGCATTGTGAGTTTGAATATTTTAGGAGGTAATGTTTTACTGTGTCATGGGTTGGTAGTTGGAAGGAAGACCAGATTCTGTTGGTGGCTATTCCTGTATGTGTGTTTGACTGTTTTTCATTTTAGCTTACTTTATTTAAAGCTTCATTGGTCCTGCCCACCAGACAATTTTGCAAGAGCCAGTTTATGGCCACAATTGTATATCTCAAGAGTTAAATCAGGGGTGTCCAACCTTGGTCCTCTAGGGCCACGATCCAATTGGGTTTTTAGGATTTTCCCAATTCATTTATATGAGATCTATTTGCATGCACTTCCTCCATTGTATGCAAATACATCTCATGCATATTCATTGTGGAAATCCTGAAAACCTGACCTGGCGAGGGCCAAGGTTGGACATCCATAAGCTAAATGTTTATTAATAAATTTTCTTTACCATTCGACTTATGCGGATTACAATAACTAGTATAGATTGTATACATTATATGTATGATGAGGCCTTCAAGCTTAACTAACAGTGTCAAAAGACCACAATACTCAAAAAGAGTTCAAGTACAAAAGCAAATGGCCAATTGGTTTTGATTCTTAAACTTGAACAAGAGTTCTGACAAATGGAAGGAATGATGAAAAATTGACCAGCAAGATACATCAGAATTTGTAGCACAAGAGAAAAAATTCTTCAAAGAATTTGACCAGGAAGAAAAAACTGTCTGAAACACAACTATAGAGGGATATATAGAAAGTTACTTCAGAAACGAGTAAATTAAAACCTGACACGGGAATGGTTAAGGAGAGGAGAATTTTGACATTTAATTATTTATTTATTTATTGCACTTGTATCCCACATTTTTCCACCTATTTGCAGGCTCAATGTGGCTTACAGAGTTTGTTATGACATTGTCATTCCATGAAATCACATACACTTAGTATTGTATAGAGATTAAGTAAGGGAAAAGAGAAGGAAGGTGTTAGGCAGGATAGTATGGAAGGTAGACTTTAAAAAATTGGAAGGATTGGTGCGGAAGTTTTGTGAGGCTATGGGTTCTCTTTATAGGCATTGATAATTGCAGCAAAGACAAGTGGGCTACAGACAAAGATGGTTTACAGTCAGCATCAGTGAAAATAAAAAACATGCAACAGAAAGCCTCTATACAGAAATGAATATTAAGGTAGCAGGTCTCCTTTACTGGAAGCAATTTATGCATTATAACATAGTTGTGTCAAAAATACACTGGGATCCATGACTTGAACAGAAATATGGAGAATGAAGAAATTGTGATCATCTGGGACATTACTATCCTCCATGGGCGTACCTACGGGTGGGCCTGGGTGGACCCAAGCCCACCCAAACTCAGCTAAGGCCCACCCAGTTTCTGTGACCACCAATTGGTGCCTGTCTGCACAGCTGCAGTCAGTCACATCACATGCAGACGTGCAAGGCTGCCTCCGGGAATCGGTCCAGCACACAGGCAGCACAGCAGCAGCTCTCCCTCAGCGCCTCCTATCTTTATTGGAAGACTGTCAGTATCAGGAATAAGGCATTGAGGTGGGCTAGTGGGGACCTGCTTCAGCAAATGACGCATCCATGGCGCCGCGTACCTCAGGAGCTGCCATCCCTGGCCCGTGGTCAATTCTGCAGTGCTGCTCATGTCATGATGGTAATGCCTGCCCAGTGACCCCGTGGCCCGCATCAACCGGTCTCCCTCCACACCATCATAACTAAGCACAGCATTGAGCTCCAGGACTCAACGCGGGCTGGTGAAAACCTGCGGCAAAGGGCAAAATCAGAGACGAGCAGTTCTGGAGAAATCGGGTGCACTGCAGGAATCAGATTGGTGATTTTGGGCTTCCTCTCCAGGCTGCACTTTGCACCAGGTGATCTTGGGCCTAATTGGGGGTGGTAGACCTCTGCAGGGAAGCTCAAGCACAGCACTGAGCTCCAGGACTCAATGCGGGCTGGTGAAAACCTGCTGCATAGGGTCAAATCGAAGAGTTGAGCAGTGCTGGAGAAATCAGGTGCACTGTAGGAATCAGCTTGGTGATTCCTATAAGTTTAAGTTATGAGATAATGTAACTATATTTTAAAATGTCAGTGTTTCCATTAAGTATGTATGTGGTTTATGTTGATGCAGGACAGCTGTTGGGCAGATTATTTATTTAGAAATCCGTCATCAAGTGTAAGGCATTATTTAGTACTATCCCAAGAATCATTACTCACGCCTATATACAGACCCCCTGATATTCAGTGTTAAACCCAGATATTCAATTCCAGCCATTTCTGGCGACTGGCATAGAATATCCAGTTTCATTTTTGACTGTGGCAACTTAACTGGTTAAGTCAATATTCAGTGCTAACCCATTAAGTGCTTAGTGATTAAAGATAGGCCTGCTATTTAATCGCTAAACATAGTTGGTTTGGCACTGAATACCCATGCCTAGCCGGCCATGTTGCACGATATAGCCAGTTAGTGGCTAGCTGCTAAACATGGGTATTCAGCAGGAGATAACAGGTTATCTCCTGCTGAATATCCACTGTTATGTGCTAAAATACTATTTAACTGGCCAGGAGCTGTTCCTGGCCGGTTAAATACTTTTGAATATTAGGCCCATAGTGCCCACCCATATTAGCTGGGCCCACCCAAAATGTCAGGTCTGGCTATGCCACTGCTCCAGGAGCTGCTTGCTGTGTGTGATGCGCTCCCTCACTGCCCCCCATTCTCTCTCCTTTGTTGAAGCAGCCAGCCTCTGGTCCCTTGGAGCCAACAGATTCTTGCACCACAAGTTCAAGGTAAGCTCACATCTCTCAGCCACCTCTTCCCTTTCTGCTATGTAGGTGCTAAACAAACACTTCTTGCATCTTGCAGGACAGGTTACAGCACTGCAGCTGGTCAAGAGGATTGCAAGAGACAGCACTGGACTGTAATACACTGGACTCTGAGAGCCATGATTGTTTCTACCCAATTCATTGTACAGATGTCTTGTTCTCTATTGGACACATTCAGTTGTGGCTGCCTAGGGGGAGGGGGAGGGGAAGAGGCCCTGAGAATGGATGTGTGCATCCCTCATGGTCAAGGGCTGTAGGGGTATTTATCTGAGATCTCACTTTTGTTGTTCTTGGCCTATACCAGCCTGAACCATTCTTATAACAAAATGGATTTTGCAACCTGTGACCTGAATACATCTGCAACTGGCAGAATCCAGCTTTCTTGCGAAGGAAAATTACTGCTGAGCATTGCAAGGCTTTCTTCAGCCAAGGACATATTCTTTGTTGCAAACTTGCCCGTTATCTCTTGGGAAGCTTGAAGGAGAAAAACACCCATGGCTCCCAAAAGTATGGAAAAGTACAGGGAGATTGCATGCCGTCCATAACAAAGGTTTCTTATGAATCTGGCTGATCTTCATGATGTCCTCGTCTGTGATTGGTCCACAAGTATCATCTGACATTGAGAGATACTTTGGACTGATGAAAGTTCAGTTAGAGAGGTGGTCGGAGGAAGAACAGCTGAAAGAAAGACCTCCAGAGTTAGTCGGAGACCACCTGGGAGGAGGAGAGAGACCAGAAGGAAGAACACCAGAGGATTTGCCAGTGAACAGAAAGCTCTAAAGAGAGCAAGAGACTATTTTCCTAACCAGTGAACTGCATGCCTTGTAACAAACTCAAAGTTAGCTCAGCTTTCACATCAGACCTCATCTAAGACTGTACCATTTTGCATTCAGAGATACGATTCTTGGACCTATTCCTGGGAGGCTCGCTGACACTTCAGCTCAAGTGAGGAAAAATCCACTTCTCTACCATTGGGAGACTTCCAGACAGCACAGTGAGATTCAGGATTTATTACCTATAGATTGGGATAGTGAGTTTATCTGAGACAGATAGGTTACGTCAGGGCTTTTGGTCTGTGTTTTCAGCTGATACCTGTATTAGGCATAAGACGTGTGATAAGTTCTCATAATAATATTAGGATAGCAGTTGTGATGGTTATAATCACTTCTTTAGTTAGGATTGTTAGGATAATCAGATGGTAATCTATTTTGGTGATAATCTAATTGTATAGCAGATTATTTTTGTATGTTGCTTAGCACTTTGCTTCAGAACTATTTATATATATTTTTCTTACATAATAAACATAATATATTTCACCTCTGTGGCATGGTTTATTCTTACAGCACAGCTAAGCTAGCATGTCAGTCTGATTAGAGAGGTACACCCCTAGACCTGAGTTCATTTCATTGCTATCTGGTAATGTTATCTGATAAGTACCTCTGAGCTACTGCCCTACAGGGCTCCCCATTCTGTGTATGTTCTCTGGATTCAAATCTTACCTCTATTTTCACCAGGTTCACGGGTATCCACATCTGGTAGTTTTTCTCCCGCTTTGCACCTCATGTGTCTCCCCAGTAGGTTCCATCCTTCTTTATGTGGTGGAGGAGTGGCCTAGTGGTTAGGATGGTGGACTCTGGTCCTGAGGAACTGAGTTCAATTCCCACTTCAGGCACAGGCAGCTCCTTGTGACTCTGGGCAAGTCACTTAACCCTCCATTGCCCCAGGTGTACCTGTATATAAGTACCTGTATATGTAAGCTGCATTGAGCCTGCCATGAGTGGGAAAGCATGGGGTACAAACGTAACTAAAAAAAAAAAACCCAGTACCCTTTTATGAAGTTCCCACCCATTCCCAAGGTTGCTGGGGGTGGGGATGAGGGAAACATATATGCACTGAATGTCTTTTCCACATTATTGAACACAGTCCTGCAATCCTCCTTAGTTATGGAACAACAACATTTCTAAATTCTATCCTGCAAACCATTTTCTAGGTGGCCACAGGTGCGTGCCTACCACGGCCTTGAGCCCTTAAGTCATGGTGAGGGAGAGGGGTTCTCGTTACAGTTCCTATTACCTGCAGGTGGCTACAGCCTGGTGCCTATATAATTCCCCTAGCCTGTGCCCTTCTGTACCTGATATATATGTATTATATTGCAATTGTGATGAAGTAAACATCCATCTAATGCTTTTACTATTGTTTTGCCTTTTCTCCTCAGCAATATATACCATTGCTGATATATTCAATGTGAAAAGATGACCCAGCTGTTTGTAGCTCCTTCCTGGCCCTCAGGGCCATGCCTAGGGTCTCTGGTGCCCCCCTGCAGACTATCGGTTGGGCCCCCCTCCCATGTGGCACAAGATGCAAAGGAAATAGGAGCTGAAAGATGGAGTGCATCTTTGTGGGATTGCTGAACAAATAGAGGGTTTACAACCACTTAGCTTTTCGTGCTTTCATGTTCACGAAATTAGTAATTAAATCTTTGATATCTAACTGGGCACATATATCATTCTCAATAGCAATCATGGCAAGGCTTACAAGCCTTTCTTGTGAAATACTTGATCACAAATAATTTTTTATGATTTTTAACCGTGAAAATGATCGCTCACCACTTGGTACACTGACAGGAATTGTCAGCAATATTCTTAGAAACAAATGGCTATACATTGCAAAATAAGATAGCAGATGTAAATTCTCAAAGTGGACGTATTAAAAACACTAAAATGAAAATAAAATGATTTTTTTCTACCTTTGTTTTCTGGTGACTTGATCATGCTGGCCCAGTACCTGATTCTGCTGCTATCTGTCCTCTTAACTCCGTTTCCAGGGCTTTCTTTCCATTTATTTCTTTACTTTCCTCCTTCTTCTTCATTTCTTGCCTTACAGAAGCTGTCCAGTGGATCCAGCTTCTGCCTATTTTCTCCCCTTTCCCTCATCTCATCTCCTTCCTCTCTCTTCCCTCCCCTCCATCCATGCCCAGCATTTCTTTTCTCTCCCTTTCCCTCCATCCATGTCCATCCTTGTCCCTCTCTGCCCTTCCCTCCCCTCCATCCATATCCAGCAATTCTCCTCTCTCCCCTCTCCTCCATGTCCAGCAATTTCTCCTCTCTCCCTGGGCCCTGTCCTCCCATCCATGTCCATCCTTGTCCCTCTCTGCCCTTCCCTCCTCCATCCATATCCAGCAATTCTCCTCTCTCCCCTCCCCTCCATTTCCAGCAATTTCTCCTCTCTCCCTGGGCCCTGCCCTCCCATCCATGTCCATCCTTGTCCCTCTCTGCCCTTCCCTTCTCCATCCATATCCAGCAATTCTCCTCTCTCCCCTCCGCTCCATTTCCAGCAATTTCTCCTCTCTCCCTGGGCCCTGCCCTCCCATCCATGGACATCCTTGTCCCTCTCTGCCCTTCCCTCCTCCATCCTTCCTTATCCAGCAATTCTCCTCTCTCCCCTGCCCTCCCATGTCCACCTGCCCACCCTCTGAGTCTGGTTTCTTGTATTTAATTTAAATTTACCTCCATCATGGCAGCAGCTGCACAGCATCAGTGAAAGCGCTGCTGATGTCTCCAGCCTTCCCTTCCCGCTCGTTTGTTCCCTCAGTGTCCCGCCTTCTTCTGACGTCATTTCCTTGTGAGGGTGGGACACTGAGGGAATGAACGAATGCGAAGGGAAGGCTGGAGATGTTGGCAGCGCTTTCACTGATGCTGCTCAGCTGCTACAATGTCGGATGTAAATTTAAATAAAAGGGCTGCTGTCGGGGTCCGGGAGCTGTGGTAAGCGGCGAGGGTAAGCATGGCAGCGCCCTCCAGAGGTCGGCGCCCCCTGCGGTGCTTACCCCGCTTACTGTGTTGGCACGGCCCCCAATATGGTTTGGTTGTGGGTAAGATTGTTTGCTGTACAGAGAGCAAACATAGTCTAGGCACTACCTATGGTTATCTGCAAGTTTGCACTTTGCAGATCACTAGTGCTAGACAACGTACCTATTATTTAGACAACTCTGTGCTGCGGGGCTCTATGGTAAGGGGGGAGAAGCTGGATGGGCATTTCTGTTTCTCAACAGAAATGCCCACCCAGCCTCCCCCACCCTTACCATACAACCATGCAGTTTGGAAGGAACAGGTGACCTTCTATATGGCCACACTTATGACACATATGTACCAAAGTTTCTCTGTCACAGTTGACCTGTCATGCAACCCTGATTGCTGACTCCTCTCCCATCAACCCCAGCATTTGATAATACCACATATGTAGTGCACAAAGTACAGACACAGAGCCTGGTAGGTGAACAAGTTTAACATTGTAATATATTTAAAAAAAAAAAAAAAACTAACTATTTACAAAAACATTTGGGGGGGTCCCATCAATGAGGCCTTTCCTATCCCTCCATTACCCTTCTTAACATTTCTATTAGCAGCATCAGGAGACGGCTGTGTGTTTCCTGCCGCTGCTGTACAGAGTGCCGTAGTGCTGCCACCTCCAGCAGCAACTGGTTTACTACAGCAACCAGTTGCTGCAGGAATTGCAGTACTGCGGCACTGTTGTCCAGTGGTGCTGCTGGGGCTGGTGTTGCTGGGGCTGATGCTGGTGGAGTTGCTGGGGCTGGTGCTGTTGCTGGGGCTGGTGGTGGTGCTGGTGGGTGCTGCTGCTCCTTCTCCTCCTCCAGAGGAGGCATATCTGCCCATTGGTCGGGCACTTCCCATTCTCCACCTTCCACAACCACAACTTGTGGTTGTTCCTCCTCCTCCTGCTGCACAGCCTCGGCCTCCTCCTCTTCTGCCACCGGTGCTGCCACCTCTTCCTCCTCCTCCTCCTCCTCCTGCTGCTGCTGCCATCCTGTGTATGTAAAAGGATTGTCCTTGAGGTCAGCACATCCAACATGGCTTGCATAGTGCAGGAGCTGACTGGCATGAGGCAGGGATGGGGAAAGGTGTGGTCAGTGGTGAGCCCTGGGCTATACACATGGGAACCCTGGAAGCTGGTCTGAAAAAGGAGTACACAAGATGTGTTGGCAGGGCACACATTCCTCAGCAACATGTTAGCATTTTGAGTTGTGACTATGGTTAGATGACCAGTTTCTTTTTTTGTTGATTTTTTTTTTTTTTTTGGGGGGGGGGGAGGCACTATTTCTTTATATTACTTTAAAATCATGCTATGACATCCACTAAAAGCAGGATCTCAGGCAGGAATACCAGGAAACAGTATCCACCCCAGAAAGGGGGATACAGATGTGAGGCACCCTTCCCTGCCATAGCTGTTGCAATGCCAGCCATTTCTTTGCATGTCATCTCATTCATCTCAGAGGAGGTTAGTTGGAAGTTGCAGCCACACTCGTGGGAGGGTAGCTGCAACCTCAGGCCTTGATCTGGGACAGAGGTGTTATGACTTATTTGCCTATTAGCCACATGGAAACTGATATTGTACATGACATTTGCATTATTAAATAAATACATTTACAAAGGACTACAGGTGCCCTGTTTATATTACTTACGTCGAGCCCTGAGGTGCTGTCGCATGCTCCTAATTATGTGCAGTTAATGAGAGTCATTTGGAATCATTTTCTCTGCTCCTTATTTAAATATACCTATTCCCATTTTATCACCCCCTCTCTATTGGGATATTTTAATTTAAGTAACTTTCCAATATCATTTGATGGTACCTTACTTTGAACTAAAGGCCTTTCTCCCAATACCTTAAAACTTTTGAAACTATGCACCTTCTAAACACAAATCAATGACTAAGCAAATGATTTGGAAACTAAGCATTGGCTAATACAGTGGCCTTTAACAGCTTGTTTACCTTAAAAAGGACTATTTCCTCTCACCAGTATTGACTTGACCCTGTGTCCAGCATGGTGTGTCAGGAATGCTTTTCATTCCCACCTAATCCTGCTGCTTTGAATCAATAATAATATAAAGCATGAATAAATGCTTGTATAGTGTATAAAATAGACAGAAAGATGCAACCATTGTGTAGTGATCTGATATAGGAATTATTCTGTTATACCTCACTTTGCCACAAGAGGACACTTGTACTTCATTTTTTTCTAGCTGTATGCTCTTTCTTTGTCTGGTTAGGGAGCACCAGTCTTTAATGATCTTGGATTCTAATTATTGGGGGAGTGATATTAATAGGATATTAATAGCTTCCACCCCCCCCCCCCCACACACACACAAGTTCAGTGGTAATCCAGGGGAAGGTGAATAATTATCACGTCCTTTTTTTCTGCAGGCTATATAGGCCACAATAATTGTAATGATTGGAGGAGCCAAATTCAATAGAAATTATTCCTCTCTGAGCACAACGAAGGAATTTGCTCAATATAGGGGGTGCTCATCTGGCTCCTATGGTTGATTATACTCAATGATAAGCTTCTGAAAGAGAAAATTTTGCCACCTGCTGCTCTCCATTCTACTCCTTGCCCCCAGCCCTGTCCTCTTACAACAAATAACTGCACGACTGACAGCACAGTTATCACCCTCTGCAAGCCACATTGAATGGGGAACAATAAACCCCTCTTCAGTCTCCTTACACAGGTCTCCTCAATACCTATGATCCTCCAAATACAGTTCTTGTCAATACAGTAGACCCCCTCCTCCCCCCCCACTGCAGTGCGCAATGTGTATACCCACAGAAGCACCATCTACAACCCTTCCCCCATAGGGTTGCCAATTCACCCTAGGTCAAGGAAACAGACTGCCCTAGTTGCGCTTTTACCATACTGGATTTTTTTACTTGTAGCTTTGATTAAATCTATCAAATTTCAATACATAAAGAGAAAAATGAGGACTGGATCACCTGTTTTGTCAATCTGGGGCAAGTTGGTATCTTATGTCCCTATTTAATAAAATCTTTGCATTGATCCTCCTCCTCGCACCCTAATGGTCATAATTTAACCCCCCCCCCCCCAAACACACACACATTAGAGAACTGCAAGCCAGTTGTGCTTAACTCTCAGCAACTCTCTCCCTCCTAGACTCCCTGGCCTAGTTCCTAGGGGAAGGGAATAGGCAAGGGGGGCTCAAACCTGCTGGCTCCCCTTCTTCTGGGGCCTATTCCCTAATCCGCCTGCAGCTGCCACTCCTGCTCTGTTAGTTCTGTGAACCCGACCACATTTTCCTAGCCTGTACTCTCCTCTTCCTCTCATTCAACCCTCATCTTCCAGCATTCACTCTTCCCACCTCTCACATACTGCTGTCCTCCTGCTCCTGCTCCTATCACACATACCTCATCTCTCTTTTCATCTGCTGCTTATATTTCTTTTTGCCACCCCTCTTCCTCTTTTTCCACCCTTTTCTCATTTTTCTCCTTCACCTTTTCCTCCTGTCCTTCATCTCTCTCCTTCTTCTTCTACACATCCTCACTGCCCCCCCTTCAACCTCTCTCTCCTCCTATTTAGCCATGTCTTTGAGGGGGACACATAGCCTTTTCTGTGATTTGAAATATTTAATATGGCCTTTCCTGTCAAAAGTTTGGCATCTCTTGCTCTCAGTGAACCACAGCATCCTCACCTGTTTCCCCTTTTCAGCCTCTCTTACCTCCCTGTTCCGGTGCTCTTTCCTTTCTCTCATACTCCCTTCTGTGCCTCGCTTATCCCTCAGGATTCCACCAAGTCTCAGTCATTCTTTTCCAGTCTCACTCATCCTCTCTTTAATACTCTCCCAGCCCAGCTGCACTTATCCTTCCCTAGTATTCCCCCCCCCCCCAAACCTCACTTACCCCTCACCTAGTGCTCCTCAAAGCCTTATTCATCTTCTCTCTACTGCTCCCCACATTCTAGCTCCTGTCCTCCTGTCCTTCCCAAGTATTCACCCCAGCTTCATTCAGCACCTCCACTAGTGTTCACTCATACTCTGTAGTGTTCCCCCTAGTTTTCTTCATCCTTCTTCTCACCATTATTCACCCCAACCCTCAGGGATCTCACATCTCTTCCAGTGCTCCTTCACCTCCCCCCAGTGCTCTCCTACAACCCTACCACAGCACAATCTCAGGAGGGAGGAGGTGGAATAAGAGGCTGGCTGCATGTAAGGCTTACTTGGCTTTCTTGCCATGCATCTTACCCTTCCCCTGGGTCTGCAGCAGGAGCAGTGACTCAGCGCATGTCATCTCCTGGTGCCGCAGGGCCTTTCTCATGACAAGCTATGAAAATGGCCCCACCGCAGCAGGAGATGATGTGTACTGAAGGCCTAAAACACTGCCAGTGCTGCCAGTCTGGAGGAACGGCAGGATGGTAGAAAGCTCAAATTCAGATCCTCTAGGGTAGCATTTTCTGAAATGCTACCCGGTCCACACGCAGGGCCCAAGAGACAGGCAGAGCTCTGGAGTCTCAATGCATGGATGAGACGATGGTGCAGGGAGGAGGGTTTTAGATTTGTTAGGAACTGGGCAACATTCTGGGGAAGGGGGAGCCTATTCCGAAAGGATGGGCTCCACCTTAACCACGGTGGAACCAGGCTGCTGGTATCGGCATTTAAAAAGTTGATAGAGTATCTTTTAAACTAGAAATGGGGGAAGGCCAACAGTCACTCAAAAGCGCATGGTTCGAGATAAGGTATCTTTCAAAGACATCACCAAAATAGGGAAGATAGGGTATCCCGATAGTGAGGTTGCAAAAGAGACCGTATTAGATAATGGGGTGTCCTTAAATAAAATAAAAATCAGACAAGAGATTGCCAAATTAATACTGTCAAGTATTAAGCATGATGTAAATAGGAACAGCAAATACAGTTTGAAATGTCTATATGCGAATGCCAGGAGCCTAAGAAATAAGATGGGAGAATTAGAATATATTGCACTATATGAAAAATTAGATATAATAGGCATCTCTGAGACCTGGGGGAAGGAGGATAACCAGTGGGACACTGTCATACCGGGGTACAAATTATATCATAGTGATAGGGTGGATCGAATTGGTGGAGGGATAGCATTGTATATTAAGGAGAGACTTGAATCAAATAGATTGAAAATTGTGCAGAAAACAATACACTTCTTGGAATCACTGTGGATTGAAATTCCATGTGTAAAGGGGAAAAGGATAGTGATAGGAGTGTACTACTACCGTCCGCCTGGCCAGGATGAACAGACGAATGCAGAAATGTTAAAGGAAATTAGGGATGCAAACTGGGCAACACAATAATAATGGGTGATTTCAATTACCCCGCTATTGACTGGGTAAATATAACATTGGGGCACGCTAGGGAGGTAAAATTCCTTGATGAAATCAAGGACAGCTTTATGGAGCAGCTGGTACAGGAGCCGACGAGAGATTTTAGACAGCACCAGCGTTTATGCCTTTTACTCCAAGAGAATTCTGGAGGCACATCTGTATACGTCAATTTGAAGACCCCTGAAGAAGGCCGGTTGGCCGAAACACAGACCGTGTAGGGTCCTAATAAACTTTTTGGTGCTCTTACTCTTTTGTGGAGTGGATCTGGTCTATTTTGGTTTTCTTCAGCTAACTCCATGAGCATGAAGAGTCCTTTGTTCGTGACCCTGAAGTTGTTACTTTCGGGTCTGCATATCTGTCTCCAACCAGGTTTACTGGAGCCATGGGTCTCACTCCCCTTTCAGCTTCTCAGGGAGATAAAAGGGGTGGTTGCAACACAGAATGTCCTTGGATGCGGTATGCCTGTCAGTGATTTTCCAGAAGCTGAAAAGCTGGCTCTTGCTGACACAGATGTGCTCAGGTCAGAGGTTGTAGAATCCATCTTGTTGTAACAGGCTTGTATGAACCAAGACCAGCTCAGGTGAGATCTCAGGTAAATACCCCTACAACTCACCCCTACAACTGCACCTCGAATATTGTGTTCAATTCTGGTCGCCACATCTCAGCCTGCAAATAGGTGGGAAAATGTGGGATAAAAATGCAATAAATAAATAAATAAAAAAGATATAGTGGAATTAGAAAAGGTGCAGAGAAGGGCGACAAAAATGATAAAGGGGATGGGACGACTTCCCTATGAGGAAAGGCTAAAGCGGCTAGGGCTCTTCAGCTTGGAGAAAAGGCGGCTGAGGGGAAATATGATAAAGGTCTATAAAACAATGAGTGGAGTTGAATGGGTAGATGTGAAGTGTCTGTTTACGCTTTCCAAATATACTAGGACTAGGGGGCATGCGATGAAGCTACAATGTAGTAAATTTAAAACGAATAGGAGAAAAACTTTCTTCACTCAACGTGTAATTAAACTCTGGAATTCGTTGCCAGATAATGTGGTAAAGGCGGTGACCTGGATTGGCCACTGTTGGAAACAGGATGCTGGGCTTGATGGACCTTTGGTCTTTCCCAGTATGGCAATACTTATGTACTTATGTACAGCCAGTAGATCTCTCCAATTTTCAGGACTCCTCTCTCTCTCTCCTCCTAGTCAATGGCTGTGGGATATACAGACAACTCCACAGCTGCAGGCAACCAAAGACCACCCTAAAGGGTATAACTTTAGCTTTACCTTCTCCAGACTTCTCCCCCATGTCACTTGTTAGTACCAGGGCACTATTTCTCTGTATTTTATTTCAAAACTACTCTCCATGAGCTGGGCTTCCTCCCATCTAGGGACATCTTACCACTCCAGCCCTCTAGCAGGGACCTCCATCCCCCCAGGGCTCTGGAAAAATCTATCACTTTAGTAATACCCATTTCATAGGGTTTTACAGTCATTAAGTAGAGAGAGCTGCTATTGACAGCCTGGGGAGAGAATCAGAGTAAAGCCCAGCCCATGGGAGCAGGACATAGGAATTAATAAAAGGGATTACATGCAGAAAATTCTGGTCTTTGGTAGTCCACCCCAGTGGCGTAGCCAGACCTCAACATGGGGAGTGGGGGTCCAGAGCCCAATGTATGTGGTGGGGGCACATTTTGGCCCGCCTTCCCACTGCTCCTCTGCTACCACCTCCGCCTCACATACCCCACCAGATAAAGCATTTGTTCAGTGCTAGTCTCGCTGCATTGCCTGCCCTGCTCTTTCCCTCAGTCACGTCATGTACACACTTGTTTTAATGAAATTGAGCATGCGCGAAGAAATTATTCTAGAATGACATCTGGATGCCCAGATTCCATTACAGAACACAGCGTAAGTTGGTATTTGCGCATCAATATTTAGGCGCTAACAGTTACACCATGTAAAGGGCAGGTGTAAACAGGGGTGGACTGACAGTGATCTGGGTCACCGGGCAGTAAAAGTCATTGGGCCCCCCTCCCGCACATGACAGCCCACACACCGCCACAGTTGCCACCCCTTCCCACACAGTACAGATTCCTGTGCCTCAGTTGGCCCTCCCCGGTCCTACCTTGAAGGGTCCTGGTGGTCTAGTGGCTTCTTCAGGGGCAGGAAAGAATCATACCCTTTCCTGTCCTCTGCTGCTACAATGCCTGGCAACCACCATGTTTTCAAAATGGCTGCAGGAAGTCTCAGCAGCCATTTTTAAAACAGGGCGGTGCCGGGCAGATTAGCAGCAGCAGGCAGGAAAGATTGGGATTCTTTCCTGCCCCTACAGAGGCCAGTAGATCACTAGGGCCTTCAAGATGAGTGAGACCAGGAAGGGCCCACTGAGACGTGGAGGGGAGGGGGGAGCGAGCCTCTGGGTCCTCAGGCACTGCCTGGTTGCCTGAGGGGTCAGCCCACCCCGGGTGTAAATGTGAGTGCCTTAATGTTGGCACTTATGCGCAACCAACAGTATTCTATAAGTTTCTTGTGTAAATGTGTGACCTGTCCATACCCCATCCCCTTGCAGTTACACACTAAAGCACTTAGGTACTCTCTCATGGAATGACGCTTAAGTGCAGTTATGCACGTAACTGCCCTCTACCACCATGTTGCCACTTAATTTCCATTGTAGCACTGTCCCAGATTTATGGGGACAGTAGCCACTGACACATTTCCAGTACAGGACATCCCACTGGAATGGAAGAATAGCCTAATGGTTAGAGGGCTGAGAAGCAGGTAGCTTAAGATTCAAATCCTACTGAAAATCCTTATGATCTTGCACTAGTCACTTTACCCTCCGCTGCCTCATGCACAAATATGAAGGGCAATTCTGTAACTAGGCACTCAAAATTGCACCTTTGTTTGCACGTAAGCATAAGAACACTTATGCGCATGTGGAGGGGCATAATTGAACGGGGCGCCCAAGTTTTCCTGAGGACGTCCTAGCAGGACATCCCCGCGAAGGGGTGGGGAAACCCGTATTATCGAAACAAGAGGGGGGGCCATCTTTCATTTTGATAATATGGTTGGGGACGCCCAAATCGCGAAATTTAGGTCAACCTTAGAGATGGTCGTCCTTAGAGATGGTCGTTCCCGATTTTCGGCAATAATGGAAACCGAGGACGCCCATCTCAGAAACGACCAAATCCAAGCTATTTGGTCATGGGAGGAGCCAGCATTCGTAGTGCACTGGTCCCCCTGACATGCCAAGACACCAACCGGGCACCCTAGGGGGCACTGCAGTGGACTTCATAAGAAGCTTCCAGGTGCATAGCTCCCTTACCTTGTGTGCTGAGCCCACCAAACTCCCCCCCAAAACCCACTCCAAACAACTGAACACCACTACCATAGCCCTTAGGGATGAAGGGGGGCACCTACATGTGGGTACAGTGGGTTTGTGGTGGGTTTTGGAAGGCTCACATTTACCAACACACGTGTAACAGGTGAGGGGGATGGGCCTGGGTCTGCCTGCCTGAAGTGCACTGCAGTACCCACTAAAATTGCTCCAGGGACCTGCATACTGCTGTCATGGAGCTGGGTATGATATTTGAGGCTGGAAAAAATATTTTAACATTTTGTTTTTTAGGGTTGGAGGGGGTTAGTGACCATTGGGAGAGTAAGGGGAGGTCATCCCCGATTCCCTCCGGTGGTCATCTGGTCATTTAGGACACATTTTTGTGGCTTGGTCGTAAAAAAAAGGACCAAGTAAAGTCATTCAAGTGTCGGCCGAGGACGCCCATGTGTTAAGCATGCCCCAGTCCCGCCTTCACTATGCTTCTGACACGCCCCCATGAATCTTGGTCATCCCCGTGAAGGAAAGCAGTTGAGGACGCCCAAAATCGGCTTTCGATTATGCCGATTTGGGCGACCCTGTGAGAAGGATGCCCATCTTCCAATTTGTGTCGAAAGATGGGCGCCCTTCTCTTTCGAAAATAAGCCTGAAAGTGCCCTAAGCAGTATTCTACAAGGGCAAACATAAGTACTATAGCATGCAAATGCAAGGGGTTGGGACATATGTGTAACTTATAGAATACTATACATTATGCATATTCTTGCGACATTCAGGCACCCACAGTTGTACTAGGTATCTAAATGTAAGGTATGCCAATGCCTAGGTACAGTTAATAGACTAGTTTGTCCAGTGGTGTAGCCACAGGTGGATCCACCCACTTTAGGCTCAGGCCCAACAAAAAAGCTTTCTCCTGTAGCTTGGCTGGCATGGATCTCCAAGCCTTCCAGCTGAAGACTTCCTCCTCGCAGAAAGAACTTACATCTTGGGCGACCGCTGGAACTGTTCCTGAGCCACTGCTACCAGCCGCAGGACCTCCCTGCACACATACTCAGTTTTCATGCATGCGTGAAACTGAGCATATGCAGAGGCCAGCAGCTGGCAGCAGCAACTCAGGGACAGTGCCAGAGGCCACCCAGGATGTAAGTTCTTTCCGCGGGGTGGAAGTCTTGGGCTGGCGGGGCTTGGGGATCCCTGCCAGCATAAGTATTTCATTTACTTTGGGGGGGGGGGGGGGGTAGGAGCACAGAAATTAAATTTGGGTTTTCCTTTAGTTGGGGGTGGAGATGAAATTTTTGGTCCACTCACTGTCTGGCTACGCTACTGCTCTCCCCACACTGCATCAGGGTGCCTAAAAGGATGCTCCCACTTATAAAATGGCCATCTTAGATTGTAAGCCTTCAGGACTAGAAAAGACAACTGAGTGGTTTTCTGCATCGACCAATCTGTCCCTTAGCTAATCTCTTCCTTCTTCTCAAATGCTTTTTGCTCATCTCCCCAACAGTACATCCTCTTAACCCAGGGGTGGGCAACCATACCATGGCCCTCGAGGGCCACAACCCAGTCTATTTTTCAAGATTTCCCAGTGAATACGCATGAGATCTGTTTGATTTGCATGTACTGCTCCATTGTATGTAATCTCATGCATATTCATCGGGGAAATCTTGAAAACTTGACTGGGTTGCCCACCCCTGCCCTAACCTCTGTCTCTCCCAATGTCCCTTCCCTGCAAATTTTCTCCCCCCTTCTCAGCCTCTCCAGTTCTCAAATCTTTCCTGCTCACCTCTCTGTGAGGTCCTGCTTCTCCTGTTCACCTCTCCGCACTGCCAACACACCTCCTCCTGGCACAATCATCATCTTCCTGTATTTTCTCAGAGTGTGATGCCCAAAATCCAGTGTTTGCTTTCAAACTCTTGTGAAAACAGGTTCTGTACACCACTGGGATTTTCTTCACGAAGAGCAGTTAATCAAATCCTTTAAATAAGACAACAAATGTTTGTTGCATCAAAAAAGTGAGTCATTTGATCTCCACAATCACTTTGTCTAGTGATTCAAATAAGCATTCCCCTGATATTTAAACACCACGTCAGCACTGGATTTAAATACCGGCTGTGGTGTTTAAATCTATGCCCAAATATTGGTGCAGGACATTCAGTACAGGCACACTGCTGGAAGTTTGCTTTATTTATTTAAAATTTTTATAATGTACACAAACATATTTCTAGGTGGCTTTCTATAAAAACTTACTGGCCAATATTCAGCCAGCAGCAGACAGCATTTTTGTGTCTTCCAGCGGCATTAAAACTGGAAATGCAGTGCCAGACCCTGTGTGCGCTTTGGCATTGAATTTCCAGTGTTTTAAAAGCCAGCTAGCGCGTGTCCGGTTAGGACAATATTCAGACTTAACTGGCCATGAGCTAGTACATAAAGATAGGACAGTTATTTATGCAGTTCTATTTATGCACTAAATATGGCCAGTTAGCTCTGAATATTAGGAGCTAAAGGGACTCCGTACGCCTGACATGCCCCAAAATGCCCCTGGCGTAGACGGCTTCCACTTTGGCGCTAACTGGTCATTTTCAGTGCCACTAACTGGTTCAGTGCCGCTGAAAATGACAGGATAGCCACATTCAATTTACAGTGATAATCCAGGATATATGATTGATTTAATAGATCTTCCAGCCAGAAAGAGAATCAGTTCATCACGTACTTATCTGAACCTTCACTACCCAAGCTGTATTGGACTCAGATATAAATCAACCTATACATCCAATATTTCTTATTTAAGTACACAAATATGGAATGCATTACCAAAGAGTGTGAAAATTACGCATGACCATCAAAACATCAAGTGAACTTTAAAGACCTACCTGTTTTGTAAGGCCTACCCTATTGATTCTACTTAAATCCCTCACCGCTACAATGCATCTATATATACATTGCAATGAATATTTTAGTTCTTATTTCCTTGTCCCTTATTGTATCCATTTACCCCTACCTTACCTGACCCTTTTTTCTAATTGTATTTGTTTAAAACCTACCGTACTTGGCTTCCACCACTACGGTATTTTGTAAGCCACATTGAGCCTGCTAATATGTGGGAAAAAGCGGGATACAAATGTTACAAATAAATAAATAAATTCAAGTGTGTCAACTGGTCAGCGGCTATTCTCGGCTGGTTAACTTGCTTTGAATATTGTCCGGACACATATTAAAACCCAATAACAAACAGAAACATGATAGCAGATAATGGCCAAATGGCCCATCCAACCTGTCAGCCAAAATGTGCACAAATAGCTTGACATCCATGTTATTTAATGATATAGGCCTATATAACCCCGGATCCTCCCCTGATTTGCCCGGCTTCAAAAGTAAGGTAATTAGTGCTTCATTAGCCTCTCCAGGTAGGTCCCTGGTCTCCACCACCGAATGGTAAAAATCTAATAATGGCCCAATGAGGCTAACACCCATCATTGTATAAAATTCATTAGAAAACCCATCAAGACTGGATGCCAATCCGGATTTCAAATGCGCATTCGCATTCTGTAGCTCCTTGGCTTGCAATATCCGATTAAGAAGGTGGACTGCATCAGTTAATAGATGAGGCATCCCTATGTGAGAGAGATATTCCAGAGTCTGTTCTTCTGAAAACTCAATCCTCCACCCTATATATATCCAGAAAATAGTCCACAAAAGTTTGGGCGATTGCCAAGGCCTGAGAGGTTAGGGTCCCATCGGCCCGCCTAATAGAAAAAAATGTCTAGTCCAGGTCGGATGTAAATTTGCCAGTAATTTGCCCGGTTTGTTGCTGAAATGATAAAAATGGTACTTACCCCAGCATTTGCTTCTGAGCACGAGCTTGGAGCAAGGAATTCAAGGATGCTTGCACTGATAAATAGGTCTCCTTATTCACCTCAGTGGAGACCCACGCATATTCCCATCGCGCTTTACCCAACACTCTCTCCAAAGAAATAATGTTAGAATTAATCTGCCGCATTTGAGCGCTAGTAAAAGCAATTATATCCTGCAGAGAACTGATTTAGCGCATTCCTAAAACAGGGTTGTGTCATCCTTATGTTGATCATTAAATTCACAACAGGATTCCCACTTCCCTTGCAAATATTTTTGGAACTCAACATCTTAGAAACATAGAAATATGACAGTAGATAAGGGCTAAGTGGCTCATCCAGTTTGTCTATCCTCAGTAACTACTAACTTCCTTTCCTAAAGGATCCGACATGGCTGTCCCACACTTTCTTAAATTCTGACACAGTCTTCATCTCCAGCACCCCCACTGGGAGGCCATTCCATGCATCCACCACACTTTCCATGGAAGAGTATTTTCTTAGATTTTTCCTAAGCCTATTTCCTCTTAACTTTATCATATGCCCCCTCATACCTGAGTTTTCCTTCATTTTAAAAAGGCTCACCTCCTGTACATTAACGCCACTGAGGTATTTAAATATTTCTATCATATCATTCTATCATATCTCCTCTGTCCCACCTCTCTTCCAGTGTATACATGTTAAGGATCATGAGCCTATCTGGATCAACTCCATCCTGTTTATATCGTTCCATAGGTGCAGTCTCCAGAATTGCATGCAGTACTCTAAATGGGGCCTCACCAGAGACTTCTACAAGGGCTCTATCACCTCTTTTTTCCTGCTGGCCATTCCTCTCCCTTTACACCCAAGCATCCTTCTGGCTTTGACTGTCACCTTTTCTACCTGTTTGGCAACCTTGAGATCATCAGACACAATCATAGTTTAGTTTAATTACTATTTGATATACCGCCTTTCATAAAATTCAAAGCAGTCAACCGAATTTCAGTTTCAGTGCCGAAATGCCCAAAATTCAGATTCGGCCATGCTTTGGTTTCAGACGAAAATGCCTGTGCATTTTTGGTCAAAACTGAAACTCCCTAATCCCGGACCACCCCAGTACTCACAGGCCCTACCTTCAAATCTCTAGTGGTCTAGTGGACAAGTTGGAGCAGGAGCCATTTTGAGATTGGAGCCGGCATGGACAGGAGCAACTGAGGATTGCTCCTGCCCTGACTACACCACCAGGGATTCTAAGGTAGAATCAGGGCATCGGTGTAACTATTTCAGATGCCATCTGGGGTGGGGCAATGGGATGCATGGAGCAGGCACATGGCTGTCGGCTCTGCCGGTCCCCTGCCCCCCTCTGACATCAGCTTCTTGTTCTGGGGCAGTGGACTGGCAGAGCCGACAGCCACACACCTCCTTGCTGCCTGCACCTGGGGCAGACCGCCCCCCACCTTGGTATGCTAGAGAGGCTCATGGAAGGCCTACGGGTAGTGGTGCTTGTGGTTGAGAGGGGAAAGGACAGCTTTGTCAGGGGGGGGGGGGCATGAAACTACGTGGCAAATTTCGGTTGCAGTTTTGGTTTTGGTCACTTTCTAGCATTAAAGTCCCGGCATTGTGCTTAGTCTTTTGGTCTTCTGCACACTTCTCTGCATCTTGCTGAACAGCCAAAAGCCTCATTACCACAGATTTGAATGTGCTGTGTGCTGGCGTGTGTCCTAGGCTTTGCGCATGGTTGACTCAAACCTAAAATCCATTTTTGCATAGGGTGCTCACAAAATTATGTCCTAAAGCTGAGCTAATCAGTGCACAAAGCTTAGTACATGTTTTGTGCTTCAGCCCCATGGTCTAAAAAAGAGCTGGTGCAAGGGTATTAATAGGCTCCCTAGGCAAATATTTAGTTCCCCCCCCCCATTATCTGACATATTAGCCCCTCCCCCAGCGAGATTTTATTAACTGAACTCAAGAATCCTCATTATCCTGACATCACCTTTCTCAGAACAATCCTATGCAATAACTATTTTGTTGAGGCCAATTTACTAAAGCCATTTATCCCTTCCCTGTCGGAAAGAGTATATATGGATGGTTCTTTGCATTTGTGTAGCTGACAGAAGTTTTGCTGCTCTTTGCCACAAACTTCCCCACCCCATCCCTCTCTCTAGGCGACTGCCTATTTGTCTAGTGAATAAGCCTGCCCTGATGTAAAGGCATGAAAAGAAGGTCCAGGTTTCACTCTAGTCATTAACAGGTATCTGGTTCCTTTCTTAGCAGCATGAGATCAACCCACCCCTGAGGCTTTTCCTGTGCAACACATTAGCTGTATGAATGACTGGGAGTGGAGGAGAGGCCTAGTGGTTAGAGCACCAGTCTTGCAATCCAGGGGTGGCCAGTTCAAATCCTACTGCTGCTCCTTGTGATCTTGGGCAAGTCACTTAACCCTCCATTGCCTCAGGTACAAACTTAGATTGTGAGCCCTCCAGGGACAGAGAAATATCCAGAGTACCTGAATGTAACTCACCTTGAGCTACTACTAAAAAAGGTGTGAGCAAATCTAAATTAATAATAAATGACATCACTCACAGAACAGTAGCTAAAATCTCCCAGGGCTTCCATAAGATGTCTGTATAGGAGGAGGGTATCACTTTGCTGTTTTTGAAGAGAAAGGGACTATAGCGCCCCCCCCCCCCCCCTATAAGTAGGCAATGCTGTAGCCTAAACCTGGGTGAACTACTAATTCCTCAGCATCTTGCTTTCTCTCTCCTTCTGAAAGTGTCTAGAGACAAAACATATAAAGCATTTTTTGGCACAGACAGCTGAAGAGACACACCAGGTATGCACAAAAACATGCTGAAAAGCCACAAGAAAGAATATGTTATAACATAAAAAGGCGATCAGATAGAGATACAGTAAGAAACAATCAAAGTACTTGTATATTTATATGTCAATCGCCTCGATTCGTGCTTCAAAAGAGGCAGTATATCAAATTGATAAACTTAAGTTAACCTTTTCGAGCAGTCCTCTGCCGGTACAGCTAGAAATAAGTTATGAAACTTGCTGAAATGAATTCCAGGGAAAAGGGAAAGTGAGAAAACAATAATGATTTTTCTGCTGGTCATCCCTCTCCTTATGCACCCAAGCATCCTTCTGGCTTTGACCATCTCCTCTTCTACCTGTTTGGTCACCTTAAGGTCATCAGACACAATCACCCCCAAGTCCCACTCTTCTTTCATACACAGAAGGGAAGGGAAATGGGACTTGATATACCACCTTTCTGAGGTTTTTGCAACTACATTCAAATCGCTTTACATATATTCAGGTACTTATTTTGTACCAGGGGCAATGGAGGGTTAAGTGACTTGCCCAGAGTCACAAGGAGCTGCAGTGGGAATTGAACTCAGTTCCCCAGGATCAAAGTCCACTGCATTAACCACAAGGCTACTCCTCCACTTCACATCCTATATTGTACAATGCCCTTGGATTCTTGTAACCCAAGTGCATGACCCTGCATTTCTTAGCATTAAAACTTAGTTTCCGATTATTGGATCATTCTTCAAGCTTCACTAGATCATTCTTCATGCCATTCACACCCTCTGGGGTGTCCACCCTATTACAGAGTTTGGTATCATCCGCAAAGAGACAAACCTTACCAGACAGTCCTTCCGCAATATCACTCACAAAAATGTTAAAAAGAGCCGGCCCGAGGACCGACCCCTGCGGTACATCACTGATAACATCCCTTTCCTCAGGGGAACAAACGCATAATAAAATAATATCTGAACTACCCAATCTAAAAAATCCATACTCTTCATCTTCAAATTATCAGAAAGCATTCATAGAAAAAAAAAAGCTTGCAATTGTTTTCAAAACTAAGGTAAATTAATCATTATCCTGAGCACCAAAGGAAGAGAATTCCACGATATGGGCCCTGTAACATTACCCGTTGAAGAACAATAGTCATCTAAGTGAATCTGACCAAAAGATGGAACAGCTAGCAATGACTGTTCTGCAGAACATAACGGTCAAAAGGGTTGGTAAGTCCTTAAAGGAGTAAGCAAAAAAAAAAAAAAAAAGCCAGGAGCATCATTATTCTAAATTTTGAATATTAATGTTAATGCTTTAAACCAAGTTCTCCATTATATTGGAAGCCAATGCAAATCTCTCAGAACTGAAGAGATGTGGGCAATTTTGGACAATCCACTCCAATCCAATTTTGGACAAGCAGCCATATTCTCTGCCACCTGCAGCAATTGATCCAGGTATGTTGAACAGCCAAATACAATGCACGGCATTAATCAAAATCAAAATGCGGCAACACGACTACTTGTGTCACTTTTCTAAACTTTTCAATGTCAATACATCCCTCAATCTCCTAACAATCTTCAGTTTGTAAAAAATTTACACAACACTTTTACTTGTGCATGAAACGATAATGCAGAATCTGGTTGTACTCCTAGTATTTCATGTTATCTAGATACTGCCATTATTCAGCATTGGCACCTGAATAACTATCCAGGCAAGTACAGAAGACGGTTCAGATCCTTGTCACCTGTAGACGCTTGCCCTGGCTCCCCTTTTGCTGGCCTCAGGGAATTACATGATTATGCACTGCCTCTTAAATTATGTAAAAACATTCTACAGCTGCATAGTCAAATAATTCCCCAAGATATAAAGCAGAAATGATGCATTCACTTTTACATTACACATCTACACTCTTCTACTGTCTGGAAAACCAGCACATTTTTTTTTATAAATAAAGAAAAATGTATTCTCAATGAAAGTTAGGTCCTTTTTTAAATTTGTGTTAGTGTAAGTTATGTGCTTAGATCAGTGGTTCTCAACCTGGTCCCTGGGACTCTCCCAGCCAATTGAATTTTATGAGGTTAATTTGCATACAGTGGAGACAGTGCATGCAAATCTCTCATGCATATTCATTGTAGATATCTTAAAAACCAGACTGACTGAATATGTTTTAAGACTAATATATATAATAGGTGTTCTGTCCCTCCGAAAGCCTTGCACTAGTTTATAGTGTGGACCTAAAATGTGCTTAATGCCTTTACTGTTGTTCTCACTTCTAAGGATTTTAACTGCTACAGTCCTCGCTGCAAAGACATATGAGCATTGAATTGTGTGTAATGTAGTCTTACATGTAATGCAGTCACTCCTGCTTGCCTGTATAAAGTCTGTTACGAGTGGTCTGTTCTCCCTCAAAGACCTCCTCTCTTTCTCAGCCAAGCTTGACTCTTTTGTCTACCTGCTATCATTTCCTGGTCCTTTTTACTATCTCTGTCCCGAGAGCTCAGTTGGGTATGAATTTTTCCTCCAATCGAGGACTGCCTCCTGGGACCCGCCCTGCTAACTGATGGCAGGTTCTGTCCCTATTACTTCCTCTGTTTCCTCCTCACTGAGCTTGTGTGAGCCCCTTCTTGACCTTTTCCATGAGGCATTCTTCATCTTGCTTTAGACAGTACATGTCCTGCTAACCTCCCCCTTGTAACAAACTCGTTTTGTATCTTGTTCATTCTTTCTCATAAGATATTGCATATTCCAGCCACCCAGCTCTGAACTGCTTGCATCTGTTTAACTATTCTCCCACGTCTGCAACAAGCTTCCTTTCTTCAAATTTCTATCTCCAACCACTGACACAGTTCTAAGAATTACAGAGTCTCTTGCCTTGGAGCAATACTTCTGAACATCTGACTATGAGTAAACTAGTATCTATATTTATTCAATAAAGGAAATTTCAGAAAATAAAGAGGCTCCAGGTGTGTGCTGGTGTGCCGAGATCATACTTCTAGGATATTAAGGCTGCACAGATATTAAGGTTTAAAAGTCCTTGACAATAGGGTAAGCAAGACACTTGCTCTCTTTTTTTAAACCCTTGCTCTTTATGTATGAATTAGCAAAGAACTGGTTTTGGATTTGAATGGGTATGTTCTAAGGACTGGGTTGAGAAACTAGGCCCTACTGGGAAGAATGGGACTTGTTTTAAATAACATGTATTAACTTGCATTAATTAATGTTCATGTATATTAATGCACATTAACACATTTGGATTTTAGCTCAGACCTTTTATCAGTAGTAGCTCAAGCTGAGTTACATTCAGGTGCAATAGATATTTTCCCGCCCACCCGAAAGGAAATGACATCAGAGGAAGGCGGGATGCAGAGAGGGCAGGGAAGCGAAGGACGGAGTCGAGCCTGGCTGGTTGCTGCTTTTACTACCGCCGCCCGCCCGTTCGCCGCTGCAACTTTGGTACTAGAGTGGAGTGGAAGTAAGCCAGCCTATCTAGTCCACTGTAAGGAAGGAAGCCATTTGGTAAATATCTGTTTCCACTCCCCCGCGCAGCCGTCGCCGTTCACTCAAAACACAGGAAGCAAACCTGTGAGCTGCTGCATCCACGTTGTCATTCTTTATTGAGAGATGGGAGATGCTGCGAAGGGGGAGAGGGGGGAGGAGATGCTGGATAGAATGGGGAAGGGGATGGAAAGAAACAGGATGGGAAGGGGAGAGAGGAGAATTGCTGGACAACAGGGATCGATGGAGGGGACAGGGGAGAGAGGAAATTTGCTGGAGATGGATGGAGGAGAAGGCAGGGGAGAATGGAGAGTTGCTGGACATGGAGCGGAGAGCAGGGGAAGGAGGAGAATTGCTGGACATGGATGGATGGAGGAGAGGGCAGGGGAGAATGGAGAGTTGCTGGACATGGATGGATGGAGGGGAGGGGAGGGCAGGAGAGAGAGGAGAATTGCTGAACATGGATGGATGAATGGAGGGGGCAGGGGACAGAGGACATTTGCTGGATATGGGTGGATGGAGGAGAGGGCAGGGGAGAATGGAGATTTGCTGGACGGATGGATGGAGGGAGGGGAGAGAAGTCAGGGAGGAGATGCACATGGATGGAGGGGAGGGAAGAGAGGAGAAATGCTGGACATGGATGGAGTGGAGGGCAGGGAAGAGAGGAGAAATGTTGGACAAGGATGGAGGGAAGGAAAGACAAAGGAAGAAGATGCACATGAATGGAGGGGAAGGGAAAGAGGAGAAATGCTGGACATGGATGGAGGGGAGGGAAGACAGAGGAAGTAGATGCACTTGGATGGAGGGGAGTGAGGAGAAATGCTGGATATGGATGGAGGTGAAACTGCTGAGTTTAAGGGCTGGTTTGGAACACATTGAGGGCAGATACTGAAATTCGAGGAAGGGTAGGGACAGGGCTACAGATGGTAGGCAGGACGCATAAGGACTCAGGAGGATGGTGGACATGGTGAGAGAAAAAATATCAAATGGAAAGAAGACACTGCATAAAACAGAAGACACTGGGACCAAAGCGAATAGAAAAACTAAATGATCAGACAACAAAGGTAGAAAAAAGTATTTTATTCAGAATTTATTAATTGGAATATGTCAGCTTTTTGAAATGCGCATCTGTGATATTTTGCATGTAAGTTTCAATTTTTCTGGTATTGCTGCATGCTGAGTCTGACTTCTTCAGTTAACTTTCCAGTTCAGTATTTTGCCTTCATATTTTTTGATTTCTATTTCCTTGTGTCATGTCTGTTGTGTCATATGTTTTTCATGTGTGATCAAGGTGCAGCATTCTGCTAGCGTGTAGTATTTGTAGCCCTTTTTGTTTTGCTTTTTTTTTCATGAGGTAGTGTATTGGTGTTTTAGAGCCTGGTGTAATTACAGTTCTGCCTTTTCATGCATAAGGTTGTAGCTCATCCTGTCCTTGGAATTAATGCTGTTATGGTTTAGTAAGGATATGAGTGTGTTTTTGCACAAGTTTGTGTATAGCGTTTTGCAGTGGAGAGATTGTGTGTTGGCCTTACTGAGGTGGCAGCAAAACATCAAAAAGGGTGTAGAGCCTAAATCATAACACACTACCTCTTGAAGGATCTACATATAGAGCCTATGCATTTCTAAGGTCAACACTGGCATGGTATGGGAAGGGGGGTGGGGAAATACTACTGGATAGGAAGAGGGAGTGCTGGGTAAGGAGGAAAGAAGGAAGGAAGGAAGGAAGGAAGGAAGGAAGGAAGGGAGAAAGAGCTGGCTTGATATCTCATACATATTCATTATGGTTATTCCCTTGTTCCTGGATGGTATTTTGTTCTGATGGTCAAATTGATTATATTAGTATTGGATATTGTGTGAGCAGGTAGTATGCTGAAGTAGTTAGGGTGAACTATATGGAATAAATGAAATATTGGTATGGAAGCTGAATGGTGCAGTGAAAGGCTTTGAGAGATTGAGTTCCTGAGACTGTTTGGGGTAAATGTAATGAAATATATTGAAAATAAAGGTATTGGTAAAAACTTTATTAGGGGCATTTGAGTTTGATGTATTCCCCAAAAAAGCCAGCTCTTTTTCCCTTCCTTCCTTCCTCCATATTAGCATATTCATTTGAATATATATATATATATATATGCAAATGAATATGCTAATATGCTCCGCCCCATCCTTTGACCTCCCCCCCACAAATGAAACAGTCAAACTACGCCCATGACTGTAGGCAGTGGACAGTTAAGTGACATTGAGTGGAGGAGTGGCCTAGTGGTTAGAGCACTAGTCTTGAAATCCAGAGGTGGCCAGTTCAAATCCCACTGCTGCTCCTTGTGATCTTGGGCAGGTCACTTAACCCTCCATTACCTCAGGTACAAAATTAGACTGTGAGCCCTCCTGGGACTGAGAAATACCCAGTGGACCTGAATGTAACTCACCTTGAGCTACTAGTGGAAAAGGTGTGAGCAAAATCCAAATAAATAAATAATGTAGAATAGTAAATGAGGCTATTAATTTGCAGAATATGAAAAGTAAACCAGCCCTTTTACAAAGTGGCGGTAGGGCTACCACGTGTGTAGCATGTGCCAAATTGACACTACCACCCAGGTACCCAGTTAGCATGCCCACCCGGCAGTAATGCCAAAGTTGGCATGCACTGTTTCGTGTGGTAGGAAATATTTTTCTATTTTCTACCATGGGGAGCATTTCCAGCGGTAATCAGCAGCGTGGCCACTTTGGCATACACTGCATGAGTACCGTGCGTGTAGCATGTGAGCCCATACCGCTAGGTCAGTGGGTGGCGGTGTTATGGTATAAGCCAATCATCAGAATTAAATGTGTAGCATGATGTTGTGTTGGATCAGATACATATATATATATTTGACACTGCAGCAGAGAAAATAGTCTCATTCCAAGGGAACTTCTGATAGCAGGGATAGTTAAGTACAAACACTTAACAAACAGAAAAGAGCTTCCTCTGCCCTCCCACCTAACAAAAGATTGACTAAGGTGGACACCTGAATACCCCATTGAAAACAAAAGAACTCAGAGGAAGCATAAACAGGACATTTGCTTGTCAAAGGTATACCTGCCCCTCCCATCAGCTTCCAGACATGTGCAGAAAGGAAGGACTTGTAATGTGTATCTGCCCCAGAGACTGAACAGGACATCAAAAGACCATTTGCCAGACAGCAAGTCTCGTGATGTCATAAGACATGAGACCAGGACTCAGGGGTCGTGTGCAGACATGAGACCAAGATACCACAATGCTTTGCAAATGCTCAGGGGTCGTGTGCAAAAAACCAGGAAGCCAACAAAGACCCACATGGCATATCCTCCTGCAGCTTGCAAGGTATAAAAGCAAAAGCTGTTTCCTCAAGATTCAGATTCTCTTCAGCAACTCGGATTCTCTTCAGCTGCATTGAAAAAAAGCCCCTTTTCCCAGATGCGGTAAAAACTGGCCCGGCGTGTGCCAAAAACACGTACCCACACTACCGCAGGCCAGTTTTTGCACATCTTAGTAAAAGGACCCCTAAATAAATACTTCCAAGTCTTTTGTTTTATCATAATAATAATATTATTATAAGAGGTACCATGTTGGGTTAGATCAAAGATCTATCAAGACCAGCACTCTGTCTCCAATATTAGTTGATCAGGATCACTAGGAAATACCAGGCAGAACCCAAAGATTAGATCCATTTCTTTTCACTCATTCCCAGGGATAAGCTGTGGCTTTCAGAAGTCTGCTTGGCTAATAATTGTTTTGAGTATTTTTTTCACCAACTTATCTAAATTATTTTAAACCAAACTAAGCTAGATGCTTTCACCACATCTTCAGGAAACAAATTCCACAGCTTAATTGTCTTTGTATTATTTGCAAGGGAAAACAATTGTTTCTTATTAACCTCCCCACTAATGATTTTATAAACCTCTGTCATATCCATTCTCAGTCATCTCTCCAGCATGTTTGGCTTTTCTTCATCACGGAGCAGTTCCATCCCTTTTATCATTCCTCCCCATTCCAGGATCCTGGATCCTCTCCCCAGTCCAGAATCACCTTTTGTTCATCATCCTTCCTTGATCCTCCTCCATTTCCTTCCTCTTCCCCTCTCCTTCCTCTGCTTCATGATACCCCATCCCCCTTCTTCTCTCCTTAGACCCACCACATGCTGCTCGTCCATCTCCTATCAATCTACTCATCCTTGCCTCTGAGATCCTCTCTCCCTCTTCATCTACAGAACCCTTCCCTTGTTCACTATCCCCTTCCTTCTTTCCTCCCAGCACCCATCACTGAGATCTCTTTCCCATCAAAAAGGATCAAATAATGAAACTGAGTACATTAAAAAAAATGCCAGAAAATAGCATTTTTATAAAATTTAAAAAAAAATTGCAAAATGTAATATACAATATACAAAAATGTGTTACATAATGGGTACATGTTACGTCTGTGCTCACCTCGCCCTCTGGTGGCCAGAACCGGTGGCTGCTATGGACTATCACCCTTTCCAGACTTTAGCCCAGTCCAGTCCGGATCTTCCAGGCTGCCGGATTTGTCTATCTTGTTTGACCCTGCACAACTCCCGTAGTGGCCTGGTGATTGCTGCAGTGAGCCTCAGTTGCTGCTGGGCTTATTAGCCATTTGGAGACTCTCTGCCTTTGCATCATCTAAGGTCCTGGTATATTGGTGCTTGTTGCACTTCAGCCTGAGTTTGTTTCCTTGTTCTAGTTTCTTGCCTGACGTTCTTGCCTGTTTCTAGTTAGTCTATGTTTAGTTTAGGGTTTGCTTGTTGCTTAGACTTGCTCCTTGTTTGTAGTTCTTTGTGTAATGCTTAGGTTTCTGTGTTGTCTGTCTTCAGTGGCTGCTTGCAGCTTTTAGTTCTTTCCCTTGTTTGTCAGTGTTTGTTTCCTGCTTTTGTGGCTGCTTGCAGCTTCCAGTTTCTGTCCCCTAGCTTGTCCATTCCCTGCCTTGTGTTGTGTTGTCTATTCTCTGAGTCCTAGCCCAGTTTCCTGCCTTGCTGCCCATGTTTATTCCTTTTCCCTCTGACCCTCAGTCCCTGTGCTGCCTAGCTGTTATTCAGTCCTGCCCTGTCCTATAAGTCCTGCCAGCCGCCAGCAGCCAGGGGCACAACTCCTGGTGAAAGGTGGTCATGTGCAGGTGAAGCCTAGCTCTTTATCAGACTTCTGCCTTGCCTCTGGTTTGAGGGTGGTTTTGCCTGCCACTGCCACTCCTCGGCAGTGGCCCAAGGGCTCACAAACCCAATTTCTAGCTTTGAAAACGTGACAGTACAGGTTTTGAAAATTTTGCTAAAGGCTGCTATAAATATGGTGACTGATCTTTTTGTGAGGAAAGTAAACAAAAACAAGAGAAGCAGGAAGCCTATATGGTTCTCCAAACAAGTAGCTGAAAAAATAAGAGCAAAAGAGGCTTTGTTCAAGAAACAAAGTCAGATCGTCAAGATCCTACCTAAACCTACACTACCCAAATTGCAAAGGACTGAAATACAAAACAACTTATGCAACCGGCTTCTCCTACATAAGTGCACAACTATGGAATGGGCTCCCAAAAGCTGTGAAAACAATCCACGACCACTTGAACTTCTGGAAGTCACTAAAAACCAACCTCTTCAAAAAGACCTACCCCAACAACCCCACGTAACCCTCTTCACCTACCAACACAGCATGACTATGATCGAACAGGACATCACGCAATCTTCATCCATTCCGACCCTCCACTTATACCTCATATGATCACTATACAACTGGGCAATCGCCTTTGACGGTAGTATGTAAGCTACATTGAGCCTGCAAATAGGTGGGAAAATGTGGGGTAGAAATGCAACAAATAAATAAATAAATACAAAAGCACGCAACGAGAGGATCACAGAAAAGATTATCGGATTAAACTCAAAGAAGCAAAGAGGAAAATATGGCTAGCGAAAGCACGAGTAGAAGAAAAAATGGCTAAAGATGTAAAGAGAGGTGACAAGACCTTTTTCAGATATATTAGAGAAAGGAGAAAAGATAGGAATGGAATTTTGAGACTGAAAGATAATGACAATGGCTATGTGGAGAGTAGTGAAGATAAAGCGAATGTGCTAAACAATTATTTCTCTTTGGTGTTCATGGAGGAAAATCCTGGAGAAGAACCATGGTTGGCTGCTGAGGGAACATCTGGGAATGGAATGGATACTGCACCCTTTACGGAAGAAAGAGTTTATAAATAGCTTGAGAATCTGAAGGTGGACAAAACTATGGGGCCAGATGGGATACATCCCAGGATACTGAGGAAGCTCAGAGAGGTCCTGGTGGGACCTCTTAAAGATTTATTTAATAGATCTTTAGAGACGGGAGAGGTACCGCGAGATTAGAGACGAGCAGATGTGGTCCCTCTCCACAAAAGTGGAGACAGGGAAGAAGCGGGAAACTACAGACCTGTAAGTCTCATGTCGGTGGTAAGAAAAATAATGGAGTCGCTGCTGAAAGAAAGGATAGTTAATTTTCTAGAAGCCAACGGGTTACAGGACCCAAGGCAACATGGCTTTACCAAAGGAAAATCCTGCCAAACAAATCTTATTGACTTCTTTGACTGGGTGACCAAAGAACTGGATGAAGGACTGTGCTAGATGTAATCTACTTGGACTTCAGCAAAGCCTTTGATACAATCCCCCACAGAAGACTCATGAATAAGCTGAAAGTGTTGAACTTAGGACCGAAAGTGGTGAACTGGATAGGATACTGGTTGACCGACAGGTGGCAGAGGGTGGTGGTAAATGGAATCCGCTTGGAGGAAAGGAAGGTGAGCGGTGAAGCTCCTCAGGTGTCGGTGCTGGGGCCGCCGCCAAGACCCTGAAGCAGCAGTGCGAAATGCTGGCCATCGTCAACTTGGGGCGAGGGGGCAAAGAAAACATGGTCCAACATAGGATCTCCTAGTGCTGATAGAGAAAGATAAGTGTTTGCACAGCACTATTAATTTCACTTTAGTCCATAAATATTGTCCTGCTTTGCTTTGGCAAATATTTTGAATGCACATTAGCATCATAAATGAATTAAGGAAATCTTGAAATAAGCATGTAAAAAATTGTGTGAAAAAGCACATAAAAATTGCGTGAAATATTTACTATTGGAAGGTTTTTTCTGGCCGATGATGAACAGAAGATCATTGTGATCTGGTCAGCTCTGGCAGATTTTCATGATCTAGGAGCTCCATGAGGCCTTTTTCCTACCAGGAAGATTTGGGAGTTTAAGGATTGATGCTCCATAATCTATTAATGACGACATTATTGTTTAAAACATTTTTCATTTGATGGAAATTTTCTGTATGTCTATGTTATTGCACTTCCCCCCATGCAGCAATGCCGACACAGCCTATTCAAAGTGAATGGGCTGTATCAGCATTAGTGGGTAAAAAAAGTGGGAGAGCGACCAAGGATACCAGAAACTGGAAGATGTTCGTTAATAAACAACTTTATTAATAATTTGAAGACTCGACACAACGTTGTGTTTCGGCCGTCAGGCCTGCATCAGGGGTCTGCTTTACACAGTGCTGCGGAGCAATAATAATGACAAACCTTTGGAGATCCTACAGCAGACTCTAGGGCAAAGTATTGCTGAGTAACATTGAAGATGATCCTTCAGGTGTGACGTAGTAGTCTTTAGAAAGACTGCTTTGTTTTTTTTAAAAAGAAGAAGCGGACCATCAGAGGTACTGCATGCGCTGCTTGTAATGCAGTGGAAAAAAAAGCTGTGTCAGCATTAGCACATCTCCAGCCGCTAGCACGGCTTAATAAACAGGGGGCGTTTATCTTTTATTTCCTCTTTTTTTCCCTGGCTTTCCTCTTTATTGCACTTTAAATTGCTCTGCAGCTAAGCAAAGTTCCGAAGACAGACAGGAAGGATTTGGGAATTTGCTAGTCCTGTATGCTGTACCCCTGATTCATGGCAACTGAGCTTACACAAAACCTATATGTACTGATACATTGATCTCCAGTATGCAAATAAAAGTTAAGTGGTACTATTTACCTATGCTAAGTGTCTGAGTGTTGTCTGCACATATCTATAGGAAACCAAGAGAACTATAGTAGCCATGACTAGCAGTATAGACTTCAAGCTAACAGTGAAGAGCTTACAGCAGGCTGTCTAATGACCTAGGTGGGCATGCAGGATAGGCTGTGGGCCAGTGGCAAAGAGATTGCAGTAAAGGCTGTCTAGTGACTTGGATGACCACAACGGTTGTCTGCCTGGCGGCTTATATCAGTCTTTAGCTGGAAGGGAAGTCCCACTGTCCCCTGCACTGTTGCTATTGTAGGTCCAAGTCATTCCTTGAGCCACCAACAACTAAGCATGCATGGGGTGCCAGAATCAGTGGCTTAGGGACTCTGCTGCTGCCTGCTAAGCTTGGTAAAAGGGAGTTCTGGCCACCTTCAGATGAAGTTTTCAGCTGACAGAACTTGAGGATCTTCATTAGCTAAAGTATTTATATTTTGAGGTGGGGGTAGGGCAGGGCAGATAAAATGTTGTGCCCACCCACTTTGGGCTCAGGCTGACCTAAATTGACTGTCTGGCTACATGACTGCTTCTGATAATTGCTCCAGATAACAACCGGATAAAATCATGTTTCTGCGGAAGCTTTTTATACTCTTTTTCTAGGTAACACAGGCCTCCCAGTCTGGAACAGTAAATTGTTGATTTCATTTGTTTTGATTTGGAGAATCAAAACACTACACCATATGCAAGATATGGTAGGGTCATTGTGATCACAATGTGCTTATTTCAGTAAACAATGTGCAGTTGTCATACTGTTTGTTCAGCCATTGTGTCACCCCAATTACTAAGGGAAATTCTGCAGTCATTGGCGGTTTGTAGTCCTTGGGGATGTTTTTCAGTATCTTTGCTGACTGGAAGCAAATCTGAAGCCTAAGAAGCACAAGGACCCAGCAATGAAAGATGGAATTAGCCAGAGTTTGTATTTCACAAAGTCAGGTTAAGTGAATAATGCCAGGCACCATATTCCTATATAGCTTTGATTTATAATGGCACACAATGCTCCATAGTGCCTCCTGTAGGACCCTTTTTTCTCCCACAATTTGAATTAGGACAAATTACTACTCTAACCAATGAAAATTTATTCCATTGTGGTAGTTCCTTTGTGTACCTCCCATATGCTGCATAAGTCAGCATGCTTCTAATATATAAGTAAGATAAAGTAACAATGAACAACGTCAATGTGGATACATCAGCTGATAGCCTCCTTGCTTTGTTTTGAGTGTACCAATATGGCAGCTGCTGGGGAAACCAGCTTTAGCCTTGTGATATCATATCTCCTGTTCTTTCTCCAGCCTCCTTGGGAGCACCCCACCAGCTTCCTGCTCTTCAGGCTGCACGGGCAGGGGTTTGGGTAGCCAATCTTCTTTGGCTGGCGGGGCTTGAGCATCCCCGCGCAGCCATGAATCTGGTGCTGCAACTTTTGAAGACAGCCTGAGCTCAAATTGGGGGGGGGGGGAGGGGTGTAGGCCCCCAAGGCTGGACAAAACTATCTAGCATAAAAGCACAGAACTGTGCTGCCATCTACTAAGAAAAAGAATAAGGCTTTAAATCTTTGCCCCCAACTTGAGGAGTGAAAGAGAAAAGCATGAGGAGACAGGCATGTTTTTTGCAGATTACATGATAATGGAATTTGAGGTGAAAGAGATGTAAAACTGTTAACAGAATTAAGTTGTTTGATCATTTATGCAATATTATATACTGATTATACTGATTTTGTGGCCAATCTCATCATTTTTTATTCTTCTTTTGTACACCCTCATTTGCTACTGGAGCGTCTATTAAAGGAAGTTTTTAATCTTACAGCCCAACTTACCTCCAGTTTTCTTGTCTGTTTCTTTAATGAGCCTAATAATTGTAAGTTCTTCTAAAATGTTAAAGCTCACTAGAGAAAGACCCTTTAAAATTAGGAGAGTAGAAGTGCAAATCTGGCTACACACACTCTATTTCAATTATGTACCCACCTCTGGGATAACCCTCAGCCCCAATCCATGAAAGGACCACTACAGGGGGTTCAAATATTCCAACCATATGCAGAATCCCCAGGTTACTCTTAAGGATCCTTTCTGTGTTTAAATGAAAAAGACTTCTGGAATTCTTGACAATAATCCTAAAGATAAAAACAGTCTGTTTTATAACAAACTGACAGCGCTGGCAAAAAGTCTGCATTTCGGTCCTTCTACAAACAGAGATTGTTTGGATACCTATTAATAACTCTCTTCTTATCACTAAGACGTTCCAGCCATCATAAGCTCACCTTCCAAAGCTGCCCACTCAATGAACTTGGCCTGTTTAAAAAAGTAGCTGGATCGACTAATTAGATTTATCCTTTTGAAGTGCATCTTTTTGCATTAATTAAATCGATGATGTGCTATGCTTATAATGAATATACGTATATGTGAACTATAAAAGATGATGACAAAATGACTAGATAAAACTTCCGTCAGCACGATTCCACCACCAGAGTTCCAGTGCCAATGTCATCTGAAGCTTGGTGCCTGATGCCTTACGAACTCCTATATTTGTGATATTCTTTGGGAAGAAGTCCTTCTGCCTCAGGTGACAATGCAGAAAATTAGTGAGGGCAATATTCACAGTGAGATGACGAGAAGTGTTTTTCTGGAGAAAATAACACTGTACAAAACCCTGCTTTAAAGATTAGCACGGAAAATATTTACAGCAATGGAAGTGCAGTTAACTGAATTGCAAGGATGCAAAGACGATCAGAGAAATCTGACAGGCTGAGTGCAACAGCAGGGCTGTAATGCCCAGTGTTGTTTAAAGTACTAGGTCACAGTACTTAAGTAAAATTAAAGATAAATGCATATTTTGTTACTTAAGTAGAAGTAAAAAGTACAATGAAAATTGCATTAAAAATTTACTCAAGTAAAAGTAAAAAAGTGCCTAATATAATACTTTTAAGTAAAAAGTACTGCGACTACAAAATGTGTATTTATTTATTAAATATGATATATTGCTAATAGTAGTTATATCTCAGTGTGTTTGTGTCATGGGTTGGGGAGGGGGGTTGGAGAAAGGTAGATGGTGTGTGTCTGTGTCATGGGGGTGGATGGGAGATCGGGAATTTACCTTGGGGTTGATGGAACAGGGGTCTTGCTGGGAATTAGGGGGAGGTCATAGGGAGGGTAGTAAAGGCTGAGGGATGGAGAGAGAGAAGGCTCTCTTCCTATCCCATCCTCAGCGCTCTCTTCCTCCCTCCCCTCCAAAGCACATAGATTCCCACTTCTTGCTCCCTCCTGCTCCACACCCTCCCCTAAATTACACAAGCATCCAGTGCTCTCTCCCACACTTCGTCCAAAGCGCACATACGGCATATGAAGTTCTGCCAGCGCCACGCATGTCAGTCAGGTTTGGCTGCGCCACCGTGCACCATGCTGCCACTGGTCGCAGCATCGCCACCTGACACTGATGACCCCCATGCCAGAGGCATCCTGGGGCTCGTGAGCCATCGGATCGGGCACTAGGCCGGTGAGCATACCCCGGTAAGGAGCTGTGCCAAGGGGCACGAGAGACCCCATACTACACCCCATGGAAAATCCCCAGTACATATTGCATAAGGATGATAAGATATCGTTATACATGAAAGAATTTAAATGGTTCCATCCAGCAGTTTACAGGTTAGTCTTCCAGATTCAGAGGTTGATAAAAGCAGGTAGTGTTTATGGCTATACAGTTTGTTTGAGCATGCATATGTGAACAAACGTTAATACGTACAGTATGTGTAGAACTGTATGATTTTTCTTGTTTTTGGAGAAATATATATCGATCTATAGCTGGAACCTCTGAACTGAATAATTTCTGGGAGGGCTTAATATTAGGTTTCCTATGATAGCATTGTGCTTATTTCAATCAGTTTTTCTGTACAAGTTTTGCTTCATTTATCTTTATTTGAAATTTCATAAATAAAAGTTTTTCTAAAAATGTAATAATCTTGTCAATGGGGCGGAGCTAGGGTAGGGCGTGGCTACGATAGGGCATGGCTACGGTGGGGCGGAGCTAGGATGGGGCCCCACCAAATTGGTCTACACAGGGCCCCGCACTTGCTAATGAGGCAGCCTGGGCAGAGAAATCATATTTGTTAATTCTGTTTAAGTTTGGTTCAGTCCTGCAAGTGATGGAATGCCATCTGGGTTTAATTTGCTCAAATGTCTAGCTTTTGCTAGACTAGAGGTTAGAAAGGTCAGAGAGAAGTAAAACTTTCTTTGTCCCTTTTGAGTGATGGATTGTTCATAGGTATTATTTACCACATCTGGATGCCATTCTGAGCAAGGCATACTGGACAGTTTCGCAGGCAGTTTAAAAGATTAGGCTGAATGTTGTTTAGAAGAAGATAGTTTAGATATAGATATTCTTGATAATTTAGATTTTGTCTTATAAGGAATTCTGATTTCTGCTTATTTTAGAATATGTTTTATTCTGTTTAATTAATAAGTTCTATGTAGAATATCTTTTCAATTCAGTGTTACATCTTTGTCTGACTTTCAAGTGAGCTTTGTCAGCAGTTTAAGAGGTCATCATCTGGTTTGAATTATCCACAGTCCTAGCTAGGTGAAAGAGGTCAGGAAAAGTCAACTCTCTTCTCCTTGATGAATTATAGCTAAGTGTAGGACTGGCCTCCTGAAAGTAATAACAAACCATGTCTGTGTGCCATTAAGCAAGACTGGCCCCTTAGCCCCTCAATGAACCCAGCTCAAGTTATGAATTAACCGGGAATCTGATTATGTGAATAATAATAAAATGCAGGAGATAGGTGCCACATTGTCTAGTTTGAGAGGCCCCAGGTCATAGGTCAGTTTAGGAAATATCTCAAACCTATGTAACTGATATTTTTGAATAAATGTATAGAGATAATTAGTTCAAGACAGGGTAATCAATCTATTCTTTACCATCTGGTGAGAAAGGGGGGCTAGAAGGGTGTAGGACCCTATATAAAGGAGAGCAGAAGCAGCTTACATTGGAGAAGGAGCTGAAGAGAAGGAGAGACCTAGAGCTGATGTCCTACTTTGTTTGCTGGCAAATAAAGAAGACTTCTTTCTCATTCTGGTGTGTGGTGTTTGACTCCTGAAGTACCACAGATTCTGCTAACAATAGTGGTAATTCCTGCAACACTAAGACCGGCCCTGCGCAGAGGAAGGTATGAGGCGAGGTGAGGGGAAGAGAGCTAAGCCACTGCTGTTATTGCAGCTTGAACGGAGCTGCTTGCTGCCATGCTGGGTGGGTGGAGGAAGAGGAGCAAAGGGAAGAAAGCTGAGCCACTCACTGCTGTTTTTGTAGCTTGAATGGAGCTGTTCCCTGCCTTGTGGTGGTCTGGCAAAACATAGGCGCCAGGCCTGATTTTTCAGTCGCCATGGCGACCTGGCGCCTGGGGTTTGTTGAGCCCTGCCTTAACCACTGCTTGAAACTGAGAGAGAAGAAAACTTATTACTTCAGCCTTATACTTGTAACGAAGCAGCATGTAACGAGGTAAAAGTATGTTTTAAATCTTTTTATTGATGGTAACATAAGGTAACAGGTACAGTTCTCCCAGAGAAAAACACATATACAGAATGTCATCATACAAACTGGAGTCACCATGCGGTTTTATATTTTTTCCCCCACATCTCATCCACGAAGTAAAAGTATAAAACTGGTTCAGATAATACTTCGTTAGAAGTAAAAGTGCTCGTGCTTGTCATGTACTCGATAACAAGTAAAAGTAATAAAATGTTTAGTTAAGTATTGTAATGCATTACTTTTATTTCGTTACTATACAACACTGGTAATACCAATATTGAGATGGTGTACAGCTTGCTTTCAGGGTCATCTGGTGTGAAGTGCCATAATACACCAGACAGCTAGGTTTAATTTTGTGGTGTTGGGGGGGGGGGGGGGGGGGGGGAGAGGAAGGAGAGGGGATGCAGATCAGCAGCTTAGTTTCCAACTGTAGCTGCCTGCATGCTTGCTTAAGCATGATGCTGCCAGACACTGAAGACAGAAAACCTCAAAGTGGTAAAATGAGCAATTTTTAATTACACTTATGCTGCTATACTCTTGAAAAGTGTACATCTATAGATATTTACTAAGCACAGAACTTATATTTTTCTAATGTTCCACAATATTAAATATGTAGTTTGTTCAGGTATAACTTGACAACTATTCCAAAATAAAATCAGTTCTTACGCTTCTTAACAAAGAGTTTTAGGAAGTCATTTTAGAAGCAGCTCCATGTGTAAATAGTGATTTCAGAAAGCCTGTATTAACACATGTAGATGCCTGGGATGCAGAGATTCAAAGGGGGAAGGGTATGTCTCTTGGGTGTAGTTTAGGTGGTCCAAAATTTGTACGTGTACCAATTTTACAAAAGGAATACATTTATAATCTGCTTTTGCACCTGCTCTAAAGTAAGTGGAGCAGAGGAGGAGGCCTGTGGTTAAGGCTAGGAAACTGAAGAGCCCAAGTTCAAGTCCCACAGTAGTTCTTTGTGGCCTCAAGCAAGTCACATAACCCTCCTGGAGAAGGCAGTAGCAAACTACTCCTGTATCTTGCCAAGAAAACCACATGGGGCCCCTCACTGTGTGGTCACCAGGAGTCGAATCCAACTTGTTGGAAGTTCTGGATCTGAAATGAGTATAATTGTCATAAAAGTGCTCATTTCAGTCAGGGTTTACTACTACTAACACCTAGAGAATGTTTATTGTTCTTAATCCCCTGTTTTATTTGTTTGTTTTTTAAAAATTTGCCTTCAAAAAGGTGTATGTGGGGGGGGGGGGGGGGAGAGGTTTTATGGCTTTGTTCCTTAATAGGCACCTACCTTTTTAAATAGAAAAGTAGCATAACTGAGTGTATACAAACCTAACACTTAGGCACAAGTACTTACATCAGCCATAGCGCATCTGTAAGTGTTAGTGCCTATGGAACTTATTTTTGAAGCATATGGACATCCATGTGCCTGAAACATCCAAATCCCAATTTTGCAAGAGCAGAAAAGAGACGTCCAAATAGCATGGGGGCATGTTGTGGGCATGTTTTGGGCAGGAGTAGGGAGGGCCAAGAATCAGGACGTCTAACAGAAATTACCGAACAGTACGAAGTATCCAAGCCTAAAAAGAAAGGCCTTCTAACTTAGACCTGTTTCAGTCACGTCCAGGGTAAAAAAGGTGTTTTGATTGAGCAGCTGATCACTGAAAGGATTAAGGCACAACACTTCCTTCATCCTCCAGTGGTTGCTGTCCCCCTCCCTCTCCCCTGAAACTAAAACTCTATGACAGTTTCAGGTATTATGGGCTTTCTGATCAAAGTAGTAAACAAGTCTGAGGAGCAGCCTAGTGGTCAGTGCAGTGGACTGTAAACCATGGAACCCAGGTTCAATTCCCATTTTAATTCTGTGTTTTGTTTTTTTATTGTGAGCCCTCCATAAACAAAAAAAAATACCTACTGCACCTAAATATATAAGCCACTTGTAAGGGCTCACAATTACAAAATAAAAGTGTTAAAGTGGTATTTGAACATGGGTCCTTTGGCTTAAGTCCACTGCATTAATACATGTGAGGTGGACTTCTGTGTTAACTGTCTGATTTTACTGTTTGATTTGAATTTGGAATAATCTGAGCTATGATTTCTCAGACACTGTAGATTAATTAATTATATAATCCCTACAGAATCTTCTAGAATACTGTCAAAATCCAGTCTAAATCTAGTATTGTCAAGACTCTTGAGGCTTGTTAACTTAAAGTCTCAATATCTTGGAGTATAACCTTGGCACACCAGACTCACCCGGTCTCTATTATTTTCTGAAGTTTCTTTTATTGCATAAACACAGGTAATTTACTCACAGTCAGATGTTCAGAAGTATTGCCCCAGGGCACAGAGACTCCATAATCCTGAGAGCTGTTTAGTGGTTGGAGGTGGAGATCTGAAGAGAGGTAGCTTTATTGCAGGTGAGAAATAGTTGCGCAGATAGAAGTGGTTCAAAGCTGGGTGACTGGAGAGTGCGATATCTCATTAGGGAGGAGATATTTTCAAGGTAAAAAACCAAGTTCATTCCAGGGAGTTGGAAGCAGGAAAAGTGCTGGTCTGAAGCAAGATGGTGAATGCCTCATGGCCAGAAGGACAGGGAGGTCAAGAAGTCTTGCAAGATCAGAGAGGAGGAGGCAAAGACCAATCGGGACAGAGCCTGCCATAAGGTGGCAAGGGGTGGTCCAAGAGGACGGCCCTCGATTGGCTGGAAAGGTCATACCTGGCTGACCTCTCAGGACAGAGATAGTAAGAATGACCAGGAAATGATAGCAGGTAGACAAAGGAGCCAAGCTTGGCTGAGAAAGAGAGGAGGTCTAGGTAGCAGCACAACCAATGAAACAGTTCTTATACAGACAGACAAGTATGGCTGCATTGCCTGTGAACTATATTACACACAATGCCTTGCTCACATATCTTTGCAGTGAGAACTGCCACAATTAAAGTCCTTAGACATGAGAATAACAGTAAAGGCATTAAGCACATTTTAGGGTCACATTATAAACTAGTGCGAGGCTGTCAGAGGACAGAACAAGTATCCTGAATGTTGTTCACAGAAACTAATGTAAAGTTGTTCCCTTGAGCATATGTGAGACAATGGTGTAGCCAGACCTGAATTTTTTTTTTTTGGGGGGGGGGAGAGGTCAGAGTTAACATGGGGAGGGCACTAGGCATATAGGTGTGAGGAGTTCTTGATATACTAAATAATGCCATAGAGTATATTTGATAATGAATTTCTAAGTAAACAGTCTGTCCATCATCAACAATAACCCCATGCACACTTAATGAAACTTTGGAAACATTAACATTTTTTAATACAGTACCTTTATCCCATAACTTAAACTTTACCATTATAGTAGACTTGTGTCTGGTCAATATCTCAACACACATCGCAGTAACTGGCAAAATAATTACCACAATGGCACATAGCCTTCAACTTTGCTTTATAATAAATATGCATTTCTTATAAAGCTATATTAATAAAACAGGTAAAATACATTTGAAGTAGCAGTTTAATTGCAAAGCCTGAAAATCTAATATACAAAAAATATCAGCCCCTGAAACTGCACACTGGACCATCATGCTGTTAATTTAAACATATATCTTGCATCCACATAAAGCCCCAAAATACCTCCTCTAAGAATGATATAAAAAAATAAAACAGATATTGCAGAGTTAGAAAATGTTCAAAGAAGGGCAACTAAAATGATTAAGGGGAGTGAACTCCTCTCATATGAGGAAAGGCTTAAGAAGTTAGGACTCTTCAGCTTAGAGAAGAGATGGTGAGGTAGGATATGATAGAGTTCTACGAAATCCTGAGTGGAGTAGAACAGGTAAACGTGAATTAATTGTTTATTTTTTCAAAAAGTACAAAGACTTGGAGACACTCAATGAAGTTACATGGAACTACTTTTAAAATTAATAGAAGGAAATATTTTTCATTCAATGAATAGTTAAGCTCTGGAACTCACTGCTGGAGAATGTGGTAACAGCAGTTATTGTATCTGGGTTTAAAAAAGATTTGGACAAGTTCCTGCAGGAAAAGTCCATAAACTGCTATTAAGGTGGAGATGGGGAAAGCTACTACTTATCCTTAGGGTTGGCAGCATGGAATCTTGTTACTCAGGATTCTGCCAGGTACTTGTGACCTGGATTGGCCACTGCTGGAAGGATACTGGGCTAGATGGACCATCAGTCTGCCCCAATATGGCTTTTCTTAAGTTCTTATGTAAAACAGAAAAAGAGCATTTCCCGAGGAACTCATCATAAAAAAAAAAAAAATCTGATTTCGGTGTCATCTCAGTAAAAACAAACACTCTGCAGTTCGAAGCTTATTGTAAAGTACCTATAATGCCAAACCTAGAAAAATGACCGAGGACCTATAGAGCTAATGTGCTTTACCATAACACTGCTTACGTACAGAGGTAACACAACAAGGACTCTTCCTAGGAACACTCAACACAGTAAATATTGCAGTGGGCAGTAGAACATCAATACACTTAGGGCCTTGTTTACTAAGATGCGTTAGGATTTTCAATGCGCCTACAATTAGCGTGTGCGTTAACCTTGTAGGCGCCTATAGTAGGCACATACATGGTTAACACGCGTACATGGTTAATGCGCGTTAAAGATGCTAACGCGCCTATAATGCGGCTTAGTAAACATGGCCCTTATTGTAAAAATAAACAAGCTGTACAGATTAGTACAGATCAATCCTACACAGACACTGAATGCTAACAGAATTCCTGGCCTTTTTCACACAAGAGTGCAAATAGACCCTCAAGTACAGAATAAGTAACCACAAACTAAAAGTAGAAATATGAAGACAAAAATTAAACTGAACCCTCAAGAAGCAAGACTTTGTATACAGTGCAACACCAGAGAAATAGAGAGCAGATATAAATGTCAAAAATTGACATATTCTAATCACTAAATTATAAATTAACAAATAAATACTGGGGTTTACTAAGCCGCTAGCGCAGCTGGCTGTGAGCTGTGTCGGCAATGCTGCGCAGAAGCAACTAGCACGGCTTAGTAAACAGACCCCAAAATGAAAAAGGAAAATAAATTGCTACCTTTTTTTTTTGTTGACTAGCTTTCTTATGCCAAAATCTCCTTCTTCAGATCTGAACAGTATACTGCTGTTATGGTAAGCTTGTCTTGACTTAGGAAGGTGGTTTTGGCTTAAGAAAGCTAGTAAAAAAAAATGTATTTAGTCCAATAAAAAGGTGCCAGCTTTTTTAAAAAAAATTTTTTCTTTTATTTCTGTTTATTAACTTTTAAAGGGAACTAACACAGCTACTACATTCTTCACCCTAAATTAAAAATAAAATTATTTTTCTACCTTTGCTGTCTGGCCATTTAATTTTTCTAATAGTGTTGGCCCCAGCCTCTGGTTACTGATTTCCTGTCTTCTTTTAACTCTTTTTTTTTCAAAAGGTCTCCTATCCATTTGTCATTTTTCTCTTCCTCTGTCTTCTTCACCTACTCCACTACATCCAACTCCAAATCTGTTCCTTTTAAATTTCTTCCATTTTTATTTTTTTGCCTATCAATTCAGATTTCAATCTCCCTCTTTTTACAGTGTCTGCCTACAGCTTTCCATTTCTTTCCCTCACTCTGGCCCTCCCATTCTTCTTCTTTTCCGGTCTTTCAGTAATTGTTTCTTCTTTCCCCTTGCCATCCAGAATCTTCTCTTTCTACATCTGCCATCAAGTATCTCCGCTCTCAATGTATCTCTCTCCCACCTGCCATCTAGAATCTTCTCCCTCTCTGTATCTCTCTCTCCCCCGCCATCCAGCATCCCCCTCCTCTCTTTCTCTTTCCCCACTCCGCCATCTAGTATCTCCTTTGTTTCTCTCCCCTGCCCCGCCATCCAGCACTACCTCTATCTATCAGACTCTGCACCTGGAATACAGCATTGCACCATTTCTCTTCCTTCCCACCTCCCCCTGTACCATTCAGCATTGTCCTTATCTCTTTCTTTCACTCTCTCTCTCTCTCTCTCCTCACACCCATCATTGCTCTGTCTCTCTCTCTCTCTCTCTCCATAGAGTATTGCCTCTCTCTTTCTCTAGCCATCCATCATCTCCTCTGTCTTTTCTACCTCCCTACTCAGCATTGCCTGTCTTTCTCTCTCCCCTAGCACGCAGCATTGCCCCTGCCTATTCCCCCCCCCCCCAATCCAGCCCTGTCCCTCTTTCTCTCTCTCACCCTGACCATCCACCATGCAGTAGTCTCTCCAGCCCATCCAACACTATTTCTATGTCTCTCCCCCTATCTAGTATTGCCCCATGTTTGTTTCCCCCATCTAGTATTGCCTTGTATTCTCTCTCTCTCTCACTCTCTTTCTCTCCTTTTTCCCTCTCCCATCCAGTTTTACCCCATTTCTGTGTCATATTAGCTGGGTTCCTTTCTCTCTCCCCTTCCTTGTACCGACATCAAGCAGCACAAGTTTAATCCCTCCCTCCCTCCTCTTGCAGCTCTGCGGGCCCACAGCTCTCTGCCTGCCGCTGTTTCTTGTGCCAGTCCCGCCTCCTCTCACGTAAACTTCCAGGGCTGGCACAGGAAACAGTAGTGGCAGGCACAGGAAACAGTAGTGGCAGGCAGAGAGCTGCGGTCTTGTGTGTCCTGTGTTATTTATCATTGCGGGCTTGCAGAGCTGCAAAAGGAGGGAGGGAGGAAAATTGTGCTGCTTGACGTGGGTACCTGGAAAGGGAGAGAGAAAGGAACCGGGTAATACGGAATGGGTGGGGAGGGACAGAGAAACGAGGTAAGACTGAATGGGAGGAGAGAGGCAGTGGACTGGGGGCAGAGGCTGAGCTAAAATTGGGGGGGCTGGGCCCCCAAGGCCCCCTGGTGCCTATGCCCCTGATGTGAGAGACATTGTTGATACAGAAATGCCATGGGTGGGCCATCCCAGATCTGGAAGTTTACTACCATTATGCTGGAGATTGAAGGCCAATGAGTGAGGCTTATCACATAGGCCCCAGCTATGTCTGACACCAGTTCTGGCAGATGTACATTCCAAAAACTAACATATTCTGATCAATAAATCCTATATAATAAAACGCACCTCCAACATTCTGACTGCATGGCTGAGGCATTCCTGCTCTCTGTATCCATCTCCTGAATTGACATCACGTACTTCCGGGTTCGTCACAAGCAGAAGTGACCAACCACACGAGGATTCTCGGCTTCAGAATGTTGGAGGTGCATTCTATTAAATAGGATTGGTCAGTTCCTTGAAGCACAGCCAGAGCTCAGCGTCCTGCACAGTAACGCTCAGACACCAGAGAGAGAGGGGGGGGGGGGGCTGACACCAGAGAGAGGGAGGGAGGGGGGGCCTGACACCAGAGAGGGAGGGGGGAGGTATCTCTGTCACACACATACACTCTCTCTCTCTCTCTCACAGTCAATGTCTTTCTCTCTCTCACTCTCACACACTGTCTGTCTCACACTGTATCACATTCACTCTCTATGTGTCACACAGTCACTCACACACTCTCTTGGTCTCATACACTCAGTCTCACAGAGAGTCTGTGTCTCACACACACTCTCTCGCACACACTGTGTGTGAAACACACTCTCTCACACTGTGTCTCACATACGCACTTGCACACACTCTCATTCTCACACACACACTCTCTCTCTCACAGACACACTCGCACCCATTATTACAACTTCCTGTTTCTGCTGGGGCAGGACCGGGCGGCGCGGCAGAGGAGACGCTTTCGGGTTAGAATGAAGCAGGAGGCAGCATGAATCGCTACCGCTGCTGGTCCACTGCTGCTGAGACGGGAGATAGATGCAGGATCGTGGCGGCGGTAGATAGGCAGCGTCTGGGAAGCGCTGCTGTGAGAGAGAGGGAGGCAGATGCAGGATCGGAGCTCAGCCTGCTAAGGGTGGTGCCCCATTGAAGAGAGGGAGAGTTGGGGGGAGGTCTCCTTAAGATAGATGCTGCATGGGGGGGGGGGCATGAGGTGGAGAGGGGCAAGAGAGAGAGAATTGTGGCACATAGGGTAGAGAGGGGTAAGAAAGTAAAAAATCTTGCATGGGGAGGGGAGAGGGACAAGATAGGGAGAAATGTTGGACATAGGGGGGTAGTGGGGAGGGACAGATGGTAAATGTTGGACAGGGGGTGGTGAGGAGGGGAAGATAGATGGTGAAAACTTGGACATGATGGTGGAGGGCAGGAAGAGATATTGTAGGGGGAAGCGAGAGATGTTGGATGAGGCACAAGGGAGGGGTAGAGGCAGAAATGTTGGACATGGCAGTGGAAGGGAGGAAGAGAAAAAAATGCTGCATGGGGGGAGGGGGGAAGAGAAGTGTTGGACCCATGGCACAAGAGAGGGAGAAATGGTAGAAAGTGGGAGAGAGGGAGATATATTGAACCTGGCGGTGAATGAGAGGGAGAGGGGAGAAAGGAGGAGATGTTGGATTCAGGAGCATAAGGGTGATAGAGAGGTGCCGGACAGTGGGAGTGAGGGAAGAGAGAGGGAGAAATGTTGGAACATGAGGGAGAGGGCAGGAGGGAAGAGAGAAGGGGCAGAGAGATGTAAGGCTACAAGAGTGGGGTGGGGAGAAAGAGGGAGCAGATGCTGGGCTAGAAGGGTGGAGGGAAGGAAGATGGTGGAACCATGTGGGAGAGGCCAGGAGGGAGAGGAAGAGGGTGGCAAGGAAATAAATAAATAAAAAGATAGTGATTACAGAGGATAGAAATATGGTAATGAAAGGGAATGGAGGGCTGAGGAAGGAGTGAGATGGGGAAATGGAAAAGCTAGTGGGTGAGAGAAAAAGATGAAAATCTGATAGGTAGCTGTAAATTAAAAAGGAGGAGAACAGTGAGAGGGTGAAATTTGAGTTGACAACAAAGCAGAAAGAAGAAAAAAGAGAGGAAAGAGCTAAAAATAAGAACAGTCAATATGTCAGAAGCAGGTGTAGTGAAGGTAAAAGAAGACAAATGGACAGCAGCTGCTCGAAAGAGAATTAGAAGACGACAGACAGGAAAGCAGAAAAGAAACTGCAACCAACATGATGGAAAAATACAATGTCCAGACCACAAAGGTAGAAAAAAGCAATGTATTTTGAATGTTTTAAATGGAATATGTTGGCTTTGGGAAATCTACATAGCAAATGTGTTTGTATCGTGTTCAGGAGAAAGGAAATGCATTTCTGTTTTTATTTCTCCACTGTTGAAGTACATGCTAAGTTTAACTTTTTGGGGTTCTGAGTTCAATTTTTGTCTAAATATTTTTATTTCTGATACGCGATCCCATGTTCTGTATTTGGTGAGGGTCTGTTGGTGTGACAGTAATGGCAGGTTGGGAAATCGGAGGGCAGGCAGGGAGGAGAGGGGAACAGGGAGGGGGCCCTAGCATGTCTAACACCAGTTCTGACCCTTTGCACTATAGCTGGTAGGGATCCCAAGCCTCTCCAGCTGAGGACTTCCTCCAAAGACGGCCAGAACTTCCTTCTACCAAGCTCTGCAGTCGGTGACAGCATGCTTGAGTCACCGACAGCTAAGCACGCATAGGGTGCTGGCATCAGTGGCTTACTGATGTTGCTGCTGCCTGCCAAGTTTGGTAAAAGGGAGTTCTGGCCACCTTCAGAGAAAGTCTTCAGCTGACAGAGCTTGAGGATCCTTATTAGCTAATGTATTTATATTTTGCGGTAGGGCAGGGCAGAGAAAATATTGTGCCCACCCACTTTGGGCTCAGGCCCATCCAAAATTGGCTGTCTGGCTACGCCACTGGTTTGAGCACATTGAGCACAGTATCGCCATGCAGTGACTGCTGAGGTCTATTTTTCTCCACTTTAAATTGAAAAAAGAATCTATATCACACTTTATATTTATTGAGTTAGTGTGTTTAAGTTAGTTCAGTTCAAAAATTAATGGGATTTTTAAACTGCCTGTTTGAAAGTGCTTGTTTTCTTTGAACTGCTTCTTTTTTGGAATTGTTTTTGTTTTTGGAATTGCTTATTTTGAATTGCATCATTGTGATGGCTGAGATTCATGAGCTGTTTGTTTTGAACTGCTTATTTTGAATTGCATCATTGTGACTGCTGAGATTCATGCCTTGTTTGTGTTGAACTGCATTATTGAAACTGATAGGGGATTTCTGAGCTGGGTGATTATGAACTGCATTTTTTTAAGCTGTTGAGATTCCTGAACTGTTTTGCTTTTGGAACTGCATTATTAAAACTACTGGGTTTTTTTTTAACTGTTTGTTTTGAAATTACATTCTTAAAACTTGAGCCGGAGGCCAGAGTTCTCCTTCAAGGAGCAGAGGGATCCTTCACAATGTCCACCATCCATCTTCCTTCTGTATCACTATTCATCCTGTCCAGCATCTTCCGTGTCTATGTCCCTATCCTTCTGCCATGTTGGGCATCTCCCATCCAGGACTGGCCCAAGGCAAGATGCCAACTGAGGCCGCTGGCACCCGCCTCTTCCCTTTAGTGCAGTTACTTAAGAGAGGCAGCCACAGTAAAGGGAAGAGGCGGGCGCCGGTGGCAGCAGGGCAGCATATGGGAATTGCTGCTGGGTTTGGAATGTCACTGTGACGAGGTAAAACGCTGTGATGCCGCTCCTGAAGAGTGCCGTTTGAGGCCCCCGCCTCAGGTGGCCTAATGGTCGGGCCGCCCCTGCTCCCATCTGTATCTGTATCCCTCCCCCTCTCTGCAGCATCACCCTTCTCTGTCCCTATCCCTTCTCACGTGTTCAACATTACCTCTTTGTGTCCCTATCTCCATCACATATTCAGGATTGGCCCTCTGTGTCCCTATCTCCTCTCAAATATCCAGCTTCAACTCTCTATCTCTAGCCCCCTCCCCATGTCCGGCGTCACCTCTGGGTCCCCATCCCTCCTTTTCTCTTCTCTATTCCCTTCCACTGCCCCCTTCCTTTCAGGGTCAGTATCTCTCCATTTCTCTTACGTCCCTCCTGTCCCCCCTCCTGATCTAGTATTTCTCCATCGCTCTTCCTTCCCTCTTGCTCCACCCCATCTCTCTTCCTTTTTTTCTGTCCCCTGCTCATGTCTAAATACTTAATTACAAATATACCCAGTAATGCTAGTACTTTATAAAGGAAAGTAGGTGCCTACTTTTCATTGATGGCCCTTTATAGAACTGACCTCATACTACAAATGCACAATTCCTATCCAGACTTGCTGCTCTAGCATAAAAACATGCTTAAGATGGATGGACAAACAAGCAAACAAAGGGACCTCTCTTTTTTCAGTTGGATGCACCTAAAAAAAAATAAAAAAGCATTGTTCTGTATAAAGCAGGACATCTATTATTTTCTGTCTGACTTATTTCTCATTCTGTCTTCTCTTAACTGTAAAACCCCCTTTTTTTATTTTCTTCAATACATTGGCCTTTTGCTTCTCCTCCTACTGATTTTTCTGCTCTGTCTGCAGGCGGATCTTATTTTCTGGTTGTGTGTTTTTCCTCTGAAAAGCCAAGACTGTTGAAGATGCCGTAAGCGTGCTAGCATTCCTCTGGCTCTGGCTACTGCCTTGATGCACTGTTTTGCAAATTTGCGATAATCCAGTATAATTACATGGAGGTCTTTCAGGTCTTTGATACACATCAATATATCTCCCCTCCAATCACATGTGGATCCCTTAACTTTCTGAACTATATTGGCATGCCTTTACACAGACATTTTTTTAAAATAAAATCTAAATAGTTAAATTCTTATTTACTCCTCTGGCTAGGGCCGTGCCGATGCGGTAAGCGGGGTAAGCGCCGCAGGGGGCGCTATCCTCTGTGGGGCGCCGCCGCTGCGTGCTTACCCTGCCCTCCCGCTCCCATGTAGGAACTGCCTGCCCTCTTCTCCCCCCCAAGATCCCGTTCCTTTTTTTTTTCTTTTAAATTTACCTTCCTCCAGCAGCGCAGCGTCAGTGAAGGAGGCGGCGCTCCCAGTCCCGACGTCTCTAGCCTTCCCTTGTTCGCTGCTCACTGCCCCGCCTTCTTCTGACGTCCGGGAGGGCAGGGGAGAGAGGGGAATCGCTGCCTTGGAGCCAGGCAGGTGCGCGGGGGGGGGGGGGGGGGGGCGCCAGAGACCCTAGGCACGGCCCTGCCTCTGGCATTCTAAAATCACTCAGGTGCCTTTTTACTAAAGCTTAGTGTGTGCTAGTTCTGTTAGTGCAGCTTCTTAGCATTTAGTTTGCGTCAATTCCATTAGCATGCCCCAGGTTTCAGTAAAAAGGGCCCCTCAGTTTTTCTGCTATGTTCTGTTGCATATTTTACTATGTTTGCAAAACAAAAATCTTTTCTACTGATCCCTCTGCAATATTATTTGGAAAAATATTAAAGAACTGGATCCAAGAATGAAGCAGTCCTCCAATACCACTACTATGTCAATGACTATTAATCCTTACACAGGCTCAAGCACTGTACAGAGCCTACAATCTAGATAAAGCAGACAGAAAAATACAAATATGTAGCGAAAGCCAGGATTACCATTTAAAGCATTTTTGACAAGTGAGTTTATAACTCCCTTATCATTCTCCACCACTATCTAGCACGCAAATAATTTTTAATGCAGTTTATTTCCTTAGGACGCACTCCTAGGCTGCTCAGTTTGTTTATGGTTTATTTAAAACTTTCTATACTACCCATCTGAAATTCAGGTCTGAGCGGTGTACAATTAAAATGTTAGTATGCCAGTGTAGGAGGACTTGTTGAAACATAGGCATACCACATCCTGTGCTCATCTCTATCAGCAGGGCCCAGAAACCAGGGGTTGATATTCAGTCAGTGGCATTATGCCTGGAAATTCAATGCCAGGCCATATCCGGGCTTCAGCATTAAATTTCCAGCTTTGCTAAAGCATAGCCAGTTAAGTGCAAGAGTCTGCACTTAACCGGCTATGAGGCACTGCATAAAGATAAGACTGACATTTATGTGGTCCTATTTAAATTGAAATCATTTTTATTAAGTGAAAGACAAGTTGAAACACAGTAACAAACAAATCCACTTCTTAAAGCTACTGCCACAGATAACAGAAGAAGGTCAAACAAAAAGAAGAACTGTAACTGTCACTCAAATTTGTTCTTATAACCCCGCCCACCATCTTGACCACATTTAGGACAAGTTGCCACGGGACAGATGTGCATGAGACAGGCCCTCTGAAATTAATAATACAGATGCATGTTTAATTTATAGCAGAGTTCCCAGAAAGGGACATGGGCTGTTAGATGGCGCACATGCTTTATTCCAGACAACAGGTATCCTTTGGCAACGAGGAACCTAAGTCAGTCTCCCAAGCTCTCTCCAGTGCTGCAAAATTCAGCATGGCTGCACTGTCTTTAAGATGACAGTGAATAAATGTTAATGGTACTTTCCGCTGAGTTTCCAAAGTAAGTGCAGTGTCCAATGTCTCAAACACATCCGTTATCAAACGAGATCTGTCCAAAGTGGCAACATAATGCTGCAGTTGAAGGTAAGTAAAGGTGTATTTCTGGGATAAATGACATTCTGTCCTCAGTGATTCCAAGGTCTTCAATGGGCCATCGTCTAGTAAAAGCCGGTGAAGAAAAGAAATGCCATTAGTCTCTCAATGTTCAAAAAATTTAGAGTCTGTTTCAAGGGGAAGGCTGTTCCCATAATAAGCCATATGGGAACATTGGACACTAAAGGGTTAATTATAACGGAGTGGTAGTAGAAGAGTCATGTGGAGATCCAAACCATGAAATTTGCAGAGCCAACACCAAGTGGCTCAAATTGGCCTAAAGTGGGCAAAGGTACTAGGAAGAGAAGGCAGATCTTAAGAGGTAGCATGCAAATAGTAGCTAAAATGCACCTGGCCTAACTGTTCTAGCTCTAAGGCAGTGCAAGTAAAATATTCTGTTACCCTGAACCAATCATTGAAATGCCTCATGCTACAGCTAATGGTCAAGTAATGCAAACTTAAGAGGCTCAGTCCCCCCTCCCCCTCAAGGGCAGCCTAGGTTGCATCCCCTGCCATAAAAATTTTTGTAGCAAAGAATTTATCAAGTGCTCCTCCTTCACCCTTAAATAAAGTGGTAGCAATTCTCTGCTAGAGTGGGGTTGGGGGGAGAGGGGTAGGAATAGATGTTATTGTTCTATGGTGACCTGGGATCATAAGAGTCCAGATAATGGATTCTGTAGAGAATCCAAGATCTCTTTGCTTCTAGATGACCGCGCAGCAGGGACACCCCATTCAATGTCCGGCATTTTAAAGTCACCTATCAGTAGTACTTTTCCTTTTCTAGCTGTTTTGTGGATGTCTTCAATTAAGCCTCTGTCCATTTCTTCTGACTGTGAAGATGACCTGTATATTACACCAATGTAAATACATTTTCCTTTCCCTCTTACCAGTTTAACCCAAAGTCATTTTATGTTTTATAATTTCATATGTTTCTAATTTTATATGTTTGTTATTTATTATAGCCCCTGACGCAGCCCTATTGTTGGGCAAAACACGGCCTGTGTCGGGCATTTGTTTCAAACACGGTATCCTCAATAAAGTCTTTTTGGATATTATACTGATCTGCTGGTTTGTTTTCTACATTATGTTTAAATCATCTTTATTAAACTGGTGTCAACATATACAAGCATGACTTTTGCGATTATAACAAGCTCTAAACATCCAAAGCAGATAAACATTCTTTGAAAGAAACCCTTCCCGCCCTCCCTCCCCCCCTCTCCCCTTACCCAATCTGAATACATTATAGCCAGATATAACTATATCCCAGTCATGGCTCTCTATGACTGCCACTAAATTCAAGTTGGCTTTTATCATTGCAACCTCTAGATCTAGAAATTAGTTTCCCATACTATGGGCATTGGTATACAAGGCTCTCCAGATGTTACTTTTTCTCCCTTTTCTATAAGGGTATTTGATGTTTTACCTTCCTGAGGGTTATTAATTACTTTGGGGCTTTTCTCACCCATCCCCAGCAAATTCAGTTTAAAGCCCTCTTTAGTACTTTAGCCAGTCTCTTACTGAAGACTGGCTAAAGTCCCTTCCTTGAAAGATGGACACCATCACCACCCAGCTGCTCTTGGAAAATCATCCCATGGTCTACGAAACCAAAGTGCTCACGTTGGCACCATCCACACATTTAGCTCCAGAATGCGAGCTTCCCTCATTTGGCATTTTCGTGCAACAGCAAAAATTGCACAATTCAATTGGTCAAAACAAAAGTTGAACTTAGCTTGTGTCTGTTTGTTTAGCAATCCATTCTGGCATAACAGACACAAGCTAAGTTCAACTTTTGTTTTGCTCCAACTGAATTGTGCAATTTCTGTGGAAAACAACCATTATATTATTGTATGGAAATATTTGCTATAAGAAAAATGTTTAAAAAAATACACACTAGGGTGGATTGGGGTTTTTTATGACCGATGATTGAAGTTGTGCACTGTGGTTTGAATGTTTTTCACAATATCAGACATTCATAAGGACACCACAGCCCTCTGAGGCCATCATGATCCAAAGCCCCGCGCTGTTCAAAACAGCGCTCTAAAAATAGCGCTGGAACAGCACAGGGCTTTTCTGCATAGATGATCAAAGATAATGCATGCAAATCTAAGCAGCGCAATTATCTTTGATTATCATGTAGAAGTGCAGGAGAATTGTGGCTGAGCATGCGCTCAGCACAATCCTCCCGCACTTGTTTGACAGGTCTGGGCTGTCAAAAGCCCAAACCTGTCAAACAGCCTGCCCCGAGGCCCGAACAACGGGGGCTGGAGGTCTGATGGATCTCCAGCCCCCCCAAACCCCCAGAAAACATCATGGCCGCCGCCGGCCAAACGCTCTCCCACCCTCCCACCCAGCGATGGGGGGGGCTGGAGGTCCGGTGGGTCTTCAGCCCCCCCAAACCCCCAGAAATTGTGAAGTGGTCACCTCCGGCCAAACGCTCTCACAGTCAGCGATGGGGGGGTGGGGGCTGGAGGTCCAGTGGACCTCCAGCCCACCCCAACTCCTCCCCCCCCAGTGTTCTCCTTTCAATCCATGGTGGTCCGTGGTGACAACCCCCTTCCCGTCCCCCCTACCTTTCGTTGGACGAGGGACGCAGCCTGCCTCCCTCCTCTTCCAGTCGACGCCGCTGCAAAATGGCGGCGCCCAGCCCCACCCATTGCATCCTGGGATGGTCTGTAGCCCCGACCAGCGCATCCCAGGATGCAATGGGTGGGGCTGGGTGCCGCCATTTTGCAGCGGTGTCGACTGGAAGAGGAAGGAGGCAGGCTGCGTCCCTCCTCCAACGAAAGGTAGGGGGGCCGGGAGGGGGGTTGTCACCACGGACCACCAGGGATTGAAAGGAGAACGCTGGGGGGGAGGAGTTGGGGTGGGCTGGAGGTCCACTGGACCTCCAGCCCCCACCCCCCCATCGCTGAGTGTGAGAGCGTTTGGCTGGAGGCGGCCACTTCACAATTTCTGGGGGTTTGGGGGGGCTGGAGACCCACCGGATCTCCAGCCCTCCCTGAACATGGGGGGTGGGATTGTCGGGGGGACCGGAGGTCCACCAGACCTCCAGCCCCCTGTTCACGTTTGCTTTGGGGGGGGGGACTGCATGCTGGACAGGGCTCACCATTCCTCCCCAATGATCCGCAAAGTCTAACGCCAGCTCGGAGCTGGCGTTGATTTTGCCGCAGCCAGCAACCCAATCTTTGGCGCGCTGGACGCTGATCATTGGGGATGAATGCGTTAAGCACTGATTAGCATGCATTTGCATGCTACTTGCGCTAAGAGCCCTAGAGTGCGTTGTTTCAGGCGCTCGAGGGCTCTGATCATGGGTCGGCAGCAAACTCCGGCGCTAGTATGGCATTAACAGCCTCTAGCGCTGGAGTTTGCTTTTGATCATGAGGGCCTGAGGTCTTTTCCCCCGTTATCCTTTTAACGTGTGCAGTTAACACAGAGCTATTTCTCACTCCTTTGTTGTTGTTGTTTATTAAATATCAAATGTAACATTTTTTTAATGCAGTGGAATTAAAAAAAAAAAACTAAACAGGCAACAGAAACGCAACAGAATTGCACAGAAAACCACATTACAAAGGTAAGAATTAGACAGGTAGGAATGAGGAGAGAGAGAATGCAGGAAATGTGCCTTATCCCAGACAGTGAGGTTTCCAGCAAGGCAGATCTTTAAAAGACCATGTGGTAAAGTTAGCTTCCTATTTCAGGAGGCCGGTCAGCCAGCCACACCTCAGCTTTTCAAATCAGCCTATAAAAAAATCAGGTGGGGGATGGGGGCCAGAAGCCTAGCTCTGAAAAACACTTTTAAAAGCTGTTAATAACAGAGATACGTTTTCAAATGCAGTGCCCAAGTAAATATCAAAATATAACATTTTATTCCCATGGAAGGCCTTCCCATTGCTGCCACACTAGCACACTCTTTCTTTCAGAACATCTTTTGTCTGCATGGATTCTCTTCACTTATTGTCAGCGATCCGAGGAGTACAGTTTTCCTCCCGGTTCTGGCGAAGGCTGTCTGCTTACCTAGGGGTCAAGATGGATGTCTTATTGGCCTTTCATCCCCAGACTAATGGGCAGACTAAACGCGTAAATCAGATACTCAATGATTTTCTCTGTCTCTATGTCAACAAGCAACAGGACAATTTCCTTTATTTATTATTACATTTTCACCCCACATTTTCCCAAGAAAGCTCAGGTTCAATGTGGCTTATATAACAAATGAAGAAGAAACATTATAAGACAATTACTATTAATACAAGAATTATTTTCATATTAGCAGAACACAGATCTACAGAAGTGGACTAAGTAAACTTCTAAATGATCAACTGAGTGTCTGATATACTTGGGTAATGAGTTCCAGAGTTTGGTACTTTAGTAAGAAAAACTAGCATTATGGATAGTTTTATAGGTTAAGTTTTTACAACTTGGGAAATATAATATGAGATATTCTTTAGATGATGAGGTGGCATTTCGTGGTGATAACTTAATGAGATCTATCATAGAAGATGGTAAGATACCATAAAGAATCTGATGAACAAGAACAACTTAAACAAAATTCTTTCATTGATAGGTAACCAATGTAGATCCTTAAGAAGAGGAGATGCTTTAACGTAATGCGGCAATCTATACATAAGACGGGCAGCCGTGTTTTGTGCAGTTTGTAGTTTTCTTAAGAGACTCCGCTTAATACCTGCATAAATTGAATTGCAATAGTCAAATTTAGTTAAGACTAACGACTGAACTAAAGTGCAAAAGACTGATCTTGAAAAGAATGGTCTTAATCTTTTGTTTCCACAATGAATTAAAGACATTTGAGACTACTCTGGAAATTTGGCAATCAAAAGAAAGAAACTGATCAATTAAGATCCCCAACATTTTCATTGTTGAATCCAAAGAATAAGTAACATTATCAGTCTTAAAATTTGAGATGGTTATTGGGTGATAAGGGCTAGTTACTATTAAGTTTCAATTTGAAATTAAGAACCCAGGATTCCATTAAATCGATACCTACTTTGATTTTGTTTGCAATCTCATGTAATTCTTTGAAGAATGGGATATATAAATTGTAATATCATCAGCATATATAAATGCTGAAAACCTATTGGATTCTAGTAAATGGACTAAAGGGATCATCATAATGTTAAACAAAATAGGTGACAGAGGAGAACCCTGTGGCACTCCACTACAAGAAACCCATGATAATGAGATAGTACCCAGTTGCTTAACTTTGTAAGACCTGGATTTTAAAACTCCAGAGAACCATTTCAAGACGGTTCCACAGATTCCATAATAGACAAGTATGTTTAAAAAGATGTCATGATCTACTGTATCAAAAGTACTAGACATGTCAATTTGGAGAATGAAAACTTTTTTGCCTAAACTTAATTCTCATCTAAGACTGGCTACTAATGTAGTAAGAATTATTTTACTATACGATGTATACTGTTGCCCATTCCTGAGACCCGACAGTCGCCCAACAAGTGGCCAACAATAAATATGACATCTGCATCTGAGTACGATAACAATTACAGCAGACAGCCACGGCTTATAAGCGCTGATCTGATCACCTCCGTAGGGAGGCTCCCGTCTTTCATCTTGGGCAAAAGTTGTGGCTAAGTACCAGACATTTACGACTTCAACTTTCAACTCAAAAATTTGCCCCTCACTACATTGGACCCTTAGCCATTCAGCAATGGATTGGGGCACTGACTTATCGCTTCTGATTACCTTCAATCATAAAAGTCCGCAACGCCTTTCATGTGTCCCTTCTTAAGCCATTAGTGTCCTCCAGATGGCATCCAGACTGATCTATCCATTACCTTCCTAACAATCCCGACCCAGAATATGAGGAACATTTGGGTGGGTTACCGGTGCCGGACAGGGTATTCGAAGCTGAAGAGTCGGAAAAACTTATTGAAATATCTGTAAATCTGGAAGACGTAATGGAGCAGTTCTGCAAACTGAAGAGTAGCAGATCTCCTGGACCAGATGGTATTCACCCTAGGGTACTGATAGAACTAAAAAATGAGCTGGCAGAGCTACTGTTAATGATTTGTAATTTATTCTTAAAATCGAGCGTGGTACCGGAAGATTGGAGGGTGACCAATGTAACACCGATATTTAAAAATTGTTCCAGAGGAGACCCGGGAAATTATAGACCAGTGAGTCTGACGTCGGTGCCGGGCAAAATGGTAGAGAACAAAATTACAGAGCACATTCAAAAGCATGGACTAATGGGACAAAGTCAACATGGATTTAGTGAAGGGAAGTCTTGCCTCACCAATCTGCTGCATTGCTTTGAAGGGGTAAACAAACATGTGGACAAAGGTGAGCCAATTGATATTGTGTATCTAGATTTTCACAAGCCGTTTGGTAAGGTCCCTCATGAAAGACTACAGAGGAAATTAGAGGGACAAGGGATCAGAGGTAGAGTCTTACTGTGGATTAAAAACTGGTTGAAAGATAGGAAACAGAGAGTAGGATTAAAAGGTCAACATTCGCAATGGAGAAGGGTAGTTAGTGTGGTCCCTCAGGGATCGGTGCTGGGACCTTTGCTTTTTAACATATTCATAAATGACCTAGAGATGTGGGTAACTAGTGAGGTAATCAAATTTGCCGATGACACAAAGTTATTCAAAGTAGCCAAATCGCGGGACGATTGTGAAAAACTACAAGAGGACCTTACGAGACAGAGACTGGGCGTCTAAATGGCAGATGATGTTTAATGTGAACAAGTGCAAAGTGATGCATGTGGGAAAGAGGAACCCAATCTATAAGTACGTCATGCAAGGTTTAGTGTTGGGAGTCACGGACCGAGAAAGGGATCTAGGTGTCATCATTGATGATACATTGAAAACTTCTGCTCAATGTGCTGTTGCAGCTAGGAAAGCAAATAGAATGTTGGGTATCATTAGGAAAGGGATTGAAAACAAAAATAAGGATATTATTCTGCCATTGTATCGCTCTATGGTGTGACCGACCGCACCTCGAGTATTGTGTTCAATTCTGGTCGCCGCACCTCAAAAAAGACATAATGGAATTGGAAAAGGTGCAGAGAAGGGCGACAAAGATGATACAGGGGATGGGACGGCTTCCCTATCAGGATAGGCTGAAGAGGCTGGGGCTCTTCAGCTTGGAGAAAAGGCGGCTGAGGAGAGATATGATAGAGGTCTATAAGATAATGAGTGGAATGGAACGGGTCGATGTGGAGCGTCTGTTTACGCTTTCCAAAAATACTAGGACAAGGGGGTATGCGATGAAGCTGCAGTGTGGTAAATTTAAAACGAATCGGAGGAAATTATTCTTCACTCAACGTGTAGTTAAACTCTGGAATTCGCTGCCAGAAAAGGTGGTTAAGGTGGTTAACTTAGCGGACTTCAAAAAAGGGTTGGACGGCTTCCTGGAGGAAAAAGCCATATAATGTTATTGAATTGACGCGGGAATAATATACTATTTCTAGGATGGGCGGGACAAATTGCTTGTTCTTTTGGCCGCTGTCAGTGACAGGGTGCTGGGCTCGATGGACCCTTGGTCTGTCCCAGCATGGCGATGCTTATGTATTTATAGGAGAGAGCACTGAGAAAGTCACTACCACTCCTTCCTTTGCTAAATGCACATGATGTAATCCTTCCTTGATCCCTGCCCCTCTAGCACAAAACGTACGTGAAGAAACTTGATCAGAATATACCCTAAAGGAAAGAAGGGATTGGGGTGATATGATACAAACATTTTTTTTTTAAGTCTGAGGAGTTCTTTTACCAAGCTGTGGTAAAAAGGGCCCTGTGGTAATGGTGGGGGCCGTTTTTCCCCTGCACCAGGACTCTTTTTACTGCGGCAAGTAAAAAGTCCCTAAAAAAGACATGGCCATGTGGTAAGATTATACTTACCATGTGGCCGTGTGTGTGTGTGGGGGGGGGGGGGGGAGCACTTACCACCACTCACTGAGATAGCGGTAAGGGATTCCACGGTAACTGAACAGCGCCAATTACCGACGAGTTAGCGCTGCACTAGAAATTACAGAATTATTTTCTGTAGTGCTGGAAAGAGCATGCACTCGAGGCAGAACTACCACTGGTGGCTGCGTTGGGCTGGTGGTAGTTCCGGGTTGCTGTACATCAAGCCTGTTGCCACTCGGCAACCCTTTAGTGAAAGGGCCCCTGAGTTTCTTTATTAGAATGTTTGGGTAAGGTATACAGTAAAAGAAGAAGAAAAATCAAATGTTTTATTGTGCATTGTGTTGACATTGTAGTATACTATGCCATACTTTGTATTGGAATTTGAATATTTTCACTGCTGTAATTGTCTATTGCTTTATGTTTCACTTATTCTTGCTGTACATCGTCTTGCATGCATTCCTTCAAAAAGGCGGTAAGTAAATCCTAATAAATAAATAAACAAACTGTAACAAAGAACAACAGTGATAATGGACAGTGACAATGTGATGTGACTTAAGCATTACAGTATACAAATGAAGATAGAGGTGACCATTTAGTCTTGAATTTGGTCAAACGGTTCAATTTCTTAGCTATGTAAGCTTCAAATTCATAAGCGATACATACCAAATTCCACCAACTATTATATTAAACATTGAAAAGATTTTCCAGGAGTTCAGAACAATCTTTAGGGCAAGGAAGATTAAAGTGTCCAATAGGTGACATTCACATTGCGATAACACATTTTGGAAACATATAGATTTTAAGATAACATGTTTAAATTTTACAGTTAATAGTTAATAGATTGCCAATACTGGACCAAATTGAGTTCCAATAAGAATGTAACTGAGTGCATCAAATAATACATATTTTAAGGAACCTAACTCTCTTGTACAAGATCAACAGTGCTGAGATAGGTAGGATTAAAATGGTGGGATTTGATAGGGGTCCAATAAGCTCTCTGCATCAGGAAAAACAGACCTTGGGTTATATTTGCAGATCTAGATGCAGAGAAGGTTATATCCCAAAACGTATTCTATTCTTTCTCTTGGAACACATGGTCCATGTCTTCCTGCCAAGAGCCTTTTAAGCCAGACAATTGTTTGCAATTAATTGATTTGAGTAGTTTATAAAAAGTAGAGGCCGAATGTGCAAGGGTTGTAAATTGTCTGCTATAAGTGATTAGAGTGGGAATGGCTGAAAGATTGGAGCATATCACACCAGCTTTTTAAAAAGAGTACAATAACTGAAGCCATTGATACAAGTACAAATCAGGTCAATCAAAGTGACATTTCAAAGCAGCGAAAGATTTCCAAGATTGAGAATTATAGAGGGCACCAATATCCCATACCTGCATTTGGCCATTGAGACCATGATATTTTCTTTTTCCCAATTAAGATTTTAGGATTATACCAGATAGAATGCTGTAGGGATTGAGACCATGGAATGTCTAAGATGGTCTAGTTCTTTAAGGAGAGTATAAGCAATTTGACAATAGGATTAGAAACAAATTAGGGAGGCAAAACCACTCCTGGCGTTTTGGACAATGGGATAGGGCTGAGTAGAATTTCTTGTAATTGTATCCATCTTTGGCAAGAAGCAGAATCATCATTTGTTAACCAAATTGCACCTTGGCGCAGTATGAAAGCTTTGTGATAGCATAATAAGTCAGGGAAGTTTAATCCTCCAGTCCAGATGATTTAGCTTTCAGTTTGGATAATGAATATTACAAATGGCTCAAAACACAACAGCCTGCTTGATTTTCAGGGTATCAAAGTACGAAAGGGTAACCCCATTATTCCTTACATTGCACTTGCTCCCAATCAGAGCACGATTAATGTTTAAAACTTTTACCCTCATTTTTAAGATTTTGTTTGGAATGGCACTAGATTACATGATGGACTTGATCTATCAAGAAGGAAATGTAGATCCAAAAAAAGAGACATCATTTGCTTCTCCATCTCCCTAGCTGCAAAAACGTGGTATAGAAGTCAGTTCACACAGCAAATCTAATCTATCTGGTGTCCAAATGGTGGAACCTAATTCCCAAGGAAATAAGAGGTATCAATAATTATCTACTATTTCGTAAAAAACTACAAACATATCTTTTAAAGAAATGTTTTAATTAAGAAAGAGTTAAAGAAACTGAAGTTATATCTTTGTGAATGAAATCTTATCATTAAATGTAAGCTATATAGAATCACTGTGAATGTAATCTTGTTCGTTAACTTTAAATCATAGTGAACTGAAATTCATTTTTGGATAATGTGGGATATAAGAACAAATAAGTACATAAATAAATAATCTGGGAAAGTTGCCAGCCCAAAGAAATTTTGCCATGAGTTTCTCTAAGGAGGTGTAGAAGGGGGTTGGAAATGGCACAGAAAATGTATTTAGAATGTATAGAATTTATGGGACTATCACCATTTTTAAAGGGTCCAATTGCCCCACCATGAGAGGTGGAGAGGTGAACCAAGGAGGATAGTGCTTGCTTTACCTTGTCAAGGACCTTATCCATATTGATCTTTGCTGATGAATGGAGATCCTTGTCAAAGTAGACACCTAGATATTTAGTAGAAGTGGTGACCCATCTGAAAGAGCAGTTAGGGATTATAGATGGTATATAAAGTTCATTTAGTGGCATAAGCTCTGTTTTATCCCAGTGACCTTGTAACCTGAAATAGAGGAAAAGGCAGAAACTATTTGAATGAGTTTAGTTGATGATGCTTGTGGATTGGTTAAGTACAATAAAATGTTGTCAGCATAGGTTGTTTGAAACAATATGTGGAAGAGGATGTCGGGATGATATAAAAGATCATTGTGCTTGAGAACGGACATTTATTCTTGTGGCTTTCATGAGGATGTGGGTTGCATGAGCATCAGGTCAAAGTGAATTGCTCTCATCATTGCACACATAGTGATTTGAAGCCATTGCGATATATATATATATACATGGTAGCAAAGTGATCATCAAAGCGTTTGCATCATCACAGTGTGTGAATAACATATCAAGGATAGCACATTGTATGTGCTTCTCTGAAAGACTGTTTGAGTCTAAGCAGCTGAAGATTTGATGAACCTTGAGAACATCGTCATTTTGACAAATATGGGTGAAACCACTTTATGCTAACTGTTGATATGATATTTGTAATTATTGAAATTTAGCAACACAGTCTCATGAAGCATTAGTTGTGAGAAACAGAATAAAGTGATGTGTGACGTGATGTAGTAGTGAGTATGAATGTTGGGGAATGAATGGTGTTTAGGCATGGATATATATTTGGTATAATATACATGATACTCCGGAGAGTGATTTACACAATTTGCACAGTTTTATATTAACGCCAGTGATAACGGGATCTTGCCTGATCTTGGTGAAGAGAGGCTCTAAAGCAAGATTAAATAAAAGGGGGGCATGGGGCATCCTTGGCGAGTACTTCTGTGCAAAGGGATCAGATAGTTCTCCATTTGCCTTAATTCTTGCAGAGAGAGAGAGAGAGAGAGAGAGAGAGAGAGAGAGGAGTATAACAGTTGAACAATAGGTGCCCAGTATAAGAGGCTTGGGGAAACTGAGCCTCCCCAGCCGCAAGCAGACCTGACAAGCCTCCTCACGATACCATGCAGTGCTGCGCAGCACAACACAACAGGAAAGAGAGAGCAAGAATACATTAGTGCTGCAGCTTGCAGGATCTGACATCTTCTTCGGATTTCTGCACCCCCCCTGCCCGCTCACCCGTCCACCAACGACTCACACACTATAGCGGTTGGCACTGTAACGATCACGGCAGGCCTGCCTCGGGGACTTGGCCTTCCCCCCATGATGCATCCTGCCTCCTCTGATGCAACTTCCTGCTTCTGCAAGGGTGGCATGCATTATAAAAAGAAGGCTAAGAAGGGGGTGTGGCCATTCTTTTGAGAAAGGGGGTAGTATCCAAAATTCATAACATACATAAAGACACAGAAGGTCGTTTTGTTTTTTGTACAGCTACTATTGCTAGAAAACAAGTAATATTAGGTAGTGTGTATGCCCCAAATACGTTAAATCTCAAATTTTACAAAAAAGTAACTGCGACTATTGCCAAAATGGAGGCCCTCCCAGTGATGATAGGTGGAGACTTCAATATGGCATGGGACCCTCTAGTTGATAAATCACATCCGCCATTGGTGCGAAAGAACTCTAGTACTAGAGGGCTGCCAGATATGTGTAATACATTAGACTTGATAGATGTTTGGCGTACTCTGCACCCAACAGAAAGGGAATACACACACCAATCTAGAGCTCACCAGACCCACTCCAGGATAGATTACCTGTTAATCTCACGTACGATGTTTACGTATGTAGATAAAGCGGAGATAGGTCCTTGCGTGATATCTGATCATGCTACAGTTTGGATGACCTGGCAAGAGGGGGGCGACAATTCCCAGAGAGAGGGAGGCTGGACATTCCCTAGCTACCTCTATTCGAATGGGAAATTTAAAGATTACCTAATAGCTAAATGGGACGAATATAGACATTTCAATGAGGGGTCCGTATTGGAGACAACTACATATTGGGAAGCAGCAAAGGTGGTCCTCCGAGGGGAGGTCATTAGTTATGTCAGTAAGTACAAAAAACAACGGGATAGAGAACTACTGCGGTTGGAAAAACAACTTGCACGCTTGAAAAAACAATATGGGCAGAATCCGACCCCAGGGGGGCATAAAGAACTAATCTCTATTCAGACCGAAGTAAATTCAATATTACATGAGAGGGCAGTGAAGTCCCAAACTTATTACCGCTTTCAACTTTATAAACATGGTAATAAGGGTGGCAAATTTTTGGCTAAACTGATAACTCCCCCATCTATATCAAGACATATAGCTGCTATTAAAGGCAAGGACGGCAAACTATTAAATAAGGATACAGAAATTAGCAATATTTTCCAGGAATATTATCAACAATTATATAGTGCTGGGGATAACCAGGGAGTACAGAATGATTCTTATTTGCAGAATATCGACACACCATCGCTGAACCAGATAGAGTTGGAACACCTGAATGAACCCATAAGTTGTGATGAAGTCACTTGGACAATTGCCCAAAGTAAACTGGGGAAAGCGCCGGGGCCAGACGGGCTAAAAACCGAATTTTACAAATTAATGAGCGACCACATTACTCCAATATTAGCGGAGGTATTCAATGAATGGGTGATAAAGGGGAAGCTGCCGGAACACCTTAATTTAGCCCAGATAATAGTGTTGCCAAAGCCGAAACGTGATGAGCAACTCGTGTCCTCATATAGACCTATTTCCCTATTAAATTATGAGGTCAAATTGCTAGCAAAAATATTAGCTAAGAGGCTAGGAAAAGTATTACCGCATTTGATCCATGAAGCTCAAGTGGGATTTGTTCAGGGACGTTCTGTAACTAAGAACATGCGAAGTATCATATTGGCCCTAGAACAACTCAGGAGAAATTCAGAACAAGCGCTGATGGTCAGCTTTGATGCCGAAAAGGCATTTGATCGCGTGGAGTGGCCTTTTTTGTTCTCCGTTTTGGATAATTATGGCTTCTCTGGTTGGTTTGTGCAAGCAATTAAAGCCCTATATACCTCGCCTCGAGCAAAAGTCTTGGTGAATGGGAGGTGGTCTGTGAGCTTCGAGATCTCTAGAGGGACCAGACAGGGATGCCCTCTCTCCCCATTACTATTCGCATTATACCTAGACCCCTTGATTCGAGACATAATCTCAACTAGATCCATTAGGGGAGTTGCGGTAGGAGCAATGGGATTTAAAATTGCAGCATTTGCCGATGATTTATTAGTGATTCTTACTAATCCCAAACAGTCACTTGAAGATCTTATAGAAGTATTTAAGGAGTATGGGGATTACTCAGGATTCAAATTAAATTTCGATAAATCTGAGGCCTTGGCAATTCCATTGCATACCAAAACCCTTTGGAAAAATGATTTCCCTTTGAGATGGACAGAAGGCCCCTTCCGCTATTTGGGAGTTCTTTTTGCTTCGCAGACAAAGGATATCTATAGAGTAAATGTCAACGAGCTGTTAAGCCAAACAGAACAACAATTGACAAAGTGGAGGTTGCTTCCAGTGCCATTGATAGGTCGGGTCTGTCTTATACGAGTTTGTATATGCTGTGTACAATTTCTTATTTGAATCTCTGTATACTTCTATTATCTGGAGGTGTTTATTTTGAACTGTCATCAATAAAAATGCTGAAACATAAAAAAAAGAAGGCTAAGCCCTCGAGGCAGATCTGCTGCGATCGCTAGAGTGCAGACCACTACCGGTAGCACTGCACATTGCAACAGGAAGACATCCAAGGTAAGTGTGGGACTGCTTCTTTGGGGGAGGGAAAGAGTGGGACTAAGGAGAGACTGGAACCAGGGGGGGGGGCAAGAGAAGAGACAGGGAAAGATGCTGGATGGAATGGACACTGACCTTGGGGAGGGGGAGGGAGCGGAAGAGAGAGATATGCAAGTGCTGCTCTGAAGGACCGGTATGGGGAAGGGACAGGAAAAAAGACTGGACTAAGGGAGAAGAGACAGGGAAAGATGCTGGATGGAATAGAAGAGAGAGGGACAGACACCCCTATCCCCCCAATAGGGACACAGAGCAAATTTCCAATCACAGAGAGAGGGATATGGATATGGGGGAAATGTAGGACAGGTCAAGGTAGGCACACAGAGGGGAAATGCTGAATATAGGAGAGGACAAGGATACTAAGACGGCAGATTCTCAACTTGGAGGAAGGGACAGGGACACTGAAGGGAGATACTGGACAGGAAGATGAATGGTTGACATGGAGGGAGAGAACGTGTCAAATAGACAGAACCTGCAAAGACAGGAAAAAACAAAGAAAAGCAGGAAAGAGGCCCTGGGACTACTACTACTATAAATCACTTTTATAGCGCTACCAGTAGTACACACTTTACAATTGAACATGAAGAAGAAAGACAGTCCCTGCTCAAAAGAACTTACAATCTAAATCAGGACAAAAAAGGATAAGGGAAGGACAGACAGAAGGACACATAAGGATAATATAAAAGTTACAAGTCAGGAGTCGAAAGCAGCATCAAACAGGTAGGCCTTTAGCCTGGATTTGAAGGACTAAAGCGAATAGAAAAATGAAATGCTCAGACAGCAAAGATAGAGAAAAATATTTTATTTAAAATGTATTAATTGGAATATGTTAGCTTTTGGAAATGTAGACAAAACAAGAAGAACAAAGTAGTTATATATATATATATATATATATATATATATATATATATATATATATATATATATATATATATATATCCTGAGGCAGTGGACAAAGAAATGATATTAAAAGGTCTGGTGTTTAAAAAGTTCAATTTTTTTTTACCTTGCAAGTAAAGTGAAGGTATGCCAGATGGTTCATATTATTTCAATGTCTGGCTTGGCTGAGCCAAAGGTTAGAAAGGTCAGAGACAGGAATTTCTTTCACCCTTGTGAATAATGAATGCTAGCTCAACATTTGTATACTGTTAGGCATACTGTAGTTTAAAGCTGAAATACTATTTCAGAAGTTCTTGATATGTAGATTTTGTTATAAGGAGATAGCTTAGATATATAGACCATTATAAGTATGTAGAATATGTCTTATAAGGATGCTTACTTTAGAATATGCTGTATTCTGTGTAAATTAATAATTCTGTGTGGAATGTTTGTTCAACTCTCTGTCTGACGTTCTGAGTAGGGCTGCAGTGAAGAGATCAACATGTGGTTTGACTTAGCCATAGTTCTGGCTGGTTCAATGTATAAGCTGATAGGTGAAAGAGGTCAGGACTAGTCAGCTCTCTTCTCCTTGATTAATTATAGGTAAAATGTAGAAATGGTCTTGAAAGTAATAACCTGATATGTATGCCATTAAGTAAGATTGGCCCTTGACCCCTTTAATGAATACCAGAGTTTAGTTAGCAGTTAGTACTAGGAATATGAGAAATCAATCATAATAACATGCAGGAGTTCTGGAGACCAAATGTCTGGTGTAAGGGGCCCCAGGTCACAGGTCAGTTTGAGGAATACCAAACCTATGTAACTGATATTTCAAAAGTAATGATTGGTTAAGGCAAAGTGACCAATCTATTCCTTAACCAATTGGAGAGTAAGGGGGGGCAAGGCTAGGAGGGGGATAGAACAGTATTTAAGTAGGAGCAGAAGCAGTTTACGTCAGAAGAAAGGAAGAAAGCTGGAAGACAACAGGAGAGACAGCATAAGAAGAGAAGCAGCTGAGACAGAAGCCACAAAGACACAGAGAGCTGAGAGAGAGACAAAGAGAGCTGAGAAAGAGAAGAAGAGACTTAATGCTGATGTTCTACTTTGTTTGCTGGCAAATAAAGAAGATTTCTCTCTCATTCTGGTGTGCTATCTGACTCCTGAAGTATCATAAATTCATGCATCCATTCCTGCAACAATTCTTGGTGGCAGCGGTGGGATTCTGAATCCTGCATTAATCCCAGCACCCAACTGACTGGAGAACATTCGCCGGGTATGTATTCTGTATTGTAATTCTAGCTAGAAAATTGTAAACCAGCCCCTCAAAAATTGGGGGAAGGAGAGCCTGATCAACTCTCAGCGAAGGCCCTAGTACCTTCTAGTCGCGGGGACTAGAAGCGAAAACGCTTGAGCTTATCTGTATCTGAGAAATCTGAAATTGTTGGGTGGGATTTTCTGTATGGAATGTGTGATGCGTGAATGATTAACTGAGTGCGGACTTCTTATAGCTGCGTTTTCAATTAACGCGAGTTCAATTGACCAGCAACGGAAGGAAGCGATTGTTGTTTGTTCTACCCTTTTGTTTCCGGATCTGCGGACCCCTTACCGCAAATCCAAAAACTCCCTCCCTTTTGTGTGTTGTAACTGTAAGCATTATGGGTGGGACATCATCTAGACAAATTGCTACCCCCCTAGATTGTATGCTTAAGAACTTTAAAAAAGGATTTTAATTAATGACTATGGACAGACTTTAAGCTCAAGTACTTTAAGAACCTTGTGTGAAGTTGAGTGGCCATCTATGGGAGTGGGGTGGCCCCCTAGTGGCAGCTTAGATATTGAAGTAATCCGGAAGGTTTACAGTATAGTTGTAGGAGAACCAGAATATTCTGAACAACTCCCCTATATAGATTCCTGGGATAGCCTTGTGACTGACCCTCCCTCTTGGTTGAAAACTTATATGGGATCCCCAGTAAAATTCATGTTAGGCCAAGTTCAAAGAAAGATTAGAAAATCTAAACTAGAAGAGGGAAAGAGCCCCAGGAAGCCTACCACCCAATCGGTGGCTTCCGCCCCTACCCTGTCCGAGAAACCCATACTCTCTGATGACCCCTCAGACCTTGAGCCACCACCTTATGGCCCATTGTTGGGGTTCCGTGCCACCCCTAGAGATCCACGCCGCCCAGCCCAAGCTTCTCCAGTACAGGCTTCTCCGGATAGTTCCTCCCCCACTGTGCGAACCCCACCACATCCTAGGTTGGACTTTTCAGCCAGTCTCTACCCTTCTGTGCCACATCCTTCCCTGTTAACCTCTGAAGACCCGCTTTGGGTTCCACTCCCTGATTCCTCAACTCCTGACAGCCCAGCCTCTCCCTCTAATACCCCTCCCCACTCATCAGGGGCCCGGCATCCCTTTCAATGGACTGAATCACCTGTGACCACCTCTCAGTCTATGAGTACCCCTCCCCATCCCTTAGGGTTTCAACCTACCTCCCCTGAATGGGTTAGACCTGCTGCAATCACCTTTGAGCATGATAGGAGGGTAGCTCCTAGCTCTACCTCAGATTCCATTCCCACCTCCTCGAGAGTTCTGCCACTCCGTCAGGTAACTACCACTCGACCGGATCCTAATAATCAGGGTCAGGTTATACAGGCACAGGCCTATCAGTATGTACCCTTCACAACCACCAATCTCCTGAATTGGAAGACGCATTACCCCTCTTATACTGAAAAGCCTCAGGCAGTGGTGGACCTAGTGGCTAGTATTATGGCCACCCATAACCCAACCTGGACTGATTGTCAACAACTTCTCCTGACCCTCTTCACAACTGAGGAGAGGCGGAAGATTTTGCAAAATGCTGAGGCCATCACGCGAGCGCGTGCCCCCGAGGGGACACAGAACCTAGAGGAATGGGTTAGAGCTCGGTTTCCTCGCGCAGCTCCAGTTTGGGATCCAAATGATGGGCAGCACTATGAACTGTTGTCTGGCTATTGCCGGGACTTGCTGGAAGGTATGAGGAAAGGCATAAAGAGGCCCATTAATCTGGCAAAGGTCTCTGAAATTCTCCAAGGGGCAACTGAATCCCCTGGGGCCTTTTTAGAGCGACTAATTGAAGCCTACAGAACATACACCCCATTTGATCCTGAAGCCCTAGAAAACCAGAGAATGGTGAATAGTGCATTGGTGGCCCAGAGTATGCCAGATATCCGGAAGAAGTTGCAGCGTCAAGAGGGATTCGCAGGGATGAATACCACCCAGCTAATTGAGATCGCAACCAAGGTTTTCATTAATAGAGATCAGGAGGTGCGCCGAGAGGCTGACCGGAAGATGCAGAAGAAGGCCGACCTTTTAGCGGCAGCCATTACTAATTCCACCCTTAATCGAGGTCGACCTCTAGCTAATGGGAAGCCAAAGTGGGACCCCGGACCACCAGCCAGGCCCCGAGATTCCTTCAATCAATCCCGGCCAAGGGGGGAGAATCCCAGACCAAGATTGGAGAGGGATCAGTGTGCCTATTGTAAGGAAAGAGGGCACTGGAAAGATGAATGCCCCCAGAGGCGCCAGGGACTGAGAAGGGGACCAGGAGATCGAGGAAGCCGAGGCCGAGTTCGAGAGGGAAGATATGAGCCTCCTGAATCTGACATCATCGGGATAGCCGAGATGGCAGAATGGGACGAATAGGACAGACCGGGTTCCTACAAACTGGGCTCCCAGGAACCTATGGTCAAGTTAACTATAGGGAGCCGCTCAATTCCATTCATGATTGATACAGGAGCTGAACATTCTGTTGTGACGGAGCGATTAGCGCCTGTGTCTGGAAAAACTGTCCGAGTGGTGGGTGCCACGGGGGTGCAGAACCGGAGGCCCTTCCTGACAACCCGTAGATGCCAATTAGGCTCACACATAGTCACTCATGAATTCCTGTATATGCCAGACTGTCCAATCCCTTTGTTAGGTCGAGACCTGCTGTCCAAGCTTAGGGCCCAAATTTCCTTTGATTCTGATGGCCAGACTTCAGTCTCCTTTCGGCCCCCGATATCCAGCCCTAAGGGTATATTGAGTTTCTGCTGCCCTCTTGAAGAAGAATGGCGGCTGCATCAGTCGCAGGGCCAAGTTGACCTACCCCTGGCAGACAGCTTTCAGGTTAGTGGGGTATGGGCAGAAGATAATCCCCCAGGGTTGGCCCGAAATATTCCTCCTGTCCATGTAGACTGACTTCCAAATGCCCGGCCAATCCATCTTCGCCAATACCCAATTCCCAGAAAGGCTCTGGAAGGGATCCAAGCACACCTGAATCGTCTGTTATCCCATGGAATTATTCGTCCTTGTCAGTCTCCATGGAATACGCCACTATTGCCAGTTCAGAAGCCAGGGACTGAGGACTACCGGCCAGTCCAAGACTTACGAGTGGTCAACAAATCCACTATCTCATTACACCCTGTAGTGCCTAATCCATATGTCCTGCTAGGATTGATACCTTCTGGAGCTACCCATTTCACGACGCTAGACCTAAAAGATGCCTTCTTTTGTATTCGGGTGGCCCCCGCCAGTCAACTGCTTTTTGCCTTTCAGTGGGAAAACCCAGTAACAGGAAGGAAGCTTCAGTATACATGGACCCGCCTGCCACAGGGGTTCAAGAACTCCCCCACTATTTTTGGGACTGCCCTAGGACAAGACCTTAAGACTTTTAAATCTGAGCCTTCCAGGCGAGTTTTACTCCAGTATGTAGATGACCTCCTGATTGCAGCAGTGACTCAGGAAGAGTGTTTTGAGGCTACCAGAGAATTGCTGGAGCTACTCTTGGATGCAGGCTATAAGGTCTCACGCTCAAAGGCCCAACTTTGTCAGTCAGAAGTGAAGTATCTGGGTTTTTGTATTTCCCAGGGAAGTCGGAGACTGGATGTCAGTAGGAAGCAAGCAGTTGCTGCAATTCCCCAACCCAAGTCCAGAAGAGAAGTTAGGGAATTTCTGGGAGCAGCCGGATTTTGCAGAATTTGGATTCCAAATTTTGCATTGATGGCGAAACCCCTTTACCAAGCCACAAAGGGGGGTGAAAAGGAACCATTTGAATGGGGACCTACAGCTCAACAATCCTTCATTGCCATAAAGAAAGCCCTACTCCAAGCCCCTGCGTTAGGCCTTCCTGATGTGGAGAAACCTTTCTCACTGTATGTCCATGAGCGACAGGGGGTTGCTCTGGGTGTGCTGACCCAGATGATGGGATCCTGGCAGAGGCCTGTTGCATACCTGTCTAAACAGCTGGATGGAGTGGCTAAAGGATGGCCAGCCTGCATGAGGGCCATTGCAGCAACAGCCTTACTGGTCCAGGAAGCTGATAAGCTGACCTTGGGGCAAGAACTGGTTGTTAAAGTCCCCCACGCAGTTCTTACCCTCATGGAGTATAAGGGCAACCACTGGTTTACAAATAACCGCATGGTTAAGTACCAAGCTAGCTTGTGTGAGAATCCACGGATACACCTGGAAACAGTGGCTACATTTAATCCTGCCACTCTTTTGCCAGCATCTGAGGGACCACCAGATCATGACTGTATCCAAACTATGGATGAAGTGTACTCCAGTCGACCAGATCTTAAAGATGTGCCTTGGAGGGACCCAGATGTAATTTATTTTACAGATGGAAGCAGTTATGTGGAGAACTCCAAGCGACTGGCAGGCTATGCTGTGGTGACAGAGGACAAGGTGATAGAAGCAAGAGCCCTGCCCCAAGGAACTTCAGCCCAGAAAGCAGAACTTGTGGCCCTCATACGAGCTCTGGAGCTAGCAGCAGGACTGGTAACCAACATTTATACTGATTCCAAGTATGCCTTCACAACTCTACATGCTCATGGAGCTTTGTATAAGGAAAAGGGACTCATAAATGCTGCAGGCCAACCTGTTAAGTATGGACCTGAAATACTTCAGCTGCTAGAGGCTGTTTGGGCCCCCAAGAAGGTAGCTGTCATTCACTGTAGGGGACACCAAAGAATAGATACTCCAGTGGCCCGAGGGAACCGCCATGCTGATCGGGTGGCCAAGGAAGCTGCTCGAGGACCCCCAGCAAGTACTGTGACTCCCCTGTTCCAAATTCGATTGCAAGAATGGACACCTATGTATACCCAAATGGAAGAGAGATGGGCTCAAGAGGAAGGTGCAGTAAGGAGACCTGATGGCTGGTTACATCTCCCTGATACCAGAGTTCTGGTGCCACGCCACCTAGCTTGGCCTGTAGTGTCTCAAGCTCATGACCTATCACACTTAGGGAAAACAGCACTAGCCCGTCTACTCAGTCGAGTAGTGGTGCTGGAAGGATTGGATAGTCTGGTTGCCACTGCCTCTGCCCAATGTACTCTCTGTGCCCAGAATAATGCCCGTCAGGGACCCCGTATTCCACCAGGAGTTCAGTCTAGAGGACTAACACCCTTTGAGTCCCTAGTTATAGACTTCACAGAAATGCCCAGGAGCGGTAGGCTCCGATACCTCTTGGTCATGGTCTGTACCTTTTCTGGGTGGGTGGAAGCATATCCTACAGTTACTGAGAAAGCCACAGAAGTAGCTCGAGCTCTCCTTAGGGATGTCATCCCCAGGTATGGACTGCCCCTTGCTATAGGTTCAGATAATGGTCCCGCCTTTGTTGAAGCTACACTTCAGGCCCTGTCCCGCGCATTGCGCATTACCTGGAAATTGCATTGTGCTTATCGTCCCCAGAGTTCAGGGCAGGTTGAGCGGGCAAACAGAACCTTGAAAAATAGCCTAGCAAAGATTTGTCAGGAAACCCAACTGAAATGGCCACAGGCACTGCCACTAGCCCTCTTCCGCCTCCGATGCACTCCAACTAAAGGAACAGCCCTCTCTCCCTTTGAAATTGTGTATGGGAAGCCCCCAGCCATTTTGCAGGGAATTAAGGGAGACATAGGGATTTTAGGGTCTGCCCAGGTGCAGGAGCAGGTAGCCCTCTTGGGCAAGATAATTTCTGAGCTTCAGTCTTATGTGAGAGAAATAAACCCTGTCCCCTTCCAGGCTCAGGTACATTCCTTCCTGCCAGGGGATAGAGTTTGGGTGAAAGACTGGAGGCTCCAGCCTTTGGGGCCCCGATGGAAAGGACCTTTTACTGTTTTGCTTTCTACCCCTGCAGCTGTGAAGGTCGCAGGGATTACTTCATGGGTCCATTGGTCTCGAATTAAGTCTGCTGACCAGACTGAGCCCAGCACGGATCAGACGGAGCCTAGACAGTGGAGAGCAGAAAGAGATCCAGCGGAGCCATTGAAGTTGCGCCTGACCCGAACCAAAGAATCTACTAGCTGAAAAGAAGGGTCAACTGCATACTGCAGGAGCTGCTGAACTTCGGCTTCACACTGAGACTCTTTCTTGCCTAGATTCTGGCTTTCTTGGAATTTGAGAGCTTGATCCTTGTCAGTTGAGGGTCTATCCCAACTGGTATAAGAACTCAAAGACTGAGAACATTATATGAGAGTAATCTGTGATTAGCACAGACTGTTTAAATATTATTGCTTAATTAGTTTGCTGTATTTGTTTTAGATTAGGAAGAAAGAAAATGTTAGTAGTTTGGATGCTTTTGTTGTTTTCTACTCCTTGCCTCCTTGTTCCTAATACCCCAACTCGCTCCAACCTTTGGTTACACTCAGTCCAGGAACTAATTAGCCAGGCAAAGATTACTTCTCCTTGTATTGTGTGTTCCCGATTTTCTCCTTATACCACAGATGTCCCAGCTGTTCCTGTTCCTGTGCAACTCCCAGCTCTTATACCTCCCTATTTTTCGAGTTCAGGTCCTTGGAGCCAGGATTATACTTGGTGGTCCTTTTATAATGCTACCTCCCCCTCTGAATCTTCTCTAAGGCCAGTTTTTACGTCTCCCTATCCAGCCTCTGGAGTGTTTTGTTTAACAAGAAACATCTCAACTGTTCTTCCCATTCCCTGTAACTATACTAATGTTCTCCCAGAAAAAGGAGAATCTGTGTGGGTAGTTTCTCCAGGTACTCCTATGTGCCCTGCTACCGTACCTGCAGATTATGACCCAGGTGATTATCTGGCTCCTAAGCGTACCACTGAGAAGACTATAGTGTCCAAGCTTATTTTCTACTTTCATAAGTCCCCGGGGTATGAAGAGTTACTAACAAATGAGCAGCCTGTCACAATTGGGGATTGGCACCTATGGTGTGCAAAGTCTCCATTTCGTCTTCGTTCCCCCTGGGATAGGGGCTCGCATTATGGGCACCCTAAGTACCCTGTCCAGCCTGAGCCAACATTTATTGGGAACTTTCCTCACCCTCTCCTTGGTCATTACTGGCTCTGTGATAATGTCCTCCACATGATTCTTCCCCCCACATATGATTTTTGTGTATTGGTAACCTTGAATTATTTTCCTAAAGTTATTCCTCTTCTCAAACCACCATCCCCGCACCGCTCTAAGCGAGAGGCCTTGTCCTTACCCTCCTCCGTTGCCACAGAGGATGAGGCGATTGAATTAGCCCTTCAGTATATTAACTCTACTTATCCTCTGACTAAAAAGAGACTTGTAGCCCTTTCTGCTACGGCCTGGATTCCAATTGGAGGCCCGGTAGCGGGTATTACTGAACTAGGTATGGCTACTCGGAGACTTCAGTCCCTACTCCATGTTTTAGTTCATGAGCTGAATGTGGTAGTCAATGCATTGCAGGATCAAATTAATGAATTAAGTATAGTTTCTCGGTATAACCGTATGGGTCTTGACTATCTCTTTGCAGCCCAGGGTGGTCTCTGCACAGTGCTAAATTCTTAAGAGTGCTGTACTATTGTCATAAATAGGACGCATGTAGTTAGGCATGCCATGGATAAAGTCCTACAGTTGGCTAGCCTTAATGTGGAGGATTACCGAGGAGGATTAGACCTTACCTCCTGGTGGTGGTCATTGACCTCCTGGATACGTCCCTTGTTCATTTCCCTAATAGTCTTAGTTCTAGCAGGGTTGTTGTTTTGTTTCCTGGCCTCATGTGCTTCGGCAGTATGCCGTCGGACCTTAACAAGTAGGGTAATGGTGGTTCATAAGTCTATTCCTAGTTAGGATCACTATAATCTCCAGAGTTTGAGTTGTGAGACTTATCTCTGCATAAGCTGATTTTAGTCTCAAAGGGGGGAATGAGGCAGTGGACAAAGAAATGATATTAAAAGGTCTGGTGTTTAAAAAGTTCAATTTTTTTACCTTGCAAGTAAAGTGAAGGTATGCCAGATGGTTCATATTATTTCAATGTCTGGCTTGGCTGAGCCAAAGGTTAGAAAGGTCAGAGACAGGAATTTCTTTCACCCTTGTGAATAATGAATGCTAGCTCAACATTTGTATACTGTTAGGCATACTGTAGTTTAAAGCTGAAATACTATTTCAGAAGTTCTTGATATGTAGATTTTGTTATAAGGAGATAGCTTAGATATATAGACCATTATAAGTATGTAGAATATGTCTTATAAGGATGCTTACTTTAGAATATGCTGTATTCTGTGTAAATTAATAATTCTGTGTGGAATGTTTGTTCAACTCTCTGTCTGACGTTCTGAGTAGGGCTGCAGTGAAGAGATCAACATGTGGTTTGACTTAGCCATAGTTCTGGCTGGTTCAATGTATAAGCTGATAGGTGAAAGAGGTCAGGACTAGTCAGCTCTCTTCTCCTTGATTAATTATAGGTAAAATGTAGAAATGGTCTTGAAAGTAATAACCTGATATGTATGCCATTAAGTAAGATTGGCCCTTGACCCCTTTAATGAATACCAGAGTTTAGTTAGCAGTTAGTACTAGGAATATGAGAAATCAATCATAATAACATGCAGGAGTTCTGGAGACCAAATGTCTGGTGTAAGGGGCCCCAGGTCACAGGTCAGTTTGAGGAATACCAAACCTATGTAACTGATATTTCAAAAGTAATGATTGGTTAAGGCAAAGTGACCAATCTATTCCTTAACCAATTGGAGAGTAAGGGGGGGCAAGGCTAGGAGGGGGATAGAACAGTATTTAAGTAGGAGCAGAAGCAGTTTACGTCAGAAGAAAGGAAGAAAGCTGGAAGACAACAGGAGAGACAGCATAAGAAGAGAAGCAGCTGAGACAGAAGCCACAAAGACACAGAGAGCTGAGAGAGAGACAAAGAGAGCTGAGAAAGAGAAGAAGAGACTTAATGCTGATGTTCTACTTTGTTTGCTGGCAAATAAAGAAGATTTCTCTCTCATTCTGGTGTGCTATCTGACTCCTGAAGTATCATAAATTCATGCATCCATTCCTGCAACAATCCCAGTAGCAAACCTTCAGGGGGTGGTAGGCTCCCTTCAGCAGTCCACAAACAAAGTCCTTCCAGACAACACAGCTTTTAGTTCCAAACAGTTTATTTCCCCTCCTCCACAAATCTCAGTTCAAGGGGGTTAAAATCCCATTCAGTTTCCAAAACAAAGCAACAAGAAAAAACTTCCCTTTAAATCCAAGTTCTCCCCCAGTTCAACAGCCTGGGTTTCAGTTTTAAAAGTCTTTCCGCTTGGGTGGTTGCATTATGGCAGTACACCGCACACAACACAGCTAATTGACTCCTGTGACCACCCACTGCCTTCAGTCCCTGCAACTCTGCCCCAAAGTACAATTACAGTCCATGTCCACCGGCTCCTCCAAACCTGATGTGCTGGTCCCTCCAGACTCTCCTTCCTCCAAGCACTCCATTAACTCTGCTTCCCTGCTAGGCTGTTGGTTGGAGACCTCCTCCCCCTCCCAGGTGGAAGGAATCTTGTACTGATTTCTAACCCAAGGGAATTGAGCTTTGTCATCCCTGCTCCCCCTTCTGGCCCTTGTCTGCCATAGCAGCTGCTCTTTGCAGTCCTTTTCCCCCTCCCTTCCACGTGGGGGCCATACCGGGTTTTGGGACCTACCCCCCCCCCCCAATCCCTTCTCTCAGGGCCTTCTGGGGAATGTAGTCTGGCCCATACCTCCTCCTGACCTGCTTAGACCCTCCAACCTCCTTACAATATATATATATATATATATATATATATATATATATATATATATATATATATATATATATATATATATATATATATATATACAAAAACAAAAAACAAGGAGGATGACTTAGAGTCAAGGTAATCCAAGGATGAGTGCCAAAAACTAGTTGAAAAAATGTGCTTTATTAATGCATACGACAAGTCCATAAAGCCACAATCATGTGGTCATAAAGTGCAAACATCCAATGACTGCAGAATAGGGTCTCAATTGGAGATCAAAGACTCGACATGGCTGTATTTCTGCAAAAATGTCAGTGTCAAGATTCATATAGTGCAATTGAAAATCTCAATGTCACAAGTTCATGAACTTCAATAGAAAAAATGAAGGTAAGTGTACTGCTGTCTCTATGCCCCAGATCACTTGATGACGATGCTGGGCCCTGCCTCCGCCATTTTGAGTATTTGCTCTCCTAGTGAGATCACTGTTTTGCAATCATTGGATGTTTGCACTTTGAAATGTACTTCTAGTTAAAAGAACGTGCTTTATTGATGTCCAGAACAAGTTTTTTGCACTCATGCTTGGACTACTCTGACTCTGTCTAGGTCATCCTCGCTGTTTTGTTATATTAGTTTTTGGAAATACGCATTCTGACCTTTTGGATTTCAGTGTATATATCTGTAGTATTGCTGTATGCAGAGTGTGATTTCATGAGGTTTCCAGTTCAGTGTGTTTGTTTTCATATCTCTATTACTGATCTGTGGTCCTTTGTTTCATATTGTTGAGGGTCTGTTTGTGTGTTTGTGTATGTGACCAAGGTGTGTTATTCTGCTAGCATGTATCTATATAGAGATCTTGTTGCAGTCCTGTTTCTTCTGTTTTCTCATTGGGTGGTATATTGGTGTATTAGGTCCTGCCCACTGTAATATGTACAGTAGTGTCTTTTCATGCATAAGGTTGTTGCTCTTTGAGTCCTGGGAGTTAGTGCTGTTATGGTACAGTAAGGTTCTGAGTGTGCGTTTTTGCACAAGTTTGTTCAGTGTTTTGCAGTGGAGGGATAGTGTGTTGGCCTTACTGAGGTGACATCAACACTTTAATGTAATTGTAGTTTGTCATAACATCAGACATGTTTTGAGAATATTTTGCAGGATCTGATGTCGAATTGTTCCATAGATGTGTATATGAGTTAGTGCTGGTAAGTGCTTGAAATAACTGAGTTAAAATATATGTAATTTATGATATATAAATCCATTTTTACATGTACATGAAGGCATTACTAGTCAATAACCAGCAGCCCTTCCTTAGGGCCAGATGCATAAAACAAATGTAGAAGAACCGAAAATGTAAAGGTCCACGTTACAAGATACTGATTCTGAAAAAAAGACGGATGCTCAAAAAAATCGCATGCAAATAAACCGCGCGGTAATACAAAGGTGGATGCACGAAAGTCTCACTAACCTGTTGAAATCCCCGGTAGCGGTGTAGGAAACACATGTGCACAATAGTCATTTGCTAAGCACACGGCGAGTGCTGTAGTTGTACGCATGTCTAAAAAGATCGCATCATAGATGTGCGTCCTAGGCATGTAAGATAGACGTCACTTATAAGCAGAGCCTTATAGGCCCCAATCCACGTGCGATTTTTTAATCGCTCTGCAAATGGCTACTGTGGTGTGCTGCGCCACATTGCTTGCATCCTGTTTTTTTTTTGTGTGGTGCTTTCACATTTTCATTGGTGAGTGTGAGATGTTTCCTTCTCAATTTCTCCTAATTTGTTCATTTTTTTTGCATTGGTAGAGTGGCAGGAAGGAGAGAGATGGCTGTTGTCTTTTCTGTGGGCTGCAAACTTTTTTCGAGGGGGAGGTTCCTAATGGAATGCCGGATATGCAGGGGGATGCAGAGAGATGAAGCCATGGCTGGGTGGTAAGTGTGGTTGTTCTTGCATTTCCCCTGATGTTAACATCTCCTTTTTTTTTTCATGGAAGCCATGGAGGATTTTGTTGTGCCCTGACAGAAGGAGGAGGAAACAGTGGCCCAAAGTGGGGACCCTAGTGCAGTGGCGTAGCTAGGGTAGTTGACACCCGGGGCTGGTCATTTTTTAACACCCCCCCCCCCCACCCCCAAAATCCAGTACTAGGCATACCGAGAATACAAAACACTCAGGCCCTATAGAGCAATTCTACCATACCATAAACAGTAATTTGTACGAGTCACACAAGGAAAAGGAAAGCATCTTAAACACTACAGTGAGCACTAGAACATCAATTCACCTATTGTAAAATGAAAACAGACAGATTAGTACTGATCGTCAATCCTGCACAGTCAATGCCAACCGAAAGCCATGTCTTTTTCACAAACACAGATACACCCTAATCCACTATAGAATAAGTAATCATAAACTTTCTATTTAGACAAAAATTAAACTGAACCCCCAATGCCAGACTCTGCATACAATGCAACACCACAGAAACAGAAAATGTCCCCTAGTACTGTGCAAAATATAAATACAGCAGATGTAAATTTGAAAAAACTAATACCAATCACCACTTTACAAATTAACAAATAGAAATAAAACAAATACAGAAAATAAAATAATACCATTTTATTGGACTAATACATTTAGCTTCCAGAGGCCAAAATCTCCTTCTTCAGGTCAATACAGTATAGTACTGTTACAGTATTCTATCCTGACCTGAGGAAGGGGGTTTTGTTCTCTGAAAGTTAAGTCAAAATGTATTAAAATTAGTCCAATAAAAAGATTACCTTATGTACATGTTCTGTTTATAAACATTTATTAACACAGCTACAATACTATATCCTAAAGCAAAAAAATAAAAATATATATTTTATTTACAGTTTGTTGTCTCTGGTTTCTGCTTTCCTCATCTTCTTTTCACTGTCTTCCTTCCAGCCAGCATCTGTCTTTGCTCTCTCTCTCTGCCATCCAGTGTCTGCCCTCTCTAATGTCCCTTCCATCCACTGTCTGCCCTCTCTTTCTGCCTCTTCCATCCACTGTCTGCCCTCTCTCTCCCTTCCATCCGCATCTGCCCTCTATTTCTGCCCCTTCCATCCACCATCTGCCCTAGTCTGCCCTCTTTCTCTCTCCCCCTTCCACCCACCATCTGCCCTTTCTCTCTGCCCCTTCAATCCATCTGCCCTCCCTCTCCCATCCATCCAGGGTCTGCCCTCCCTCACGTGCCCCCCTTCCATCCAGGGTCTGTCCCCTCTCTCTCTGCCCCCTCTTTTCAGCCCCCAGTTCCAGCCCCTTTCATCCACCACATGCCTTGCATCCCCCCTTTTCAGCCCCAGACTCATTCTCCCACCTGCCCCAGGTTTCCCTCCTGCCCCCTTGTCAGACCCCAGTTCCAGCTTCAGACCCCTTCTCCCATCTGAGCACTCCCCCACCCCTCCCCAATCCCCTCTGAGCTCATTCACCCCTCTGAGCACCCCTCTGAGCTCCCCCACCCCTCCCCAATCCCCTTCTGCCGTGCACCCCTCTGAGCTCCCCCACCCCTCCTCAATCCCCTTCTCCCCTCTGAGCACCCCTCTGAGCTCGCCCACCCTCCCCAATCCCCTTCTTCCCTCTGAGCTCCCCCCCCCCCCGAGCCGGTCCCGTCTCGTCCCCCCTCTTCCCCCTCCATTTAGAGCCAACAGAGTCCTCTTCTCCTGCCACCACCCTGCCTTTTTTTAATCCATGCAGCGATGCAGGCAGCGCCTCGCGTCTGCCCTGCGTGTGCTGTGTGAAGAAGAAAATCGTGTCGCTGGCATCGAGCCTTCCCTCGCTGTGTCCCGCCCTCAAGGAAATAGGAAGTTACCTCAGAAGAGGGCGGGACACAGCGAGGGAAGGCCCGACGCCAGCGACGCAATTTTCTTCTTCACGGCACACGCAGGGCAGATGCGAGGCACTGCCTGCGTCGCTGCATGGATTAAAACAAAAAGGCAGGGTGGTGGCAGGAGATGACGGAGCACCCCCCCCCCCCACCCGCTGACACCTGGGGCGGACCGCCCCCACCGCCCCGCTCTTGCTACGCCACTGCCCTAGTGCCAATGGGAAGTTTTGGTGCATCGTGTAGGTGAAGAGTTTGGCCAGCTTTTGAAAAAGTCAAGGCTCTCCCTAGGACAAAAAAAATCAAATCTGGAGGAAGATAGCAGAGGATGTGAGTGTCGTTGGTGTGCAGAGGTCTACTGTGGAGCAGTGCAAGCATCGGTGGCAAGATTTCAGGGGTCTCATCAAAGCCAAGGCACAAAAGCAGTGGAAGCATGGAAAGGGTACAGGGGGTGGGCCTTGCTGTGCCTTGAATCTGACCCCCCTGGAGAAGCTGTGTTGCCCACCCTCAGCCACAAGCAGGTAGTCAGCCTGCATGGTGGTGTTGACACGTCGGAGGAGGCCATTGATGACATGGAGAGTGAGTTGGTTTTGTCGTACTGCAGACAATGGTGTGGCGGTAAGAACTGTGGTGATAGGGTTGGGATCAAACTTGTTTGTGGTTGTCTTTGTAGGGGAACATCTGGAAGATGACACAAGATTGCCAGGTGGGACCCCATGTTCCAGCACTGCGGACAGAGAAGGCGGTGAGTTACGTGATGTGCTGTGGGGTGCTAGAAGGGACCAGTAGTAGTGGGCGCAGCAGCCGGTTGTTAATTGGCTGGCTTTTTTTGTTTGTTTTTTTGGTAGGTGGACATCCGGTTGCGGGCACTTCCACAGGGGTGTCAGAGCCTGCAGCACCATGTTGCAGCCAGGATGAACAAGAAGCAGGTGAGTACTGAGAGGTGGCATTGTGTGATGCAGGAACTTAAAATAGGACAGCGGTGGTGTGTGTGTACTTATTTGTACCCCTTCTGTTTTAAGGGCTAGGGTCACTAACACCTACAGAGGGAGGAGAGGATGGGGAGCTGGTGGAGGAAACTGTGACCCTTCAGCTCCTCGATGTAACCCTGTCTTCTGCTGTCGAGTCACATAGTGACCAGCCTCCTGCACCCTCTCCTACAGAGGCATGGCTGAATCGGCGCCAGCTGTGGGAGAAGCAGGAGAAGTGGAACGAGGGTATCAACAGACTGCTTACAGAAGTGGCTGGTCGTGTTCAGCATTCCACAGATGCCCTATGCGAACAGATGTGCATCGTGTCTGACACACAGTGCGAGCAGCAGAACTTGGTGGGCAATGCAGTGTTGCAGGAGTTACAGAACACCAACAACCATTTCCGTGAGCTGTGGGAGATACTACAAAGGAACTTCCATGAGCAACAGCAGCAAGCCGAAAAGCATTTTGAGGAGCAGCAGAAGCAAGCTGATAGGCACTTTGAGGAGCAGCAACAGCAGATGAGGATGTTCTTTCAGGATCTCCGGCATGAGGTGAGGGATCTGAGGTGTGAAGGATCTCGGGATGACACCGCTGTTAATTCCCACAGTGCAAATGGCATATTCTCCTTATCTATCCCTATATACATCTGTCCCGCATGGACATATTATCTCTCCCCCCGCCTTTGACATAATATGTTTGTCTAATGCATGTGTTCTTTTTTCCCCTACTCTCGTGTCCCAGCACTTCTCTCAGTAAGTATCTCCTGTGGCTACTGTATTCATAACCACCAAACACACACATAATCGTGCACTTTTAACCTTGTTTTTTTCCCCCTTACAGCCTGGACTACAAGTCAATTCCCTGTACCTTCCTTGTGTCCCTGCCATTCTCATACTAGTAAGTATCTCACGTGCCTATTGTGTTCATATTTTGCAGATGCATTCTTAACCCTTGTTTTTTCCTCCTCGCAGCCAGGAATACAAGCCTATCCCTCCCTTGTGTCCCGGCCCCTCTCCTGATAGTTAGTATTTTTCCCTGTTCATTTTTAGCAAATGCTTTTCATTTATGATGATCAGCTGCGCAAGCCAGAGCATATCCATGTCAGAGAAGTTGGGCGTTCTCACGTGGGGACCATGTGCAGCCATGGCTTCTCCAACACAGATGTACACACACGCACGCATGCACACAGGCATAAATAGCACGTCGATGACAGGGCTTATGCACACACTTTATGGATGTGTTATGACGGCAGATGACAGCTCTCTGGAGTTACCAGCAGCCCCTGAGCACCCATTAAATATATTATGTTAAAGGTGTGCTGACCTTTATGTGCATTGCCCGTAAATGGCTGTTCATCGTGCGTTGCCTTCATTTAAATGAGAACCATATTAATTACAATACATTTGCATAGCGTTTTCGTTCCGCATTTGTGAGTACGGTAAACAGGTTGCTGTGGGCTTTGGCGCAAAGCTGGTTCATACTGGCTCAAAATGAGCAGTCCTGGTACGGTAAGTTTGATGCATCTGGCCCTAAGACTCTTCTCCACCATGACAAATTGTATACACCGAATGCACTGCGAGAAATCCCTCACTCACTAGCCTTCAATCTCACTAATTAGGGTGGTACTTTTCACTGTTTGGGATGGACCACTCATAGCATCTCTGCACTCTGGTCCAGCATCTTTCTTCCTTCTCTTTTTATTTACTCTTTATTTTTCTGTATGTTGTCAGACAATTATGGATGTAGGGCCCACCCTTATCCCTGCCCCCATTAGCATCCCCAAACAGTTGGGCCACCAACCACCTATGAGTCGCACCATCTGAATAAATGAATCTGGAAAATCATAATGTTGCAAAACATAAAGTAGGTATTTCCACTTCGCCCTATCAAAGGCTTTCTCAGCATCAATAGCAACCGCTATGGTGGGGTAAACCCTCGACCAGGTGAAATGGAGAAAGTGACAAAAGAGGCTGGTGTTGTGCGATCCAAGCCTGCTGTTCAGAAAGCCATCTTGATCTGGGTGAATAAGGGATCCTATTACTTTTTCCAATCTGTTGACTAATAATTTAGTGAAATTTTGTCATCTAAATTTAGTAATGATATTGGGTGATAATTTTGAACCAGTTGTGGGTCACAATTAGGCTTGGGCAGAACAACAAAAGTCACCTCCAAAAAATGACCTAAACATGATTGATGAGATACCAGATTCTGAAAATATAAGTCCAGTTTGGACAACGATACAGACATTTAAATATTTGAAAAGTATTACTATACAAACAAATCTTTTCCAGAGAACTAGAGGATATGAATTGAGGTTGCAGGGTGGTAGACTTAAAAATAACAATCAGGAAATACTTTTTCATGGAAGGGTGGTGGATGTCTGGAATGCACGCCCAGGGGAGGTGGTGGAGACAACAACAGTGAAAGAATTAAAAAATGTTTATTGTATAAACACAAAGGGCCCTGTTTACTAAGCCACGCTGCAGATGTGTTATGGTTTTTAGTGCACGCTAACCGCATAGATACACATAATATTCCTATGGGCATCTACACGAGTAGCGCACACTAATTTTTAGCACACGTTAAAATCACTAGTGCACCTTAGAAAACAGGACCCAAAGGATCCCTATAAACACAAAGGATCCCTAAATAGAAAAATGATTAAATCAAAACTTAGCTATGCTTACACAGCAACTCCAGTAGTTGGGAAGCAAGGCCAGTGCCAGACAGACGTCCACGGTCTGTGTCTCAAAAATGGCAAGGGCAGATCAAGATCAAGTATGTGTATTATATATCGCATTCATATCATATACTGTGAGTGTGGGAGATGTGTATTTCAAAGGGGAAGGGAAGATATCTTTAGGTTGAATTTAGTGGGTCAAATGTTGTTAGTTATATTGTAGGATTGTTGGTGTGGAGGGGCATTTTTGAGATGATGGCTAAATCCAGTTTGGGACATTTTGCTGAAAACATCCAAAAATCAAGTGTCGAACATAGTGATTTTCAAACCAGAAAAATGTCTATCTTTTTGTTTTGAAAATGGCCATGGGGGGAGGGGGAGGGGGGAGAGACAGCATTCTTAGTAGACTGGCCACACGGACATCCCAGCAGAGCAGTGGGGCACTCTAGGGGGCAATGCAGTGGACTTCACATAAAAGGTCCCAGGTACATATCTCACCGTTACTCCCTTATACTGTATGATGAGCTGTCCAAAAGCCACCAAAAACCTACTGTACTCGTCTATATACCAGGACAATAGACTTATGGCTGCAGGTATCACCTATGTGTGGGTACAGTAGGTTTTTGGTGGGTTTTGGATGACTCCCACTTTCCATCACAAGTGTAACTGTTAGAGTGGGATATGGGCTTGGGTTCCTTCGCTACAGTCCACTGTACCAACCACTAGACTACTCCAGGGACCTGCTTACTGCTGTAATAGGACTGGCCATACCATCTGAAGCTGTCATGGTATTTACTGTTTCTTTCACATCTTTAGGGGGTAGGGTGGGAAGGGATCAGTGACCACTGGGGGAGTAAGGTGGGGTCATGTCTTAATCCCTCCAGTGGTCATTTAGAGCACATTTTTGTGACTTGTGATTGAAACAGGTCTAGATCAAAAAGTCTAACTTTTAGCCTTGGGTGTTTTTACTTTGTTCCATTATGGCAGAAAAATATCTAAGTTTTAGGAACACCCAAATCCTGCCCCTGGCATACACCCTTGTGATTTGGATGCACTGCATAAGAATTGCATAGCAAAACATCTTAAAATAGGTTTCGAAAATAGCAATGTGGACGTTTTGGCAAAAAAAAAAAAAAAAGTCCATCTGCTGCTTTGTGACACTTTTTGGATTTTCTTTTGTTTTGAAAATGAGCTCCTTTAATCACGTATTGACAATGAATGTGACTATACTGCTGCTGAAATGATAAAACTGCTCTTCCAAGATATAACTGCCTATATATGATTGGCATTGTGGCAAGTTGCCATGTTTGTGATGCCAGTGTTTAATCATGAACTGGTATTGCCTGCATGGAGTGGTGGATGTGGCTTTGGGCCAACTTTTTGGGCAGATTGAATGGATAGTAGGGGTCTTTATCTGCCATCATCTACTATGTTACTATCAGGCTTATTTTCGAAAGAGATGGACATCCATCTTTTGACATAAATTGCAACATGGACGTTCATCTCCCAGAGACGTCCAAATTGGTATAATCGAAACCCGATTTTGGACGTCTCCAACTGCTGTCCGTCGCAAGGATGTCCAAATTTCAAAGGGGTTTGTCGGAGGCGTGGTGAAGGTGGGACTTGGGTGTGCCTAACACTTGGATGTCTTTGAGCCATAAGCGAAAAAAGCAAGGACATCCCTGACGAACACCTGGACATTTTCACCTGGACGTGTTTTTTTTTACGAATAAGGCACAAAAAGGTGCCCAAAATGACCAGATGACCACCAGAGGGAATTGGGGATGACCTCCCATTACTCCCCCAGTGGTCACTAACCCTCTCCCACCGTCAAAAACATCTTTAAAATATTTTGTGCCAGCCTCTATGCCAGCCTCAGATGTCATACTCAGGCCCATGACAGCACATGCAGGTCCCTGGAGCAGTTTTAGTGGGTGCAGTGCACTTCAGACAGGTGGACCCAGGCCCATACCACCCCCTACATGTTACGTTTGTGGAGGAAACAGGGAGCCCTCCAAAACCCACCACAAACCCACTGTACCCACATCTAGGTGTCCCCCTTCACCCATAAGGGCTATGGTAGTGGTGTACAGTTGGGAGTAGTGGGGGGGGGGGGGGGCTCAGCACACACGGTAAGGGAGCTATGTATCTGGGAGCAATTTCTGAAGTCCACTGCAGTGCCCCCTAGGGTGCCCAGCTGGTGTCCTGGCATGTCAGGGTGACCAGTGCACTACAAATGCTGGCTCCTCCCACATCCAAATAGCTTGCATTTGGATGTTTTTGACATGGACGTCTTTGGTTTTGAAAAATCGTCGAAAGCCCCACCCCCCTCCGGATTTGGACGTTTTACAAAGACGTCCAAATCCCAACTTGGACATTTCTTTTGAAAATGCCCCTCTATGTCACAATCCTCTCAGGTCAGCAAAAGAAGCCATAGAGCCGATTTCTTATCTGTAGTGGCCTCTTCCCACCAACTTCATTCTGAGTTACCCAGGGCCTCATAGTTTTAGGAGAACAACCAGATTGAAGCTAGCAGAGGAAGCAGCTGCCCTCCTGCTGGCAGGAGAGATGTGCTAAGGATGTGTCTGTGTGTGTGGGGGGGGGGGGGGAATGTATAAAAGATGATGATTATAATGCTGAGGAACGTGGGGGAGGGGCGGTTAGGTGGTTGTGTGGGGTACAGATAAGAGAAGATTGAAAGTGTGTGAGAGGAAAGGAGAGAAAGACAGGTCACATGGAAAAATGTCAAGGAGGCCCTGCACTGACTGGAAGTTGCAAACCTCTCACCTCTCTCTCCTGAGGTCAGAGAAATAGCCATATAAATGTAGAAAGTGTGCTTATAAGGGGAGCAGTGAGTGCTGTACCAAGGGAAAATAGGGGGAGCACAAAAACTGCTCCCAGCCCACTGTCTTCTCTTAAGCAATGGGGGTGGGGGTACCAGTGGGTGAGTGCCACCATAGGGCACAACTAAAAACTGGATGGAAATGAGCACAACACACTTCTTCTACCTCTCCCAAATGATGAGAATGCTACCGCTGATGTCAAAATTTGTAGCAGGAATTTACCACGGACTTTTGTGCCAATTTGCTGCTGATTTCCGAATTCCTGGTTGAGGTACTGGAATTTCTTAGTCATTTTTTTTTTTAATGTGGATCTGTTCCAAGGATATTTTCAAACCGAAACAGGACTTTTCTGCACGTAACAGCAGGAGCTTTAAAGAAAGAGCCGAATAGACTAGGGTGTTGCTAGGTTAAGCCTTTATTAATGTATTCCAAGCATTTTCAGCCCAGTCCTCGGGGCGCACCCAGCTAACTAGGATTTTCAGGATATCTCATGGATATCCTGAAAACCCCGACTGGCTGGTGTGCCTGAGGATTACATGGCCACTGCTATATATTGTTTTTACGGAAACAATATATAGCAGTGGCCATGCAAGCTCACAAGCAGCGTGTACACTGCAGCCAGGACAGGAGGAGGAGGAGGAGGAGGAGGAGCAAGGGCATGTGATACACAGAAAGGAAGGGTAGAGGACAAAGTAATGTATGTGCTATGGATCCTGGGCTCAGAGCGGTGACCGTCGGAGTTTCATTGCCTCAGGCAAACACTCATAGGAATCCGGAACGGGTAAGAGACTGTCACAGCCCACGTTTCTTTTCTCTGGGAAGGAGATCAGCTGCTGCGTGTGTGTGTGTGCGCAGACGTATACATGGCAATGCGTCGCTGGAAGGAAACATGCCACTATATGTTATTGCATGCCATTGTATATATGTTGGCTTGCATTTCGCTGCACATAAGAATGTGTGCGATTTCTATCTGCAAAACTCTGCCATGTCTGTGTTGAAAGAGGTATGGTGTGTGTTTATTGTACTAGTTAATATGCACACATATACTTTCATTCAAATGTATGTGTCTTTGAATTTTCTGTGCTGCATATGTGCATAGCTTTTACTCTATATGTTTGTTAGTGTAGTAGCTTACTGTTAGAGCAGTGGGCTAAGAACTAGGGATGCCAGAGTTCAAATCCTACTGACACTGCTTGTGACTGTCACTTTGCCCAAAAGTTAGGCTACATTTACTAACCTGTCTTGGGGACACCCACCTGTAAAATAGGCTCTACCACTGATGTGCACATATTTTCAAAATAGTGCAGAGGTGCATATCCAGCATGAACACGTATATATATATATATATATATATATATATATATATATATATATATATATACACACACATACTAGCACTGTGAATATTTATGCACTGAAGTGGTGTGAAAATGTTAGCACCTACCTAAGTGCTAGACTGTAAATGTGTGCTTACGTAAAATAGTACATATTTCCAAGAGAAGCAGACTTTTATAAGAAAACGCAGTCTTTATTCATTTATGGAAGCTTTTATAAATTAATAAAACAATGTTTTCTTATAAGGTCTGCTTCTTTTGTGTTTTCTAAGTTGGATCTCGTGAACTGTCTACCTTGCTGTATTCTTATATTTCCAATAGGATATACACATGGGTGGAGCATGGGTGGGACTCAAATTTATGCACGTAACTTAGAGAAAGCTGTAAATTACAGACATGTCAGCGGCACTCAGGCAGTAACACACCAGCTGTATTGGCTGATGTAAGCGCACACGTGTAAGTTCTCTGGTATTCATATCCAAATTTTGTCATGCATTGAAAACTTATTTGTTTCAGAAAGCATTTGGAGATGCAGTGGTGAATGGTGACAGCACGTTACGGATTCAGTGCTCTGCCTGGATTGAATGGATAAATTTAATTTGATTTTATGTTCTGGTTGGTTCTTTTTTCCTCTATTTATTGTCATCTATTGTATGAGTGGCTCCTTACTCTTTTAATAATGGGTGTTCTTTTCCTTTATGTGCTTCTGTTGTAAAAAAAAAAAAAACCACCCTGTGATGTTCTCAGGAAGGGCTGTATATGAAATTTTAAATAAACCATAAAGGAAAGAAGGCATTGATATTCATTAATAGAATAGGCTCCTCCCAGATGCCCAGTTTATTTATTTATTAGGATTTATTCACCGTCTTTTTGAAGGAATTCACTCAAGGCAGTGTACAGTAAGAATAAATAAAACATAAGCAATAGACAATTACAGCAGTAAAAATATTCACATAACAATATAAAGTATGACATCGAATACTTCTTACAATGTCAACACAATATGTAATAGAACATTTTTTTTTATTAAATATTGTTTATTGGCACAACTTCATACGATACAAGATATTATGACCACAAAATTGAGAAACATTCCACAAAGAAATTGTTAACTAACAGAGAAGAATCTCAAATCTGCCCAAACAAATGCTGTACCTGTGATTTTCTTTTTTCTCCCCCCCTCCCCCCCTCTTTGCTTCCAAACAAACTCTCCGACTATTACCCCTCCCCCACCCTCCCCTAACAATTCAAAATCCTGCTTTTTGCTGTGGGAGTAAGTGAGTCCCAGAACGGTGACCAAGCCTTACAAAAATGGTCTCCCCTTGCAGAGGCCAGGTCACGGATCCTCTGTTTCTCCACCGAGCAGCATTGCATCATGGCGCTACGCCAATGCGATGTGCAGGGGGCCTCACGGGTGATCCATTGCTGCAAAATTGTTCTTTTTCCCATCAACACAGCTCTCCTTAAAAAAGCTTTCAGTCCCTCTGGTAGCGGTCCCTACACCGAAAAGACATCAAATAGTTGGCCCGGAGTAGGCCTCCACCGTACCCTCCACATGCCCGACACCTGTCTGCCCATTGCCAACCAAAATGAACGCACCAATGGACATGACCAAAACATGTGTCCCAGGGATGCTCCCGGGCCCCTACATTTAGGACAATCATCTGTCTCTCGCAAAGTTGCTCTGAAAGCTCTGTGGGGCGAAATATGGAGGCGCAGCAAGAATTTGTAATTCAACTCTCTCCATGCTGCATTCTCAGTCACTCTCTGGGACGATTTCAAACAAAGCTCCAGTTGTTGTGGTGTCAAACACCAGCAAAGCTCTTGGGTCCATCTAGCACATATGAGAGTAGTGTCCAATGGTGTTAAAGAGTCTCGCAAGCAGCTATGGTAGTATTTCAGTGGGGTTCTCTGCTGCGGCTCCAGCCCCAACAAATCGTCCTGCAACTCCCACACACCCCTGGCCAGGGAACCAGTCGGCAAGGATTGGACATAGTGTCTTAGCTGTAGATATGCAAATGTATCACCCCCCTCCAGACCAAATTCCTCACATAAGGCCTGAAACGGTTTCATTAACCCCTGCTCTGTTACTACCTGGAATAGGAACCGGATCCCTCGCGCTGACCATGTTTTAAACAGGGCCGAGGACCCTCCCTCCGGGAATGCCAGGTTACCCCGAATTGGCAACAGGGGCGACACCAATCTGTCCCACTTATAGGTTATGTAATAGAACATTTTAATTGACAGTGTAGGGTATAAGCAAAGATGGAACATATATGTTTTACAAAGCTGTGGCAAAAGGGGGCCTGCACTGGTGTCGGCACATGTTTTTCACATGCGTTGAGGCTCCCTTTTACCGCAACAGGTAAAAGGGAAGTCTCTCTTTCCTGCAGGAAATGGCTGCGCGGGCATTTTGGGAGCAATCCCTTACTGCTACCTATTGAGGTGGGAACAGTGGCGTACCTAGGGTAGTTGACACCCGGGGCCGGTCATTTTTTAAACCCCCCCCCCCCCCCAAATCCAGTACTAGGCATGCCGAGAATACAAAACACTCAGGACCTATAGAGCAATTCTACCATACCATAAGCAGTCATTTCTACGAGTCACACAAGGAAAAGGAAAGCATCTTAAACACTACAGTGAGCACTAGAACATCAATTCACCTATTGTAAAACGAAACCAGACAGAATAGTACAGATCGTAGATCCTGCACAGTCAATGCCAACTGAAAGCCATGTCTTTTTCACAAACACAGATACACCCTAATCCACTATAGAATAAGTAATCATAAACTTTCTATTTAGACAAAAATTAAACTGAACCCCCAATGCCAGACTCTGCATACAATGCAACACCACAGAAACAGAAACTGTCCCCTAGTACTGTGCAAAATATAAAGACAGCAGATGTAAATTTGAAAAAAACTAACAAGTACCAATCACCACTTTACAAATTAACAAATAGAAATAAAACAAATATAGAAAGTAAAATAATACCATTTTATTGGACTAATACATTTAGCTTTCAGAGGCCAAAACCTCCGTCCTCGGGTCAGTACAGTATAGTGCTGTTACAGTATCCTATCCTGACCTGAGGAAGGGGGTTTTGTTCTCTGAAAGTTAGTCAAAATGTATTAAAATTAGTCCAATAAAAAGATTACCTTATTTACATGTTCTATTATAAACATTTAACATATCTACAATACTTTATCCTAAAGCAAAAAAAATAAAAAAAATATATTTTATTTACAGTTTGTTGTCTCTGGTTTCTGCTTTCCTCATCTTCTTTTCACCGTCTTCCTTCCATCCAGCATCTGTCTTCACTCTCTCTCTCTCTGCCATCCAGTGTCAGCCCTCTCTGCCGTCCCTTCCATCCACTGCCTGCCCTTTCTCTCTGCCCCTTCAATCCACCATTTGCCCTCCCTCTCCCATCCATCCAGGGTCTGCCCTCCCTCTCGCTCCCCCTTCCATCTAGGATCTGTCCCCTCTCTCTCTCTGCCCCTTTTTTCAGCCCCCAGTTCCAGCCCCCTTCTCCCCTCTGAACACCCCCACCCCAGTCCCCTTCTCCCCTCCCCTTCTCCTGTCTGAGACCCCCACCCCAGTCCCCTTCTCCCCTCTGAACACCCCCACCCCAGTCCCCTTCTCCCCTCCCCTGTCTGAGATCCCCACCCCAGTACCCTTCTCCCCTCCCCTTTTCCCCTCTGAACACCCCCACCCCAGTCCCCTTCTCCCCTGTCTGAGATCCCCACCCCAGTCCCCTTCTCCTCTCCCCCTCCCCTGTCTGAGATCCCCACCCCAGTCCCCTTCTCCCCTCCTCTTTTCCCCTCTGAACACCCCCACCCCAGTCCCCTTCTCCCCTGTCTGAGATCCCCACCCCAGTCCCCTTCTCCTCTCCCCCTCCCCGTCTGAGATCCCCACCCCAGTCCCCTTCTCCCCTCTGAACACCCCCACCCCAGTCCCCTTCTCCCCTCCCCTGTCTGAGATCCCCACCCCAGTCCCCTTCTCCCCTCCCCTTTTCCCCTCTGAACACCCCCACCCCAGTCCCCTTCTCCCCTGTCTGAGACCCCCACCCCAGTCCCCTTCTCCCTTCCCCTTTTCCCCTCTGAACACCCCCACCCCAGTCCCCTTCTCCCCTCCCCTTCTCCCCTCTGAGACCCCCACCCCAGTCCCCTTCTCCCCTCCCCTTTTCCTCTCTGAACACCCCCACCCCAGTCCCCTTCTCCCCTCTGAGATCCCCACCCCAGTCCCCTTCTCCCCTCCCCTGTCTGAGACCCCCACTCCAGTCCCCTTCTCCCCTCTGAACACCCCCACCCGAGTCCCTTTCGCCCCTCTCCTTCCCCACCGGCGAAGCAGCGTCGCAGGCAGCGCCTCGTGCCCTGCTTGTAAAAAAAAGAAATCAAATCTCCTTCCTTCTCCTCGTCTTGACGTCGACTCGGGCCTTCCAATTGATTGGAAGGCCCGAGTCGACGTCAAGACGAGGAGGAGAAGGAAGGAGGAGATTTGATTTTTTTTTTTACAAGCAGGGCACGAGGCGCTGCCTGCGACGCTGCTTCGCCGGTTTTTTTTTAATGTGCGGCGCCGTGGGAACGGCCACGGGAGGCGGCGAGAGCGGAGCACCCCCCACCCACTGGCACCCGGGGCGGACCGCCCCCACCACCCCCCCCCTTGGTACGCCACTGGGTGGGGATAAGGTCTCTTGTGCTAATCTGGCAGTATTTTTGTAGTGCCGGATATGATGGTGCACTAGGGGTGGGAAGGACCACCGGGCTGCTGCAGTAGTCTGGTGGTACTTTCTGTTTAGCAAGCGATAAGCCTGCGTTGGGCTTACCACCGCTTAATAAAAGGGGCCCATAGATAGGCAAGAGAGTAAGAGGAGTTAGAAAATAATGTGACTAATTTAAAGAAAGGTGCACATGAGTTCAGAGAGATGGTTAAATATTATCCCAGCTAGAGTATGAGTAGATAAACATGTCCTGCTGTGATATACGTGCAGCCTGGGCCACTCCTTGTCTATGTGAGTGAGACTAACAAGTTAGTTATTTCTTCCATTAAAGGCCTGGTTGAAGAGTTATAGAATTGCCCTCCTAGGGAGTCCTATAAAGTGCGCCAAAATGCTGGGTGCTAAATGTGTAGCGGGATGTGGGCACCCAGATCTCATCACACTACCATTCTGAAATCAGCACTTATGTGTCAACTTTTAGACCCACCTGCTAATGCCATGTTTATGGCAGGTGTAAATGCACGCACCTAAAAGCTGCACTTGAGTGTGTAAATGACACCATTCTATAACATGTGCGTGTAATTGTAGGAGATGCTCATGCCCCACCCACGTGAACAACTCTTTGCATTCGTGTTCTATGTAAGTTGCATGCTTAGATCCTAGAGCACTGCTTAGCATCCAACCTAGCACTTGTGCGGTACCCTGTAATTTTCATGTGTAGAACTTCTTAGTATTCTAAACCCTGAGGAGCCCTTTTACTAAAGGGTTGTTGTGCGACAACAGGCTTGCTGCTCACCACTCTGGAACTACCACCGGCAGTGATACGTCGCCTGTCTGAAACACGTTGACGTTTCAGACAGGTGACGTATCACTGCCGACCCTGCACAACGTACTCTTGGAGCACTGAGCACCATAAAAAAAGTTTCTGTTTGACAGCAGATTGATAGACACAGTTTGTTTCTATGATTCCTTTCAGATGAACATTAAGACTCCTGAGGCAGGCCAGTTGGCCGAAACATGGCCGTGTTGAGTTACCTCGAGTTCTGACATTGCTCTGGACTTACCCTTACCCAATAAAGTGGACTTTTTATACATCATCTAAGATCTTCATTTTTGTGTCATCTTCATTTTGTTCCTTGTCACTTATAGTATGGCCATTTCTTTTTGAGAAAAAAAGACAGCCTTTTACCCACTGCGGTAAAAGGGGGCCTCAGTGCACATCAAAAACACGCGCTGACGCAAGTGCAGGCCTCTTTTTACCACAGCTTAGTAAAAGGACCCCTGAGAGCGCAAATGGATTTTACACTTACGTGCTCACATCATAGAATGAGGGGGTTAATGTTCAGTATTGCAATTAACAAAAGTGATTGATAATACAGGGCTTACATTAATGCAGATTAGTAAATATCACCCTTATATTGTAAGCCATTTGGGAGACAGGGAGATACCTACTGTTCCAGACTGTAATTCTGCTTGAGCTTTATTTTTTATTCTTTATTTGAATTTGTGATACTGTTGCAGGAACGGAGGCATGAATTTATGATACTTCAGGTGTCAGACAGCACACACCAGAATGAGAGAGTAATCTTCTTTATTTGCCAGCAAACAAAGCAGGACATCAGTTCTAGCTCTCTTCTCTCTCTCTCAGCTCTCTGGATGTTATGGCTTTTGTCTGTCCTCTTCAGCTCTCTTCTCTTCTGTCTGTTCCTTCTGCTCTCTTTCTCTCCTGTTGTCTTCCAGCTTTCTTTCTCTCCTGTTGTCTTCCAGCTTTCTTCTGACGTAAACTGCTTCTGCTCTCACTTAAATACTGTTCTATCCCCCTCCTAGCCTAGCCCCCCCCTTACTCTCCAATTGGTTAAGGAATAGATTGGCTACCTTGCCTCAACCAATCAGCTCTATACAAATATCAGTTACATAGGTTCCAGACATCCTAAACTGACCTGTGACCTGGGGCCCCTTACACCAGACATTTGGTCTCCAGAACTCTTGCATGTTCATTATGATTGATTTCTCATCTATAGCTTAAACTGGGTTCCCTTAGAGACTAAGAGGCCCAACCTGACATTGGTTATTCTCATATTCCTAGTCAGCTTCATACTACCTGCTAGCTGAACTCTGGCATTCATTAAAGGGGTCAAGGGCCAGTCTTACTTAATGGCATACGGCTATGGTCTGTTATTACTTTCAGGAGGCCAGTCCTACACTTAGCTATAATTAATCAAGGAGAAGAGAGCTGACTAGTTCTGACCTTTTTCACCTATCAGCTTCCTTCACAGAACTTGCTAAGACCACAGAAAACTCAAAACACATGTTGGCCTCTTCACTGCAGTCTTTGCTTAGAAAGTCAGACAAAGAATGATACAGAATTTAAAAAGGTTTCCTACATATTAACTACACAGAATACATATTCTAAAATAAGCATCCTTATAAGACATATTCTAGATATCAAGAACTTCTAAATTCTAATCTATTGCCTCTCTCTAAACAGTATTTCTATCTAATCTTAAACTACAATATATCTAGCTCATTCCTTTGTTCATTCATAATAATATCCCCTCAAGATTTAATAGTATACAGATGTGCCAGCTAGCATTGGCAATTCACAAAGGACAGAGTCTCATTTCTCACTGACCTTTCCTAACCTTTGGCTCAACAGAGTTCTAGTAATTAATTCCAGCCTGCATTCCTTCACTTTAGTTGCAAGGTAAAAAGCTAGAATTCAAACTTCAAGCTTTTAATATCATTTCTTATGTATATAATTTCTCAGAGTTAACACTTTCCTTGCCCATGGCTGCCTCATTCCCCCCTTTGAGACTAAAATCAGCTTATGCAGAGATAAGTCTCACAACTCAAACTCTGGAGATTATAGTGATCCTAACTAGGAATAGACTTTTGAACCACTATTACTCTACTTGTTAAGGTTCGACGGCATACTGCCGAAGCACATGAGGCCAGGAAACAAAACAAAAACCCTGCTAAAACTAAAACTATTAGGGAAATGCACAAGGGACGTATCCAGGAGGTCAATGACCACCACCAGGAGGTAAGGTCTAATCCTCCTCGGTAATCCTCCACATTAAGGCTAGCCAACTGTAGGACTTTATCCATGGCATGCCTAACTACATGCGTCCTATTTATGACAATAGTACAGCACTCTGAATAATTTAGCACTGTGCAGAGACCACCTTGGGCTGCAAAGAGATAATCAAGACCCATACGGTTATATCGAGAAACTATACTTAATTCATTAATTTGATCCTGCAATGCATTGACTACCACGTTCAGCTCATGAACTAAAACATGGAGTAGGGACTGAAGTCTCCGGGTAGCCATACCTAGTTCAGTAATACCCGCTACCGGGCCCCCAATTGGAATCCAGGCCGTGGCAGAAAGGGCTACAAGTCTCTTTTTAGTCAGAGGATAAGTAGAGTTAATATACTGAAGGGCTAATTCAATCGCCTCATCCTCTGTGGCAACGGAGGAAGGTAAGGACAAGGCCTCTCGCTTAGAGCGGTGCGGGGATGGTGGTTTGAGAAGAGGAATAACTTTAGGAAAATAATTCAAGGTTACCAATACACAAAAATCATATGTGGGAGGAAGAATCATATGAAGGACATTATCACAGAGCCAGTAATGACCAAGGAGAGGGCGACGAAAGTTCCCAATAAATGTAGGCACAGGATGGAGATTAGGATGCCCATAATGCGAGCCCCTATCCCAGGGGGAACGAAGAAGAAATGGAGACTTTGTATACCATAGGTGCCAATCCCCAATTGTAACAGACCGCTCATATGATGCAACCCCTTCATACCCCGGGGACTTATGAAAGTAGAAAATAGGATGGGACACTATAGTCTTCTCAGTAGTAAGGTTAGGAGCCAGGTAATCACCTTGGTCATAATCTACAGGTATGGTAGTAGGGCACATAGGAGTACCTGGAGAAACTACCCACACAGGTTCCTCCTTCTCTGGAAGAACATTAGTATAGTTACAGGGAATGGGAAGAACAGTTGAGATGTCTCTTGTTAAACAAAACACTCCAGAAGCTGGATAGGGAGACATAAAAACTGGCCTTAGAGAAGAATCAGAGGGGGAAGTAGCATTATAAAAGGACCACCAAGTATAATCCTGGCTCCAAGGGCCTGAACTCGAAAAGTAGGGAGGTATAAGAGCTGGGAGCTGCACAGGGACAGGAACAGCTGGGACATCTGTGGTATAAGGAGAAAATCGGGAACACACAATACAAGGGGAAGTAATCTTTGCCTGGCTAATTAGTTCCTGGACTGAGTGTAACCAAAGGTTAGAGCGAGTTGGGGTATTAGGAACAAGGAGGCAAGGAGTAGAAAACAACAAAAGCATCCAAATTACTAACATTTTCTTTCTTCCTAATCTAAAACAAATACAGCAAACTAATTAAGCAATAATATTTCAACAGTCTGTGCTAATCACAGATTACTCTAATATAGTGTTCTCAGTCTTTGAGTTCTTATACCAGTTGGGATAGACCCTCAACTGACAAAGATCAAGCTCTCAAATTCCAAGAAAGCCAGAATCAGGGCAAGAAAGAGTCTCAGTGTGAAGCCGAAGTTCAGCAGCTCCTGCAGTATGCAGTTGACCCTTCTTTTCAGCTAGTAGATTCTTTGGTTCGGGTCAGGCGCAACTTCAATGGCTCCGCTGGATCACTTTCTGCTCTCCACTGTCTAGGCTCCGTCTGATCCGTTCTGGGCTCAGTCTGATCAGCAGACTTAATTCGAGACCAATGGACCCACGGAGTTATCCCTGCGACCTTCACAGCTGCAGGGGTAGAAAGCAAAACAGTAAAAGGTCCTTTCCATCGGGGCCCCAAAGGCTGGAGCCTCCAGTCTTTCACCCAAACTCTATCCCCTGGCAGGAAGGAATGTACCTGAGCCTGGAAGGGGACAGGGTTTATTTCTCTCACATAAGACTGAAGCTCAGAAATTATCTTGCCCAAGAGGGCTACCTGCTCCTGTACCTGGGCAGACCCTAAAATCCCTATGTCTCCCTTAATTCCCTGCAAAATGGCTGGGGGCTTCCCATACACAATTTCAAAGGGAGAGAGGGCTGTTCCTTTAGTTGGGGTGCATCGGAGGCGGAAGAGGGCTAGTGGCAGTGCCTGTGGCCATTTCAATTGGGTTTCCTGACAAATCTTTGCTAGGCTATTTTTCAAGGTTCTGTTTGCTCGCTCAACCTGCCCTGAACTCTGGGGACGGTAGGCACAATGCAATTTCCAGGTAATGCGCAATGCGCGGGACAGGGCCTGAAGTGTGGCTTCAACAAAGGCGGGACCATTATCTGAACCTATGGCAAGGGGCAATCCATACCTGGGGATGACATCCCTAAGGAGAGCTCGAGCTACTTCTGTGGCTTTCTCAGTAACTGTAGGATATGCTTCCACCCACCCAGAAAAGGTACAGACCATAACCAAGAGGTATCGGAGCCTACCGCTCCTGGGCATTTCTGTGAAGTCTATAACTAGGGACTCAAAGGGTGTTAGTCCTCTAGACTGAACTCCTGGTGGAATACGGGGTCCCTGACGGGCATTATTCTGGGCACAGAGAGTACATCGGGCAGAGGCAGTGGCAACCAGACTATCCAATCCTTCCAGCACTACTACTCGACTGAGTAGGCGGGCTAGTGCTGTTTTCCCTAAGTGTGATAGGTCATGAGCTTGAGACACTACAGGCCAAGCTAGATGGCGTGGCACCAGAACTCTGGTATCAGGGAGATGTAACCAGCCATCAGATCTCCTTACTGCACCTTCCTCTTGAGCCCATTTCTCTTCCATTTGGGTATACATAGGCGTCCATTCTTGCAGTCGAATTTGGAACAGGGGAGTCACAGTACTTGCTGGGGGTCCTCGAGCAGCTTCCTTGGCCACCCGATCAGCATGGCGGTTCCCTCGGGCCACTGGAGTATCTATTCTTTGGTGTCCCCTACAGTGAATGACAGCTACCTTCTTAGGGGCCCAAACAGCCTCTAACAGCTGAAGTATTTCAGGTCCATACTTAACAGGTTGGCCTGCAGCATTTATGAGTCCCTTTTCCTTATACAAAGCTCCATGAGCATGTAGGGTTGTGAAGGCATACTTAGAATCAGTATAAATGTTGGTCATCAGTCCTGCTGCTAGCTCCAGAGCTCGTATGAGGGCCACAAGTTCTGCTTTCTGGGCTGAAGTTCCTTGGGGCAAGGCTCTTGCTTCTATCACCTTGTCTTCTGTCACCACAGCATAGCCTGCCAATCGCTTGGAGTTCTCCACATAACTGCTTCCATCTGTGAAATAAATTACATCTGGGTCCCTCCACGGAACATCTTTGAGATCTGGTCGACTGGAGTACACTTCATCCATGGTTTGGATACAGTCATGATCCGGAGGTCCCTCAGATGCTGGCAAAAGAGTGGCGGGATTGAATGTAGCCACTGTTTCCAGGTGTATCCGTGGATTCTCACACAAGCTAGCTTGGTACTTAACCATGCGGTTATTTGTAAACCAATGGTTGCCCTTATACTCCATGAGGGTGAGAACTGCATGGGGGACTTTAACAACCAGTTCTTGCCCCAAGGTCAACTTATCAGCTTCCTGGACCAGTAAGGCTGCTGCTGCAATGGCCCTCATGCAGGCTGGCCATCCTTTAGCCACTCCATCCAGCTGTTTAGACAGGTATGCAACAGGCCTCTGCCAGGATCCCATCATCTGGGTCAGCACACCCAGAGCAACCCCCTGTCGCTCATGGACATACAGTGAGAAAGGTTTCTCCACATCAGGAAGGCCTAACGCAGGGGCTTAGAGTAGGGCTTTCTTTATGGCAATGAAGGATTGTTGAGCTGTAGGTCCCCATTCAAATGGTTCCTTTTCACCCCCCTTTGTGGCTTGGTAAAGGGGTTTCGCCATCAATGCAAAATTTGGAATCCAAATTCTGCAGAATCCGGCTGCTCCCAGAAATTCCCTAACTTCTCTTCTGGACTTGGGTTGGGGAATTGCAGCAACTGCTTGCTTCCTACTAGCATCCAGTCTCCGACTTCCCTGGGAAATACAGAAGCCCAGATACTTCACTTCTGACTGACAAAGTTGGGCCTTTGAGCGTGAGACCTTATAGCCTGCATCCAAGAGTAGCTCCAGCAATTCTCTGGTAGCCTCAAAACACTCTTCCTGAGTCACTGCTGCAATCAGGAGGTCATCTACATACTGGAGTAAAACTCGCCTGGAAGGCTCAGATTTAAAAGTCTTAAGGTCTTGCCCTAGGGCTGTCCCAAAAATGGTGGGGGAGTTCTTGAACCCCTGTGGCAGGCGGGTCCATGTATACTGAAGCTTCCTTCCTGTTACTGGGTTTTCCCATTGAAAGGCGAAAAGCAGTTGACTGGCGGGGGCCACCCGAATACAAAAGAAGGCATCTTTTAGATCTAGTGTCGTGAAATGGGTAGCTCCAGAAGGTATCAATCCTAGCAGGACATATGGATTAGGCACTACAGGGTGTAATGAGATAGTGGATTTGTTGACCACTCGTAAGTCTTGGACTGGCCGGTAGTCCTCAGTCCCTGGCTTCTGAACTGGCAATAGTGGCGTATTCCATGGAGACTGGCAAGGTCGAATAATTCCATGGGATAACAAACGATTCAGGTGTGCTTGGATCCCTTCCAGAGCCTTTCGGGGAATTGGGTATTGGCGAAGATGGATTGGCCGGGCACTTGGAAGTAAGTCTACATGGACAGGAGGAATATTTCGGGCCAATCCTGGGGGATTATCTTCTGCCCATACCCCACTGACCTGAAAGCTGTCTGCCAGGGGTAGGTCAACTTGGCCATGCGACTGATGCAGCCGCCATTCTTCTTCAAGAGGGCAACAGAAACTCAATATACCCTTAGGGCTGGATGACAGGGGCCGAAAGGAGACTGAAGTCTGGCCATCAGAGTCAAAAGAAATTTGGGCCCTAAGCTTGGACAGCAGGTCTCGGCCTAACAAAGGGATTGGACAGTCTGGCATATACAGGAATTCATGAGTGACTATGTGTGAGCCTAATTGGCATCTACGGGTTGTCAGGAAGGGCCTCCGGTTCTGCACCCCCGTGGCTCCCACCACTCGGACAGTTTTTCCAGACACAGGCGCTAATCGCTCCGTCACAACAGAATGTTCAGCTCCTGTATCAATCATGAATGGAATTGAGCGGCTCCCTACAGTTAACTTGACCATAGGTTCCTGGGAGCCCAGTTTGTAGGAACCCGGTCTGTCCTATTCGTCCCATTCTGCCATCTCGGCTATCCCGATGATGTCAGATTCAGGAGGCTCATATCTTCCCTCTCGAACTCGGCCTCGGCTTCCTCGATCTCCTGGTCCCCTTCTCAATCCCTGGCGCCTCTGGGGGCATTCATCTTTCCAGTGCCCTCTTTCCTTACAGTAGGCACACTGATCCCTCTCCAATCTTGGTCTGGGATTCTCCCCCCTTGGCCGGGATTGATTGAAGGAATCTCGGGGCCTGGCTGGTGGTCCAGGGTCCCACTTTGGCTTCCCATTAGCTAGAGGTCGACCTCGGTTAAGGGTGGAATTAGTAATGGCTGCCGCTAAAAGGTCGGCCTTCTTCTGCATCTTCCGGTCAGCCTCTCGGCGCACCTCCTGATCCCTATTAATGAAAACCTTGGTTGCGATCTCAATTAGCTGGGTGGTATTCATCCCTGCAAATCCCTCTTGACGCTGCAACTTCTTCCGGATATCTGTCATACTCTGGGCCACCAATGCACTATTCACCATTCTCTGGTTTTCTAGGGCTTCAGGGTCAAAGGGGGTGTATGTTCTGTAGGCTTCAATTAGTCGCTCTAAAAAGGCCCCAGGGGATTCAGTTGCCCCTTGGAGAATTTCTGAGACCTTTGCCAGATTAATGGGCCTCTTTATGCCTTTCCTCATACCTTCCAGCAAGTCCCGGCAATAGCCAGACAACAGTTCATAGTGCTGCCCATCATTTGGATCCCAAACTGGAGCTGCGCGAGGAAACCGAGCTCTAACCCATCCCTCTGGGTCCTGTGTCCCCCCGGGGACACGCTCTCGCGTGATGGCCTCAGCATTTTGCAAAATCTTCCGCCTCTCCTCAGTTGTGAAGAGGGTCAGGAGAAGTTGTTGACAATCAGTCCAGGTTGGGTTATGGGTGGCCATAATGCTAGCCACTAGGTCCACCACTGCCTGAGGCTTTTCAGTATAAGAGGGGTAATGCGTCTTCCAATTCAGGAGATCGGTGGTTGTGAAGGGTACATACTGATAGGCCTGTGCCTGTATAACCTGACCCTCATTATTAGGATCCGGTCGAGTGGTAGTTACCTGTCGGAGTGGCAGAACTCTCGAGGAGGTGAGAATGGAATCTGAGGTAGAGCTAGGAGCTATCCTCCTATCATGCTCAAAAGTGATTGCAGCAGGTCTAACCCATTCAGTGAAGGTATGTTGAACCCCTGAGGGATGGGGAGGGGTACTCATAGACTGAGAGGTGGTCACAGGTGATTCAGTCCATTGAAAGGAATGCCGGGCCCCTAATGAGTGGGTAGGGGTACTAGAGGGAAAGGCTGGGCTGTCGGGAGTTGAGGAGTCAGGGGGTGCAGCCCAAAGCGGGTCTTGGGAGGTTAGCAGGGGAGAATGTGGCAAAGGAGGGTAGAGATTGGCTGAAAGGTCCACCCTAGGATGTGACGGGGTTTGCACAGAAGAGGAGCTATCCGGAGAAGCCTGTGCTGGAGAAGCTTGGGCTGGACGGCGTGGATCTCTAGGGGTGGCACGGAACCCCAACAATGGGCCATAAGGTGGTGGCTCAAGATCTGAGGGATCATCAAAGAGTATGGGTTTCTCAGACAAGGTAGGAGCGGAAGCCACCGATTGGGTGATAGGCTTCCTGGGGCTCTTTCCCTCTTCTAATTTAGATTTTCTAATCTTTCTTTGAGCACGACCTAACATGAATTTTACTGGGGAACCCATATAAATTTTCAACCAAGAGGGAGGGTCAGTCACAAGGCTGTCCCAGGAATCTATATAGGGGAGTTGTTCAGAATATTCTGGTTCTCCTACAACTATGCTGTAAACCTTCCGGATTACTTCAATATCTAAGCTGCCACTAGGGGGCCACCCCACTCCCATAGATGGCCACTCAACTTCACACAAGGTTCTTAGAGTACTTGAGCTTAAAGTCTGTCCATAATCATTAATTAAAAATCCTTTCTTGAAGTTCTTAAGCATACAGTCTAGGGGAGTATCAATTTGTCTAGACGATTTCCCTCCCATAATGCTTACAGTTACAACACACAAAAGGGAGGGAGTTTTTGAAAGTGCAGTAAGGGGTCCGCACTCTCGAGACACTAGGTAGACAGACAGCAATCGCTTCCTTCCGTCACTGGCCAATTGAACTCGCGTTAATTGGAAACGCAGTTATAAGAAGTCCGCACTCATTTAGCATTCACGCATCACACATTCATTCAATACAAAAAATCCCACCCAACAATTTCAAATTTCTCAGATACAGATAAGCTCAAGCGTTTTCGCTTCTAGTCCCCACGACTAGAAGGTACTAGGGCCTTCGCTGAGAGTTGATCAGGCTCTCCTTCCCTCAATGTTTGAGGGGCTGGTTTACAATTTCCTAGCTAGGACTACAATACAGAATACAGAATACATACCCGGCGAATGTTCTCCAGTCAGTTGGGTGCTGGGATTAATGCAGGATTCATCCCACCGCTGCCACCAAGAATTGTTGCAGGAACGGAGGCATGAATTTATGATACTTCAGGAGTCAGACAGCACACACCAGAATGAGAGAGTAATCTTCTTTATTTGCCAGCAAACAAAGCAGGACATCAGTTCTAGCTCTCTTCTCTCTCTCTCAGCTCTCTGGATGTTATGGCTTTTGTCTGTCCTCTTCAGCTCTCTTCTCTTCTGTCTGTTCCTTCTGCTCTCTTTCTCTCCTGTTGTCTTCCAGCTTTCTTCTGACGTAAACTGCTTCTGCTCTCACTTAAATACTGTTCTATCCCCTCCTAGCCTAGCCCCCCCCCTTACTCTCCAATTGGTTAAGGAATAGATTGGCTACCTTGCCTCAACCAATCAGCTCTATACAAATATCAGTTACATAGGTTCCAGACATCCTAAACTGACCTGTGACCTGGGGCCCCTTACACCAGACATTTGGTCTCCAGAACTCTTGCATGTTCATTATGATTGATTTCTCATCTATAGCTTAAACTGGGTTCCCTTAGAGACTAAGAGGCCCAACCTGACATTGGTTATTCTCATATTCCTAGTCAGCTTCATACTACCTGCTAGCTGAACTCTGGCATTCATTAAAGGGGTCAAGGGCCAGTCTTACTTAATGGCATACGGCTATGGTCTGTTATTACTTTCAGGAGGCCAGTCTTACACTTAGCTATAATTAATCAAGGAGAAGAGAGCTGACTAGTTCTGACCTTTTTCACCTATCAGCTTCCTTCACAGAACTTGCTAAGACCACAGAAAACTCAAAACACATGTTGGCCTCTTCACTGCAGTCTTTGCTTAGAAAGTCAGACAAAGAATGATACAGAATTTAAAAAGGTTTCCTACATATTAACTACACAGAATACATATTCTAAAATAAGCATCCTTATAAGACATATTCTAGATATCAAGAACTTCTAAATTCTAATCTATTGCCTCTCTCTAAACGGTATTTCTATCTAATCTTAAACTACAATATATCTAGCTCATTCCTTTGTTCATTCATAATAATATCCCCTCAAGATTTAATAGTATACAGATGTGCCAGCTAGCATTGGCAATTCACAAAGGACAGAGTCTCATTTCTCACTGACCTTTCCTAACCTTTGGCTCAACAGAGTTCTAGTAATTAATTCCAGCCTGCATTCCTTCACTTTAGTTGCAAGGTAAAAAGCTAGAATTCAAACTTCAAGCTTTTAATATCATTTCTTATGTATATAATTTCTCAGAGTTAACACTTTCCTTGCCCATGGCTGCCTCAATACGGCTATGACTGAGGACAGAACTAAGTGGTTTACTGACTAAAAATAAGTGTTATAAAGGAACTACAATGTTAAGATAAGAAAGCAAAGAAATAGTAATAAGCCATAAACATTCAACACTATTGGTGGGGGGTGGAGGGGGGAACAAGGGAGGGAGGAAAAGGGCAGTAAACAGAAAGGAGAGGAAGAAAATGGGGAAAGGACTCATTGTTTTAACTAACTAGTCACCAAAAGCCTGCCAAATAAGCCAGGTCTTAATGGCTGTTTTGAATCTGGGAATGTCTGTGCAAATGTCAACAGGGAGGCTTTTCCACAGCACAGGGGTGAGGAAGTAAAAAGTGCTGCTTCTAGTTCTTTTGTGTTTTGCCAGCCTAGGGCCCGGCAAAACCATGAAATCATCATTAAACTATGATTGAAAACAGGGCTGGCTCAACCTATGGACCAGGTGAGGCACCAGCTCAGGGCACCAGTGATATAAGGCACCAGAATCCCAGTCCAGCATCTCTGTCTCTCTTCCTTCTCCTCTGTGTGTGTGTGTGTGGGGGGGGGGGGGGGGGGGGGGATAAATGCTAGATTAGGATTCTACATTTTGGTGCCCTTTATTACCAGCAGCAGAGAGGGGGGGGGGGGGGGGGGACTTGAGACAGGGAGAGCTCCCAGATCATGGAAGGAGGGGGGTGGCTGTTGCAAAAGTTGGTGCAGGGCACCACAGTCCCTTGAGCCAGCCCTAATTGAAAAGGTGGGAGCTGAATCCAAATAAATATACTTGTGTGTTTCAGTATCTCTTTACGTGCCAGTCCTTGTATATACAATATAGCAATATGTTATGTTTCTGTGAGCAATGTTTCTGCATCTGTATATATATCACAGTGTGTTTCAAAATATGTTTCTTGCAGGGGTGTGAGAGCCTGGATATTGGATTACATATGGCAATTCATATTATCTATTCAAAATAGGGTTGCAAACTTTGGCTATAGAACCTCCATAAAAAGTGACCAACCCGACAATTAAACTTCTTTATGAGGTGAAAAATATGATCATGTAACACCTTTACTTTGAGATGCATAATGACCATCTGTGTCTCACAGGATAACATATAACATTTTGGTGTTTGCTCATAAACTTCTTCACATTGGTCAGCCCCTATTTCTTTCTAGATTGCTGATACCATGGGGCTCATTTTCAAAACAACAAAAGTGTTAAAAAAAACTTCATAAAGTGGCAGAAGGACGTTTTTCTCTCAAAAATGCCCAAGTTGCAATTTTCGATATCCTGATTTTAGACATTTTTTGCTCCACAGTTCATCCAAATTTCAGGGAGGCATATTGGGGGTGGGACACAGGTGGCACCGAAAGATAAATATTTATCTGCAATAATGGAACAAAATGAAAACATCTAGGGCTAAAATTAAGACTTTTTGGCTAGACCTGTTTCACTCATTACTAAGTGACCAAAAGATGCCCTAAATGACCACTAAAGGGATTAAGGCAAAACCTCCTTACTCCCCCAGTGGTCACTTAACCCCTCTCAGCCCCCTAAGATGTGACTGGCTCTATGACAGCTTCAGATATGATGACCATTCCTATTAGAGCGGCAAGCTGGTCCCAGGAGTAGGCTAGTGGTCAGTGTAGTTAAGTATAGAGAAGGGATCCTAGGCCCATATCCCACTCTAACTGGTACACTTGTGGTGGAATGTGTGAGCTCTCCAAAAAACACTAAATACCTACTGTACTTACATATAGGTGACACCTGCAAGCTTGAGAGCTATTGTAGTGATGTACAGTAGGTATTTTTCTGCTCCTGAAGAGCTCACTATACAATATAAGGGAGCAATGGGGGGAAAGGGGAAATGAGACTTGATATACCGCCTTTCTGTGGTATTTTGCAACTACATTCAAAGCAGTTTACATGTATACAGGTACTTAGTACCTGGGGCAATGGAGGATTTTAAGTGACTTGCCCACAGTCACAAGGAGCTGCAGTGGGAATCAAACCCAGTTCCCCAGGATCAAAGTCCGCTGCACTAACCACTAGGCTATGAGATGTGTACCTGAGAGCTTTTAGGTGAAATCCACCTCAGTGCCCCCTAGGCTGCCCATTGCTCTGCTGGGATGTCTGTATGGCCAGATGGCCCACAGACATCCCAACGGCTGGTTTTTGGTTGTTTTTCTCTTGGATGTTTTATTTTCCGAAATGGTCCTGAAAATGCACTGAGCACAAAACATCTAGAAATAGATAATTTCTGAAAATGTTCTCAGGTTAAAAAAATGGTTATGTTCACCACTCGATTTTTGGATGTTTTTAGCAAAATATCCAAAATCAGACTTAGAAGTTTTATCAAAAATATGTGCCACTTTGAATATTGTGCTCCTTCCAGCACAACCGTTTGGTAGTACCGTCCTCTCTGCAGATTAGATTGGACACGATCCAAGCTGCAATTTCCAGCGTTACTAGTCCTACTTTTTGGACTGCCTTGCCACTTTATTTACTATTAGAACAGTCATTAGATAGGGGTGAATTTAAACTATCTGTTCAGTAATGCCTTTGACTGATTTAATTTTGATGTGTATCTGGTTTCTATGGCAGTGGACCAGGAATCTGCATTTACCGTCTTTGCTTTTCTTATTTCTCTTATTGAACTGTATTTCAGTTTTCTTTGTATTGTTTATTCCACACTTGATATTTCTGTAAACACAGTCAAAGTGATTTACATATATTATTTCTGCAGGTACTTTTCTGTCCCGAATGGGCTGACAAACTAAGGTTATATGTACCTGGGACAATGGAGTGTTAAGTGACTTGCCCGGGGTCACAAGGAGCTGCAGTGGGAATTTAACTCAGTTCATCAGGATGTCAGCTCACTGCACTAACCATTAGGCTACTCTTCTTCTCCATTTTGGTTTAGATGACTAATTTAAAGAAAGCTGCACATGAGGTCAGAGAGATGATAAAATGTTATCTCAGCTAGGGTAGAAGTGGATAAACATGTCCTGCTGTAGTATGCACAGCCCGTGTCACTCCTTGTGTGCGTGAATGAGACTAACAAGTTAGTTACTTCTTCCATTAAAGGCCTGGTTCGAGAGCCAAGCTTTCACCTGCTTCCTGAAGTAGAGATAGTCTTGTGTTAAACGGAGCCTTTCAGGGATTGCATTCCAGAGTGTGAGGGCTACTCCGGAGAAGGCTCTCTTGCAGGTATCACATTGTGTAATGTCTTTTGGAGAGGGTGTGGTTAGGGATACCCCTTGGGAGGACCTTTGTGTCCTTTGAGGTGTATAGAGGGTCATCCTGTTCTTCAAGTACTCGGGGACAGTTCCTTTAAGGGCCTTGAAGATCAGACATTGAGTTTTAAATTTGGCCCTGTATTGTACTGGTAACCAGTGAGGTTTTTGTAAAAGATGGTGTGATGTGGTCACGTTGCTTGTAACCTTCTATTAGTCTTGCTGCAGCATTCTGAATCAATTGGAGCTTGATGTTATCATGGCATGCACAACTGGGTTAAGATTTGCCTTCTCAATGTAAGGAGAGAGGCAGCGTAGTTGCCGTAAATAGTAGAAACAGCTCTTGAAGGTTGCTTGGATTTGGGGAATATTAATTTATCCAAAAAAATGGAGGGAAAGACCTCATAAAAACTGGTACAGATCATGCTACAATGAGGTAGACTTTAAGTGTAACCACTTTAGACTGTAACCAGTAAAAAAGTAATCATGGGTCTGAAAAACCTCCAAAAAACAGTCTCTTTAATCACTTCAAAAACGTCTACATGTAAGTAAATGAAAGCACACTTAGCTTTGTTGCTTTGTAATAGTTATTTCCACAGCACTGGAATATCACAGCATTAGAATGATGCGGCTCTTAATTATGCAGCATAGAAGATCCTATCTTTAAGTGTTGAGGCAATCATAAAACTCACAACGTGATATGGTGGATCAAACTAAAATCGGCTTCGGTCTCAATGGGACCTATTTCACAATGGCTTCTTCTGGAGACCTGGCTGTAATAATGCCTGTAAAAGAACATCAATTAATAGAATGCAATGCCAAAAAAGAACAAAATTGCCATTGAAATAAACAGAAACATACTGTGGCTGTGTTTTTTGGAGTTTTTTCAGACCCATTGATTACTTTTTTACTGGTTACAGTCTAAAGTGGTTACACTTAAAGTCTACCTCATTATTGCATAATCTGTGCTAGTTTTTACGAGGTCTTTTCCTCCATTTGTTGGATAAATATATAAATTATAATAATAATAAATATATATATATATATATATATATATATATATATATATATATATATATATATATATATATATAATATAAGTTTTCCTGAATTCTTTAGTATTCACCATCTTTGCTTGCTTATAGTATGGTGAAAAAGATCTGAGTTGTGCTATTTCGATTTGTTTAAACAAGCCTTCTCCTGAATTAGAGTGGATATTGGTAATTCTGCTCTCTAAGCTAGGCGATTTGATGATTGGCTTTTCATCTATGATTCTAATTGTTTAGTTAAATTATAGTTGTATGCTTGGAGAGGTTGGGTGGTCTTGTTTTTATTTTATATTTAGTATGTATATGTTGAATTGTAGACTGTACAAACCATAAATCTTTCAAATATATAAATATATAGATAATTGGGAGACCCTCTCTAACAATGCTAATACAGTTGAATTTTTACCTGTACTCTACTGATTCTGCCTCTAACTCTGAACCCTCACAAAAATATTCTGTGACCTTTTCTTTGTTTAAATTATAGTTTGTAGTTTATTGGTACTTTCCATACCGCTTGAAATGACAAGGCAGGGCTAAGTGGTTTACATACTATAATACAAATAAGAAAGGGAAAGGAACTCCATTGTTTAATAGGAAAGAGCAGTCATTCACTCAGTGTAGAACACGCACAAAAGATTAGAGGGAAATAAAAAGAAAAGGAATAAAATTGTCGTATAAAGGGGACGGAGACAAAAGGGAGGGTGAAAGGAAGTAGGCAGACCTTATTTATCTGGAGCTCCGAATGCTTCTGTGAAAAGATAGATTGCATGTTAGCAGACTCCTTTACAACTGCAAGTGGGAGTAAGACTTTGAAAGGTGAAAACACACACACACACACACACACACACACACACACACACACACACACACACACACACACACACACACACACACACAATAGCTAGCTAACTACATCAATTAATAATCATTCAAATAGCCAGTTCAATTAGCCAACCTGAATAAACTAATTTTCAAATTTCTGATAGTAACTAACCAGATCAAATGTACTTGCACAATGGTGTCTATTAAGCCTGGTGTTGTCACTTTGCTTGCTCTCATTTTGTCAGTCCTGTTTCTAGTGGCTGCTGCTTTAAAATGGCAGCCATGACTCTAGCAGTAGTCTTGCGGTACTACTGCTACAAGCTAGTCATCAAAGTTTGCATTGCTGATTTCAGAGAGATGGGGGGGGGGGGGGGAGGCACAGCATCTATCTTCTCCTTGTGTTCTCTTGCTCTTTCTGTCTGTGAGAGAAACTCTTAGGGCCTGATGCACAAAACTCACTGGACCAGCAAAGTGCGTTTCTGACCACTTCCCAGCCAGTTTTGCGATCACAGTATTCAATGAGAATTGCACAAAGGGGATCTGCGGGCTCTTTTCCGTTTGCAGTAGCAGGCTGTGATAACGATATGCAAATTTATTACAAGTAGCTGATTGCTATGTAAATGAGCATTCCGAGGGATGCACAGCCGTTTGCGAGTGATGTACAGAAAGGAATGTTTACCTTGTACGAGGGAATTTTAACGGGAGGTTAGGAGCTGTCAGTAGTAGCTTGAAGGAAGACCTAAGAGCTGGGAATTGGAAGAAGTTGAGAGTAGTCGTTTTATAGAGCAGTGAATGTGAGCAGGCAGGTGAGGAGGCAGAGCCAGGCCAGAGCCCTGACATGACGGACAACAACCCACTGCAGAAGAAGCGGCCAGGTAGCAAGCGGCGAAGCGAGTAAAGGAGAGTCAGGCATGGAGAGGGCAGTGGGCCGGCTCCGGATCTGGCATTCCCAGGGCATATAGGTGCAGTGTGCTGGGCTCCACATTACAGGAGCTGGAGCTTGTCAGAGGTGGTACAGCTCAGCCGGCTCTCCCTCCTCATCCTGTATCTCTCCTCCTATCCTGACCAGATGTCAGAGCCCCAGCTGTGGGCTGTCATGGTCAGTCTCCTGCAGGCTCTGGTGGTCAGCAGGGGGAGGAAAGCGGCTCCCTCCCGCTACTGCCGCTTATAAGTACATAAGTGTTGCCATACTGGGACAGATCGTAGGTCATCAAAGCCAGTATCCTGTTTCAAACAGTGGCCAATCCAGGTCACAAGTACTTGGCAAGATCCCAAAACAGTACAATATATTTTATGCTGCTTATCCTAGAAATAAGCAGTGGATTTTCCCAAGTCCATTTTAATAATGGCTTATGGACTTTTCTTTTAGGAAGCTATCCAAATCTTTTTTAAACCCCGCTAAGCTAACTGCTTTTACCACATTATCTGGCAATGAATTCCAGAGTTTATTTGCACGTTGAGTGAAGAAATATTGTCTACAATTCATTTTAAATTTGCTACTTTGTAGCTTCATTCCGTGCCCCCTAGTCCTAGTATTTTTGGAAAGAGTAAACAAGCGATTCAGATCTACCCGTTCCACTCCACTCAGTATTTTATATACCTCTATCATTTCTCCCCTCAGCCGTCTTTTCTCCAAGCCGAAGAGCCCTAGCCACTTTAGCCTTTCCTCATAGGGAAGTCGTCCCATTCCCTTTATCATTTTCATCGCCCTTCTCTCTACCTTTTTTGAGATGCGGCGACCAGAATTACACACAGTATTCAAGGTGCAGTCGCACCATGGAGTGATACAAAGGCATTATTACATTCTCATTTTTATTTTCCATTCCTTTCCTAATAACATAAACATTCTATTTGCTTTCTTTGCTGCCTCAGCACACTGAGCAGAGTGTTGGATTATTTGTAGTAAATAATTAGCAGATTTTAGTACACACAGCTTCAGCTTTAGAAATGTTAATTTCTTTCTTCATCTCTCTCTCATTCACCCCTGAATAATTCACTGCTGAGTCACTTTAAAGTTGAAGTAACAAAACATCTGTTTACTCACAGTTTGCAGTTAGATTATAATCAGACAGGCTTATATATACATATTACTATACATTTGTATTATCAGCTCCTTCCATGTGCTTAGATGGTAATGGATGCTCACACCACCATAGATCCTCTCAGGTTAGGAGAGATCATGAGCTCCATGTGCTCCATGTGCTGCATCTAACCCCCACAGGAAGTTGCATAGCTGTGTGACCTCTCTAAGTAATTCACATCAGAGGTCACAGAGTAATCACAGAGAAATAATAGGTGACAGGCAATGCATGTAAAATACAATTACATTCCAACAAACCCCTTCTCATGCATAACTGTCATGCAATTATTTATTCATACAAAGTCCAAGCTTTATACGCAGATTCACAAAATGTTCTCTGGGTAACGGTTTGGTCATGATGTCAGCTGTCATCTCACTGGTGTGACAATAGTGTAGACTGATGACCCCTTCTTTCGCCAACTCTCGCACGTTGTGGTATTTCGTTGCGATGTGCTTGGTGCGTGACTGAACCTTGTCATTCTGTGACATTCGGATGCAGCTCTGATTATCTTCCATTATCTGGATTGGTCTCTGTTCAGCTATTCCGAAATCCAGCAAAAGTTTTTCAATCCACATCAGTTCTCTGCACGCTTCCGATACAGCCACGTATTCAGCTTCTGTAGAAGACAGACTCACAATACTTTGTTTATGACTGGCCCATGAAATTTGTACATTTCCATACATAAACACATATCCACTTGTGGATTTATAATCAGAATGATCCCCTGCCCAATCTGAATCACAGTAACATATTAGTTTTGGATTACTATTGGCTGAAATCTTTAATTTACAATCAATGGTACCCTTTAAATACCTTACCATCCTTTTTACTGCAGTCCAATCTGATTTGGTAGGTGAGCTGACCCTTCTGCTCAAATTCCTACTGCATTTGCTATATCAGCCCTGTATGTGGTAGCTAGATATAAAAGCTTACCTATGGCTGATCTATATTGGATGTTATCTGGTAAAGGTTCTCTTACTGTTTCATCCTTCAGAAAATCAGTGATCATGGGAGTGCTTACAACTTGGGCATCTTGCATACCTAAACTTTCAATAAGCTCATTTATTTTCTGCTTTTGGCTTAGAAGATAAGAACCATCATTTTGTTTCTCAATTTCTATACCAAGATAGTATGACACATTACCAAGTTCTTTTATCTCAACATTGTGGTTTAAACACTTTACAATGTCCTTGTACTCTTGCTCACTTTTGCTTGCAATGAGCAGATCATCAACAAAAGCTAAAATGTATGCATATTGTCCATTTGTGCACCTAGTGTACAAGCATTTATCTGCTTCACCTTGCTTAAATCCTAAATTTGTCAATATTTCATGCAATTTATCATTCCAACATTTTGCACTTTGCTTTAATCCATAAAGACCTTTGTTTAATTTACACACTAGCTGTCTTTGTTTTGTATTTATGAAACCTGTTGGCTGTTCCATGTACAAGTCTTCAGTTATATCTCCGTGAAGAAACGCTGTTTTCACATCAATGTGGTTGACTTGCATGCCTTTTGAGACTGCAATGCTCAGAAGTGTTCTGATTGTCGTGTGTTTCACTACAGGTGCAAACACTTCATCAAAATCTTCTCCATATTTTTGAAGATATCCCTTTGCGACTAATCTGGCTTTATACCTTTCCACTTTTCCTTGTGCATTCCTTTTTAACTTGAATACCCATTTGCATCCTATAGCTTTCTTGCCAGGAGGTAATTTTGTAAGAATCCAAGTATTATTTTTATCCAATGCATCAATTTCTTCTTGTGCAGCTTTACGCCATTCAGCAGCTTCTTCTGCTGGCATTTTCTCAATCTCATCCCATGTTAAGGGCTCTTGAGCTTCTGCTGACTTTGTTAGGTAAGACAGTCTTGGGGGTGGAACACCTTTGTTTTCCCTGGATGAGCGTCTGACAACAGGTTGGTCTGACCTTTCTGCATCCTCTAAATCTGAGAGTCCTTCTCCAATTGATTCCCCTTCTCCAACTGTACTGTCTTCTTCAATGATCCTTTCTGTGTCTGCTTCCTCTGCCTGTTCCTCGTTAGATACAGATGAGTTGCTTTCAGACATATGCCTTGGTATGGCATTTATATACACTGGCATGTCTATTATGGTTCTAGTTTCATATTCTGGATGATAAGGCTCATCTGGGATAATCCAGCCTTTATCAACCCTTTTGTTTTCATCAAAATATGTAACATGTCTTATGCCAACAATGCCAGTTTTCAGATTCAAAATTCTATATCCTTTGTGTCCTGGAGCATAGCCAACTAAAATGCCCCTTTCTGTTGTGGAATCCAGCTTATGCCTTCTTTGCTTTGGTACATGAGCATATGCTGTACTTCCAAATGTTCTTATGTGTGACAGGTTTGGCTTCCTACCATGCCATGTCTCATGTGGTGTGCGCTCAGCGCCTTTAGTTGGCATTCTGTTTTGTAGGTACACTGCTGTGAGAATGGCTTCCCCCCATAGTCTTTTAGGGAGATTGCTATCTGACAGCATACATCTGGTCATTTCCACAAGTGACCTAAATTTTCTCTCTGCAACAGAATTTTGTTCTGGTGTATAAGCTACTGTTGTAATATGCTGAATGCCTTCTTGTTCTAGAAATGTGCGCATGCTTTGTGAAGTGAACTCACCACCATTGTCGGTCTGAAGAACCTTTGGTTTTCTTTCAAATTTATTGCTCACCATGGCTACGTATTTCTTCAGCATGTCTGTGACTTGACTTTTTTTTTTTCAGCAAATAGGCCACACAGTATCTAGAGAAATCATCCAAGAATATTAGCACAAATCTGTTATTTCCCAATGATGGGATATTAAACGGTCCACATAAGTCACTGTGTATTAAGTCCAGTATTTTATTACTCCTATTTCCTGTGTATGCAGGAAATGAGGGTCTCACACCTTTTTGAGTAACACAGTCTATGCATTTCTCCATTTTACCAGCATCTGCACTTATCTGAATGCCGGTGGCCAGTTGCTTACTGTAAAGATCCTGGATCACCTTAGAATCACGATGTCCCAGGCGGCGGTGCCAGATTTCCAGACTACATTTACCATCATTCTTCCTTACTTGCGCCATATGTGAGGCTTCACCTGAAATGTTCAGCTTATAAACATCATTATGCATAAAAGCTTCAGCATACACTTCATCATTTTTAGAGATTGTGCACTTACTGTTTTCAAAATGAATCACAAATCCCTTCTTATCTAATGTAGATACACTAAGCATATTGCAAACTGCTTGGGGAATATACAAGACATCACTTACAGGAATTTCTTTAACTTCATTAGACACTTTGCATTTTAAGAATCCAATACCTTTTGCTTGGATCTTAGCAGTCCCTGCGTTTGCAGTTTTAAGAATACCTTCCTCTGGACACATTTCCTGAAAGAAATCCTTACAATTGGTTAAATGGCATGTGCTCCCTGAATCCAAAATCCAAGTACTTTCATTTGAATTATTATTTACCATAGTCAAAGATTTTTCTGCCATTAGAAAGCCCTTGTGTTTATCTTTGTCCTTCATACATTTCCTGGTTTGAAAATTCTTTAGTTCCATTGGCTTAGGTGAGCTAGAGGGAGTGTTTTGTGTTTCCTTACACCATTTAGATACATGTCCCTCCTTTCCACATGAGTAGCAAATCAGCTTGCCCTTGGGTGGAGTTTTCCCATAGCTCCGCCTTCCTCTGTTCTTTGCCAAGAAATTTGTTTCATTTCTCTCTGACTTGCTTTGAGAACACATCTCCTCAGAATCATTTATTATGCATTCCTGCCTTAGTTTTGATGTTGCCTGTTCAAAAGATTGCCCTTCAATGGCCTCATTTACAGACCTAAAAACATCAAACTTCTTTGATAGTGAGGTAAAAAGAAATGCTCTTTTCAATGCATCACACATGGGAATTCCTGAAAGTTCTAGCTTTTGAAATGAAGACATAAGATGCATAATGTGATCATTACATTTACTTTTATCCCTTAATTTGGTTTCATTCAACTCTGCCAACCAAATTGGTTGCTGCTTTGCATATGTAGTTGCATACATAGTTCTCAGTTTATATAAAATGTCCTTTGGTGTATCTTTTCCCTCCACTAATATGGCTTGTTTCTCTGAGAGAGCTTCCAAAAGCATGCACTTCACATAATAGTTTGCATTGTCCCATTCAGCCATATTTTCAGCTGTTCTGTCTTGGTCTAAGCATATATCTAATCTTTTTGCTCGAAGGAGACATATGAATCTTAATTCCCACTGCTGATAATTAAACTCAGTTAATTTTGGCACCTTGAGAGAATAGAACAATGGTGAATTTCTTCCCTCAGCCATTTTCTTAGCCTTCTGTCTGCTGTGTGGGGGGAGAGAGAGACAGACTGAATCTTTCCTTTAAAACTTAAGAGAAAAATGTGGCCTTTTTTTCTGCCTGGTAATATTTCTCTTCTTTTTCAATTCCTGAGCCCTGGGCCCATAACCCTTTTGTTGGATTATTTGTAGTAAATAATTAGCAGATTTTAGTACACACAGCTTCAGCTTTAGAAATGTTAATTTCTTTCTTCATCTCTCTCTCATTCACCCCTGAATAATTCACTGCTGAGTCACTTTAAAGTTGAAGTAACAAAACATCTGTTTACTCACAGTTTGCAGTTAGATTATAATCAGACAGGCTTATATATACATATTACTATACATTTGTATTATCAGCTCCTTCCATGTGCTTAGATGGTAATGGATGCTCACACCACCATAGATCCTCTCAGGTTAGGAGAGATCATGAGCTCCATGTGCTCCATGTGCTGCATCTAACCCCCACAGGAAGTTGCATAGCTGTGTGACCTCTCTAAGTAATTCACATCAGAGGTCACAGAGTAATCACAGAGAAATAATAGGTGACAGGCAATGCATGTAAAATACAATTACATTCCAACACAGAGGGTTTCAAAGTATCGTCAATTATGACTCCTAGATCCTTTTCCTGGTCGGTGACTCATAACGTGGAACCTTGCATCATGTAGCTATAATTCGGGTTCCTCTTTCCCACATGCATCGCTTTGCACTTGCTCGAATTTTGCCCTCTTCTCAAAAGAAAGACCTGTGGAGACACTGGGGAGCTGTGGCGGTGATCAAAAAAGTTAAAAAAAAAAAGCTACACATGGCTTTCATACACGCAGCTTGTTATGTGTGTATGAAAGCTGTGTGTAGCATGTGCAGTGCGCACGTGCCGGTTTGAGCTGCTCAGTGTTTTTTGCGAGCAGCTCGTTTGCATGCAATTTTCTTTGGGAATCATTCACTATTTCCACCTTGGTAACTTTTACCAGAGTACGGTTTTATGGTTTAAGTTTATTTGATATACCACTAATCATACAAGTATAGCATTGTGATTTACAGTATTAAATAAAATAACAAAACAGATCAGACACCAGAAAAGAACTCCAATTCTGGACAGGATAAAGGTAAAAATAGAGAAAATAGCAGTCAGCAGTAGAAAAGTTTATTTTTTAATATATTTTTTTAAGTTCTGTGCCTGCAACAAATGAGTCAGAAGAACATTAAACTGTTTATTGAGGTAAAACAGAGGATAGAGTTTATAAAAATAAAGCAAAGCAAACAGTATTCCCTAGCCTGTTAGATTACTTTAAAAATAGCTAAGGAATTATAGTGTTTAGACAGAAATTATGGTGTACTGGTTAGAGCCTAGAGGGTGATTCAGAATATTGCCTAGGGTATGAGTTCAAGATACTTCTCTGCAGCCTAATTACTAAAATGTGGTAAGCTTTGAAGTTACTGCACGTAACTGCAAAACCTCTGTATTGTTAGCGGTGTGTTATGAAGTTAATGCAGAGAAAAAGTTCCATACCGTGTGGTGTTATATACAGATCCTATGGATCATAGACCCATCATCTCCTTCCGGTATTCATGAATTAAATACCAAACTTTATAGAATCATGGCCCGGTTGACATCCCAAAAAATGAAAACTACACATGGCCAAAACAAAAGGCATTGATTTTCAGTCCAACACCAAAGCAACTGTTCACTGCACTAGTTGTTATGGAGGGTATTCAGGTAGAGGTCATCCATTCTTTGAAAATTTTGAACGGCATTATTGATGATCAACTAAATTATCAACTTCACACCTCTTCCGTCGATTACTGTAATGCTCTATTCACTGGATTCCACTTGAAAAATATTAAGGGGTCATTTTACTAAGCCGCGTTAAAGGGTGACCTGCGGTAATGCAACTGCGTCTTTTGGGCATGCGATGGGGCCATATTTTACTGCATCTAGGAAAAGGGGTCTTTTTTTAAGGAGCCGAAAAATGGATGTGCACTAAACTTGAAACCAGTGCACGTCCATTTTTGGCCTGAGACCTTACCACCACCCATTGACCAAGCGTTAAGGTTTCACATACTACCCATGCGGTAAGCATGCTTCGTGTGCCAACTGCTGTTTAATCGCCAGGTAAGTGGCCCACAGTAGAAAATAGAAAATTATTTTCTACTGCGGGATTCAGCATTCACCAAATTCAGATTTACGGCTCAGCTCACACGCTAGCCGGGTGGTGGTGCCGATTTGGCGCACACTGTACGCACGTAGGCCCTCCCGCTCCTTTGTAAAAGGGCTCTTAAATGACTACAAAGAACTAGAATCTATATATGGTGCCGAAAAATGAGCACTAAGCACTATTCAATAAACAGTGCTCCAAGCTGGGCACCGTTTATAGAATAGTATGTCACGCCCAGATCAGCGCCAAATTTTGGGTGTGAAGATTTACACCAGCTGAAACCTGATATAAATCCTTGTGCCTAAATTAGGCGTGGATCTGCCTGATTCTGTAACACTGCACGCAAATTCCAGGAAAGCCCCTGACCTGCCCATGCCCCTTTTTTTGATCCATTTGTAAAAATTTACGCAAACATCTTTATAGAATGGACTATAAAGATGCATGCATAAATTCCAATTATTGCCAATAATTGTCATTGCCCAATTCTCAGCACTAATTGGCTCGTTGTGTAATTACATTGCACATACAAATCGGGCATGCACAGTTTTGAGCGCCATATCTAGAATTAGGGAAATTGTGCAAAACACTGCAGCTAAAATGAAAATGGGGGCCAAACACCGGGACCATGTGACACCTTTATTACACAAATGCCAAACAGACTCCTCTCTTCCTATTACGACTTTTGATACCCTATATAGAGTGGAGGAGTAGCGTAGTGGTTAATGCAGTGGACTTTGATCCTGGAGAAATGGGTTCAGTTACCACTGCAGCTCCTTGTGACTCTGGGCAAGTCACTTAACCCTCTGTTGCCCCAGGTACAAATAAGTACCTGTATATTGTAAGGTCTCCACCACCGGAAGACTCTTAAGTCCCTCGGCCATTTAGCTGAGCTGTGTGCTGTAATCCACTGCTAAAGAGCACACGGCAATCATGTATAGCAGGTATACAAAGTAATTCTCCAAGCACGGTAGCTCCAGAAAGGGTTCAAACCCTCCCCAGCAGTTCATGTCAGCAGTTAGGCAAAACAATTCCCCAAACACAGCAGTTCAGAAAGGGTTCAAACTCCCAGCAGCTCATGTATAGCAGTTATGCCCAAAACCACCACTCCTCCTCTCTCCTTTTCAAAAAAAATCAACCTAGGGAGAGTGGCAAGGGCCCCTCCCCAACCAGGCCAGCATTATACCCTGACTACCACCCGCATGACCCTTCGGTGGTAAACCTGTTCTCTCAGCTCCCCTCATGGGATAGCCACCTTTTCCCTTCTTCTACCAGGCTCTCCTCCCGAGCAGCCCTCTCCTGTTTCAGCTCCTTTCCTTCCAGTTTAGTCAGAGCAGCAATCTCCATCGGCTCCTCTTGCTCTAGTTCCTCCCCCTTTTCTTCCCCTTGCCAGTCCATAGGTTCCTCCCCACACCCATTGCTCAGCTGCTCTCCATTTGCTTGATTGGGCAGGTTCAGAACTCCTTCCCTCATCCTGGCTCCCTGGGACAGGTTTTTCCAACTCCCTTCTCTTGCCCTTCTCCTGACCTCCTCTGGGGGCTGTTGGGGATTGAAGTCCCTGTTTCTACCATGGGACCTACTCAGGGGCTGCTGGGAATTGTAGTCTTTTCCTTTTCTCCAATCCCCCAGGGGAAAAGACTCCTTCCTTCCTTTCTCTTTCTTCCTTTCTTCCAGTCTCCCCCCCTCTCGAGCCTCCTCGTTCCTCCACGTGCCTTCATTCTCCCTCTCACCCTCATATTCCTCACAATATACTATGTAAACCACTTTGAATGTAGTTGCACAAACCACAGAAAGGTGGTATAAGTCTCATTTCCCTTCCCCCTTCCCCCCTATATGCCTTCATGCATGCTTTGATCAGCACAGCAATTCTACTTATAATGCATTCTTATCTCCAAATTTGCTTTGAATTGATTCATTCTTCATTTTTTTCTGTAGTAGCCCCTCTTTATGGAACAATCTCTCTTCTCTCTCTGAGAGAGAAGACATGTCAAAATGTCAGGAGACCATGAAAAGACAGTTAAGAAAAAATAGAGAAAAGTGGAAAAGAGACACTGGAACTAAAGCAATGATTAGATGACAAAGGTAGAAAAAAAGTACTTATTTTCCTGAATTTATTAATTATAATATATCTGCTTTGGGAAATGTATATCTCTGATATCCTGTATTATAGTTTCTATTTCTATTACTATGACTGGTTATCTATATAGGTCTAGAATGTGTTTGCTTTTAGCAGGGTTTGTTTCTGAAGGTCTTGAGGGGTTCCTCTCCTCCCCCCGCCCACCACCCATCCCCATCCCCATCCCCATCCCCATCCCCACTACCTTTGAAGAAATGGCATTATAGGGAGTCTGTCTTCTGCCCGGGACCTATTCTGTCCTAGTTATGCCACTGCATGGCAGCCTGTGGGAGACAACCTCTTCTCCTTCCTCAGACTCCCTTCTACCTATTGTGGAGACCAAACAACTCCCCAGGCTCATGTGTCTGTGCCTAGGAAAACAAGTAAGAAAAGGGAAACTTGATACAGTGGCTAATCACTCATTCTCATCCTTCTTTCCCCATATGTTGTGTCATGCTGTATGCACTGGCGGTGTCGCTTCCAGAAGACAAAACCTTCTTTTAAATTTCCCTTATAGCATGAGATGGATTAGTAATCAAGCACCTGGGAACTTGCTAATTAGCCCTTCTCCCAGGTTCCCGAAGCACCTGCTCTTTCCCAACTTCAGCCCTACTGCCTGCTGGGAAATGTAGTCTGGCTTTCTCCACCCTCAAGCATGTATTCCTTCTATTTCCAGGTCTACTGCCCACTGGGAAATGCAGTCTAGTCTTCTCAAAGAAGTTTATGCTTTGCCTTTCCTTACACTTATGGAGTGGACGTTAACCCAAACTTTTATTCCTAACTTCCTCACATGATAAGTGCTTCCTAGCTGTTTGTCACAGTATGTATTTATTTTTTCCTCTCTGACTTCTTCCTGTCCTATGACATTGTAGTTCCTTTCTAGCCTTTTATATATTATAAAATGTTATATTTTTGTTTTTGTAAACTGCCTAGATGGTATTGCTGAGAGGCGGCATATCAAATGGGTAATAAACTTGGAAACTTAATAACACGGTTGGTAATGCAATATAGTTAGGTACACCTGTTAATTGCTCTGTGTTATCTGCTGAATTAACAGTTAACACATAACAACTACCTCTGTGTTAACTGTAAGGTGCAGCGTGCAGCTCCTGCCAATTTCACACCCTGATTAATGAGGCAGTTACAATGCTGTTAAGGTGCGGTAATTTCTGCATTAAATAGCTAAGAGACCTTTGGTGAATGACTCCTTTTCTGTTCTTGTGACCAAGATGTAAAAATTACATTTTTGCTGAAACATTATACAACAAAATAAAGTCCAATAAATAAAAGGAACAAAAAAACCCCAAAAACCTAAGTCTGTCATCTAAGGCTTGTTTGTCTTGCCTCTTAGTTACTCATGTAAAATGCAGAAGAATCCTCCCAACCAAACCACTGGATGCAGAAATTACTATGTAACAATTAAAACGATAACCTGAACTTCAGTCCTCATCCTGGTCCTATCACTGAACCTGTGTGTATGACCTTGAGGCAAGGTAATTTAGCTTCTGCTTTTTTTTTTTAACACACCCTTGGAATCTGTATATGGTACCCAAATTTGGGCATGCTACTGAGATACACGTGCATGTTAATTGGCTAACCATCAATAATTGGATGCTAACAACCAATTATTGATATTAATTGTCAACAATTAGGATTTGTGCAAGCATCTGGCTGTATGCTATTCTATAATGCTAGGTGACTAAATCCCATAGCACATAACCCATAGGGGGCATGGCCATGGGAGGGGCATGGACGGGTCGGGGCATTCCAAAACGCTGGACGCAGTGTCACAGAATAATGCATCTTTGTGCTCAACTTTGGCGCTGGTGCCCAGAGTTGGGTGTGGGAATTGACGCTAAGTGCTATTCCATAAAGGGCACATGACCTTTATAGAATAGTTCTTAGTGCCAGTCTTTTCCGACACCGATTTTTGAGCACCACTTATAGAATTCCCCTCTCAATTACTGCAGAGTAGCAAAGGAACTCATAGTTCAGGATGTGTTCTGCCATCAGCAAATAGGACAAGCCTCTGTCTCTAGTAATGCCAGCTTGTGCAGCTGGAAAACAGGATGCAAATTAATAGCAATAAGCCTGCAGCTACAAACTGCTGTTTTTCTTTAGATTGCAGAGATAAAAGACTGTTTTTGAGTAATGGAATGTGCTGCTTTATTGAAGAAATCTCTTCCTGTGTTGCCTAAGTCTGACTGTCTTCTCTGGCTCCTTGCTTCTTGTGTGGGGAATCCCTTGAAGTGGGAACTGATTAAATGAGTGTAAAGTGGGAATGCTGATTAAAAACTGTGCCAGCCATCCCACTTCTTAGCTTTCTTCTCCACCTCATTGAGGAAGACAATGGGGAAAGAACAAAAATTACTCCTTGGAATAGGGAACAGCTGGCTCAAACAGGACAAGGAAGGAAGGGATTCATACCAGGGGTGGTCATTGTAAACATTTTTTTGTTCTGCTGTTTCCTGTGTCATTTATGAGAACCTTCATTTTGCTCAGAGCCTTATTTTGGGGGGCATTTTTCATTATGAAAGCAAAGAATGCACTCTCTTTCAAAAAAGATTGTGTACTTTTTCAAAAGAGTGTGCACTTTTTGCAGGGTTCACAAAGTGTACACTCCTCGTAAATAATTTGCAAGAACGGCAGTCTTTTGGAAGGAGTGCAAACTCTTTACTGATAGTGCATGCATGTGTGAACCATTGTGTTATATGGATGTCATTCAGAGATGGTTGACAATGCATAGGGTTACCATATGCCTGGTTTTACGCAGACATGTCCTCTTTATGAGGACACTGCAGAGCATCCAGGTGGGTTTTGCCAGCCTGCCTATTTGTCCAAGTTTGTGGATGGATGGGCAGGCAGGCCTCAAGGTGTCCTATCCTCCCCTCTCCTCCTTTACCTTATTATTCTCCCCTGGTGGTCTAATAGCCTCTTCGGGGTAGGAAAGAGCTCCCTCTTTCCTGCCCGGCGTGGCTGCAGACTTCTTGCTTCCGGTGCCGCTTCAAAATGGCTGCCGAGAGTTCATGCGGTGGCCTAGCAAGACATTTGCAGAAGTCTTGCAAGGTTACTGCTTGAACTCTTGGCAGCCATTTTGAAGCAGCACCGGGAGCAAGAGGTCTGCTGAAGCACAGGGCAGGAAAGAGGGAGCTCTTTCCTACCCCGAAGAGGCCACTAGACCACCAGGGCACTACAGTAAGGTACTGGAGGGGAGGGGAGGAGATGTGAATGGAGTCATGTGGGTGGAGGGAGGCTGGAATAAAGATTGGTGAGGGGGATATACATGGGGGAGGAGAGAGAGAGGAAATCTGGCTTGCTTGGGGGGGGGGGGGTCAAGGTGACACTGCAGTGCAGGAGTGTGGTATACTGGGGCAGGGGTGTGACAGGGGGTGAGGTGGGGGTGTGACTGAATTATATTTTGTGGCCTCTCTTTTCTCGTGGCAAATATGGTAACCCCAACAATGCATAAATTAAAATGAAATAGAGAGAAAACCACATTTTGATTAGTAGATTCTCCTAATAATGTCTGGAGCAATCTGCACTTCCAAATAGAGAATAACTCTTATCAGTTTGATTCCTCTGTGTGGATTCTGGGGATTCAAGTGGATAGTCGATTGTCAATGGAGGTTCAAGTAAATTTAATTTTTAAAAATGTCTTTCCTATTACTGAGAAAATTCAGAATGTTAAGGAAATATTTTGAATTACCAAAGTTTATTTTAATAGTACAATTGTTGTGGCTATCACAGCTGGATTATTTTCACAGCGTATATGTGGAATGTTCCAAGTCAATTTTTAACAAGTTACAAACAATTCAGAATACAGCTGTTAGAATCATATATTCTGCCCAAAAGGTTTAATCAAGTAACACCTCTCTCAGAGGCCTTACAAAGGCACGTAAGGGCCAATGCGCATGCAGCGTGTGTTAAATCGGCATTACCACCCAGCTAGCACGTTCATCTGGCAGTAATTCCGAGTTTGGCACATGCCAAAAACCTGCGGTAGAAAATACTTTTCTATTTTTTACAGCAGGAGAGTTCCCAGTGGTAATGGGCAGTTGGTGCACACTAGACGGTTACCGCGCTGGTAACGCGTGAGCCCTTACTGCTAAGTCAATGGGTGGTGTTAAGGACTCAGGCCATAAACAGATTTTCACTGGTGTTTATTTTGCCACACGTTCATTTCCTGGCCCAACATCCCCCCCCCCCCCCCCCCATTTTTCCAGATGTGCTGGAGAAATGGTCCAGCACATGTTCAATACACGATTGGACCCCAGACAATTGGACTCTTGCCCAAATTACAGCACCAACACTCTTATTGGCCTTGATGACAAGCTTGAGAAACAACTTAGATAAAAGTACAGCAACCCTGGTCATGCAGTTAGATCTGCCAGCCATCTTTGATTAGGTCAATCATGACATCTTGTTAGGCAGATTATCTCAAACTGGAATTTCAGATACAGCCTTACAGTGGTTTTCTGGATTTTTGAAGCACTGCACTTTGCAAGTAGTGTGGAATAAATCCATCTCGATGGCTTGGAGAATGGTTTGTGGAGTCTCACAGGATGCATTCCTTTATCCAGTTCTTTTTAATGTATATCTAAGTTAATTGCAACTTGTGCTTAGTCCTTTTGAAGTAACATATTTCTCTTATGCAGATGATATATCTCTAATATTTCCTGTAGAGAAGAGTTTTCAGGCGACTATACTGCAGTCTGCAGATGTCAGAGGGTTTGAGACCATTTTGACATGGATTCTTGCAAATGGTCTGAAAATTAATCCAGATAAAACAAATATTTTATGGGTATCATGTAAAGATGTTAAATTGCCACAAGAGAAAATAAAATTAGCCTCGGCTGAAGTTCTGATTCAAATGGATATAAAAGTCTTAGGAGTCTTAGGAGAAAAACAAGTGAATACAATTGTTAAGAAATCTTTTTTTAAACTGAAACTAGTTTGCCGAATTAAACCTGTGACTCTGGAGTCAGGATCGCGCTGCTGGCGGGCACCGGTTGGTGTCACCGCTTGCGATCCTGCAAGCATCGTGAGACCTGCTTCAGCCGGGCTCTGGCACACCCGATGATGTCAGACACTGTGAAGAGGGGCATTTAACCCCATCGGGTGCAGGCTTAGATGCTCTTGAGTCGTAGCCACCCTTGCTGCATTTCTGCTGCAGTGGGTCCTGAGATGACTTTCCTTCTGAATGCTCAGCAGTTGCCGCCCCGCTACCTTGCTGCTGACCTTGCTGTGTGAGTAGGTATCCATTGTGCTTCTTTGTGTGTGTGGGTTCCAGTAGCCGCTCTTGCTTCATTGTATGTATGGGTTCCAGTAGCCGCTCTCACTTCATTGTGTGTGTGGGTTCCAGTAGCCGCTCTTGCTTCATTGTGTGTGTGGGTTCCAGTAGCTGCGCTTGCTTCATTGTGTGTGCGTGTGGGTTCCAGTAGCCGCTCTCGCTTCATTGTGTGTGTGTGTGGGTGCCAGTAGCCGCTCTTGCTTCATTGTATGTGTGGGTTGCAGGAGCCCTCTTGCTTCATTATGTGTGTGGATTCCAGTAGCCGCTCTCGCTTCATTGTGTCTGTGGGTTCCAGTAGCCGCTCTCACTTTATTGTGTGTGTGGGTTCCAGTAGCCACTCTCGCTTCATTGTGTGTGTGGGTTCCAGTAGCCGCTTGTGCTTCATTGTGTGTGAGTGGGTTCCAGTTCAACTTCCAGCTTCCTGCTAGTATGTGTGAGTGGGTTCCAGAGAAGCTGCTAGCTTCTGTGAGAGATTGTGGCCTGGCCGCTCTGTCCCCTTGCTGCTTGACATGTCCTCTCTCTGCCTACATAATTCCAGTATATTACCTGTTTGTGGGGATTGTTTGGGCCAGTCTTATGTCTGCTAGCCAGAGATTGGTGTTTCGTAGTTTCATTATGAACCAAGGGCTCACATCCTGAAGCATAAGGAAGCCATTTTTAGAGATGAATTTAGGACGATCATGCAATCTATGGTACTGAGCCAGATTGATTATTGCAATGTTGTTCTTTTAGGATTACCTGAAAGACAATTACGTCAAATCCAAATTATGGATGTGGCTGCCAAATTGATTCTGGGAGGAAATTATAAAGATCATGCTACTCCAACATAGTACACCTGTTCATACCCATTTCAACCAATCAGGATGACTTTTATTCTCTGCAATAATTGTGATGCTTTAGTTTCAAGGCCAATCATCTGGAGACTTAAAGCTTGTCCTATCTGTCTTCAGCTATCTACTTTAAAACAAGAGCTCTGTAAAGTAATGCAAGAATTAGAAGCAATTAAAGCAACTTATAGGACTGTGCAGAATCATAACTTCTCACCACTGCCTCAAAGAATAAAACCACATAAGAACAGATGGTTCACAGTAGGCTCGGGCAGACTTCATCATGTGACACAGAAGCATCCGCCCACACAAGTGTTGCCACTACAAAATTCTTTTGCTCCACTACAGCACTCTGATATTCCTGAAAATAAAACTGAACCAGAAAAAGAAGAAAAAGCTAGGAAGGGGGAACAAAAATATGAGAAGGTACCCAAAGAAAAAACACCCTCACAAATCACTAAAACCAAAACACATACTAGGAAATGTACATGGAAAGCGATGACCACAAATGCTCGCAGTCTAAGCAATAAAATTCCTGACCTTCAAGCCCTGATTTTGGAGTCTGACTTGGACATAGTTGCAGTCACAGAGACATGGCTCAATGGTTCCCATGAATGGGATGTAAACATACCAGGCTATAATCTTTTTAGGAAGGATAGAGAGGGACGTACAGGTGGAGGAGTAGCTCTGTATGTGAGAAATGATATTCCAGCGACTGAAATGACAGGGAACTGGGGAAAGGAAGAAGCGATATGGATCACCTTAAAAAGAGAGGATAGAACCTTGGTCCACGTGGGTGTTGTCTATAGACCCCCGACACAATTGGAAGAACTAGATAAAGATCTGATCGCTGATATTCAAAAGTTGGGGAAGAAAAGAGAGGTACTGTTGTTGGGAGATTTTAATCTGCCGGATGTAGATTGGAGGGTTCCATCTGCAAAATCGGAAAAAAGTAGAGAGATTGTGGATGCTTTCCAAAGTGCTCTGCTCAGACAAATGGTGAACGAACCCAAGAGGGAGGCAGCCATGTTGGATCTGGTGCTCACGAATGGGGATAGTGTGTCAAATGTCCGATAAGCTGCGCACCTTGGAAACAGTGACCATCAAACGGTTTGTTTTGATGTAACGGCTCATGTGGACGGCGGCCACTCTAAACGCAAAGTCCTCGATTTCAAGCGAGCTGACTTTAACAAAATGGGAGAATACCTGAGGAAGGAGCTGATGGGCTGGGAGGACATACGAGAAGTGGAAGGACAGTGGTCCAGGCTAAAAGAAGTAATAAACAGGGCCACAGACCTTTATGTAAGGAGAGTAAATAAAAGCAGGAGAAAAAGGAAACCGATATGGTTCTCAAAGCAAGTGGCTGAGAAAATAAAGATTAAAGAGTTAGCGTTCCAGAAATATAGAAAATCTCAAGAGGAGGAACACGGGGAGGAATACCGGATGAAACTGAAAGAAGCCAAGAGAGAGGTACGTCTGGCGAAGGCGCAAGCGGAAGAACAAATGGCTAGAAATGTAAGGAGGGGAGACAAAAACTTCTTCAGGTATATTAGTGAAAGGAGAAAGACTATAAAGGGAATTGTGAGACTAAAAGATACAACAAAACGCTATGTAGAAAATGATGAAGAAAAAGCCAATTTGCTAAATAGATACTTTTGTTCTGTTTTCACTGAAGAAAACCCTGGGGAAGGACCGAGAGAGACTGGCAAAAGTACACCTGAAAATGAGGTGGATAGAGCGCCGTTCACGGAAGAGAGTGTGTATCAACAACTTGGAAAGCTAAAGGTGGACAAAGCCATGGGGCCGGACGGGATCCACCCCAGAATACTGAGGGAGCTCAGAGAGGTTCTGGCGGGTCCTCTTAAAGACTTGTTTAATAAATCCTTGGAGACGGGAGAGGTTCCGAGGGATTGGAGAACGGCGGAGGTGGTCCCTCTTCACAAAAGTGGGGATAGGGAAGAAGCTGGAAACTACAGGCCGGTAAGCCTCACTTCGGTTATTGGAAAAGTAATGGAAGCCATGCTGAAGGAAAGGATAGTGAATTTCCTGGAAGCCAATAAGTTGCAAGATCCGAGACAACATGGTTTCACCAAAGGGAAATCGTGCCAAACGAATCTCATTGAATTCTTTGACTGGGTGACGGGAGAATTAAATCAAGGATGTGCTATGGACGTCATCTACTTAGATTTCAGCAAGGCTTTCGACACGGTTCCCCACAGGAGGCTCTTAAATAAACTAGACGGCCTGAAAATAGGACCCGAAGTGGTGAACTGGATTAGGAACTGGTTGACGGACAGACGCCAGAGGGTGGTGGTGAATGGAGTTCGCTCGGAGGAAGGAAAGGTGAGTAGTGGAGTGCCTCAGGGATCGGTGCTGGGGCCCATTCTGTTCAATATATTTGTGAGTGACATTGCCGAAGGGTTACAAGGTAAAGTTTGCCTTTTTGCGGATGACACCAAGATTTCCAACAGAGTGGACACCCCGGAGGGTGTGGAAAACATGAAAAAAGATCTGAAGAAGCTAGAAGAATGGTCTAAAGTTTGGCAATTAAAATTCAATGCGAAGAAATGCAAAGTGATGCACTTAGGGAGTAGAAATCCAAGGGAGACGTATGTGTTAGGCGGGGAGAGTCTGATAGGCACGGACGGGGAGAGGGATCTTGGGGTGATAGTATCTGAGGACCTGAAGGCGACGAAACAGTGTGACAAGGCGGTGGCAGTAGCTAGAAGATTGCTAGGCTGTATAGAGAGAGGAGTGACCAGCAGAAGAAAGGAGGTTTTAATGCCCCTGTATAAGACGTTGGTGAGGCCCCACCTGGAGTATTGTGTTCAGTTTTGGAGGCCGTATCTTGCGAAGGATGTTAAAAAAATGGAAGCGGTGCAAAGAAAAGCTACGAGGATGGTATGGGATTTACGTTCCAAGACGTATGAAGAGAGGCTTGCTGACCTGAACATGTACACCCTGGAGGAAAGGAGGAACAGGGGTGATATGATACAGACGTTCAAATATTTGAAAGGTATTAATCCGCAAACTAATCTTTTCCGGAGATGGGAAGGTGGTAGAACGAGAGGACATGAAATGAGATTGAAGGGGGGCAGACTCAGGAAAGATGTCAGGAAGTATTTTTTCACGGAGAGGGTGGTGGACGCTTGGAGAATTCCTTTATTAAATAAAACGGAAAAACCCAATATTCAAGACATTACATCATGCCGTTGTAAAACCAGCCCCACTACACTTTTATACAAAAAATACAAACCCGATAAAACCCGTCCCCCCCCCCAAATCCCCCCCACACCATACATTCAAATCAACTTCAAGCGTACATGCTTCCACCAAACCCCAAAATTAAGTACCCCCCCCTCCACCTTTTCCCAGCGTGCCAATTCCTGGACGGCTCGGACAACGTCCCAGGAAACCTGCTCAGCCGACCTGCACTCCTGGCGCATAGACACCCCGCATCGGGCCACCCACAGGCAGTACCTGATAATAACTGATATGAGGAAGGCGGTACCTGGCTCCAGCCGCCCCGTCCCCTGCTGCCTCCCGTACACCCAGTCTGCATAGGTGTAGGACGTGAAGCTGGGGATGGCCAACAAGGCGGCCACTCTTCCACAAACTGCTCTGGAGAATGGACACTCCATAAGGAAGTGGTCCATCGTCTCCAGCTGACCAGCACACTCCCCCCTCGGGCAGTTTCGGTCCTGCATGCTTCGGTGCATATTTGCCCTAACATATAATTTACCGTGAAGGGACAGCCAGGCAATGTCCCTGTACTTGTTCGGGAGTCGTCTAGATGAAATAAAGCCCAGGCCCTGCCTCAGCACGGGCCCTGGAGCATCCCTAAGAGTCAGGGGAGATGAGAAATGCTGGGAGCGAACCCGCTCCACCCAGCTCTCCCTCTGCCCCGCCCTTATTTCCTCCCATGTAATGTCCCACAACCGGACCAGCTTTACTAAGGATTTGTAGTAGCCTACCCCCTCTGGGAAACCCTTCCGCAACCTCCCCACCTTCCCCCCTCCCCACCAAGGGCCCCAAAATCCCTCCCACCACTGCACAACACTTTGTACCCACCCTGGGGCCTCCGGCCCTCCCCCCCGCCCAAGGTTAAACTGGATGAACAGGGAGGAGAATAGCAAGACAGGGTTTACCATCCCCACCCCCCCTTCCTCCCGCGACCGGTAAGTAATATTGCGTTTTACCGGGTTCATCCTGTTGCCCCACAAAAGTTGAAAAAACACGCTGTACAAGGAAGTGAAACAGCATTCCGGCAAAAGGCAGATGTAACTCAAGAAGAGAAACATGGGGACTATCTGGGTCTTCAACAACCGGACCCTGTCTGCCATGGACATCCGCCACCCCTTCCAACGATCCACCTTTTCCCTTGCCTCCGATATCTTTTGCTCCCAACTCTCCCGCCCGTAATCCCCCCCCCCCCCGCATTCTTTCAATCCCTGCAGGAAACCCGCCCCCTAGGTTAAATCGCCGTTCCTCTGGACCCACCCACAAGCTAGTACACTTACCCAGGTTTACCCGTGACCCCGATGCCTTGGAATATTCTTCAAGGGTCTCCCGCAGCATCCTCCCCTCCCTCTGGTCTGCCACCCAAACGGTGACATCGTCTGCATAAGCGATGACTCTCAATACGTTCCCTTTGCCAACCTCTACCCCTCTGAGCCCTCCCTCCCCCCCTCCTCCTAGCCTCCGCACCAGGGGATCTATGGCAAAAGCGTACAGCAGGGGGCTCAATGGGCACCCCTGCCGTACCCCTGCCGTGACCCCCACCTCCGCCCCCCTCCATCCATTCACCAGGGGAAAAAATCGCGCCCCAGCATACAACAGTTGCAGTTGTGCGATCCACTCCCCCGGGAAGCCATAGTGATCCAGGACCTAACACAAGAACTCCCACTGCACTCGGTCGAAAGCCTTGTCCTGGTCCAAGGCCACGACCAACCTACCATCTCCCACCCGGCTATGTTCCAAGCCCTCCCTCACCCAGGCTACTGCCTCCAGCACCCCCCTTCCTGGGACCCCACACCTCTGCGGGACTGCTAGCACTTCACCGGAGACCTTCCTCATGCGAGCATGAAGCATGTGGGCGAAGATCTTCCGGTCGCTGTTCAATAGTGCTATTGGTCGCCAGTTCGCCACGTCTTGAGGGTCCTTGCCTTTGCTAAGGAGGACCAATGCTGATCCTCCCATAGACTCCGGCAAGGATCCTCCTGTTCGCGCCTCCTCCCAGAGTTCCAGCAAGAGCGGCGCCAGCTGGTCCCTGAACCGTTGGTAAAACTCCGCCGGAAGTCCATCCGGCCCCGGCGCTGTTCTGCGCCGCAAGGCCCCAATGGCCTCCTCCACCTCACCCAGCGTCCACGGCTGCGTTAAGACCTGAAGATGGGGCCCCCAGTTACCCACTCCCGGGGTCCCCTCAATATATCTTCCCATGGCCTCTGTCCCCAACTGTAGGTCCGAGAAAACCCGCCCAAAATGCGTCCCCACCACCCGCAAAATACCTTCCCTGGATTCTTGGAGCACCCCCCCTCATCCCTAAACCCCACCACCACCCTCCTCTCCCTTCGTTCCTTGCAGCAGTCATACGGGTCCGGACCAAGCAGCTTCCCGAAGTCCCGCTCGTAGACGAGGGAAGAGTAGCGGTTGTACTGTACTCTTTCAACCTCCTGCTGCAGTACCTCAATATCCTCCCTCCTCCCCCCCCGGGAAATTAGATTATCCCGTCGCTTTCTCAGGGCGATCCCCAACCAGGTGGCCTCCCTTCCCTCCCGCCTTGCCTGACGGAGAAAAAACCCTCTGGTGCGGTGTTTCAGTACTTCCCACCAGTCCCTGAGGGAAGGGAAGACACCCTGAATGGACACCTGGTCTGCTAGGAATTCCAGGTACTCCTGGTGCAACACCCCCTCCTTCAACCATTTGAGATTCAATCTCCACAACCCTTTCCCTAGCTTGCACGCCCCCCCCTCCCCCCAACTCTATCATCACCATCCTGTGGTCAGAGAAATCTACTTCCACCACCCTAGGTGCCTGCCTACATGCCCCTTCCCGAACTATAAACCGGTCAATTCTGCTCCTACAGGTGCCCCGTGAAAAGGTGAAACCCTGATTCCCACCACCAAGTGCAATATGTACATCCACCAGCCCTGCTCCTTTCATAATCCCCGCTAGTCGAACCCCATCATAACGTACTTGTGGTGCCCGCCCCCCACTATCCTCTTTCCGTAAGATAGTGTTGAAGTCTCCTCCCCACACCAACTGCCTTGAAGTGTATAGGTAAGGCTTAATTTTGTTGAACAATGCAGACCTTCCCTGTTTGCTTTGCGGTCCATACACATTAATCACCCGCAAGGCCACCCCCCGCAATATTACGTCCAACACCAAACACCTACCAATACCCAGCTCCACCACCCTCTGAATCTCTACTTTATTGGTTTTAAAGAGGATGCCTATCCCCCCATACCTCTCCCCGGCCAGACCCCAGATAGAGGGTCCCCATCTCCAGGCCCTCTTTGCCCGCCGGATGTCCTCCAGCGTCTGCAACCGGGTCTCCTGGAGGAGGAAACAGTCCGCCTCCACAGCAGAGAGGCCATCAAATGCCAAGCTTCTTGCCCTCTGGGAGGCGACACTAGCCACATTAAGTGTGGCGAACACCAATAGCAGTCCCGCCATCAGTCCTCGCTACCACACCCCCCGCCTTCCTGGCTGCCTTCCCTTCTCTCCACACCATCATCCGTGGTCCCTTCCCCTCCACCCTCTTCTTCCTCCTCCGCCCAATCCCGGACCCCTAGCTTAAACATCCCTTCCACCACCCTTGCTTTCTTCCTCCCTATCTTCTTTTTGTCTTCACCCACCTCCCTCCCTCCCTGGGGATCATCAACCGACCTGCCCCCCTCCTCTCCTCCCTCTTCCACCCCTACTACCTCCTCTTCTTCCACCCTTCCCATCAATCCCGCCTCCGACCCTTCCTCCCTCCCCTCACGGGCCTGCATTACTACATCCTTTCTTACCTTCCTTTCCTCTCCCGCCCTCCCTGCATCAGCTGTCACCTCCCCCGATCCACCCACCTCCCCCCCTACCCTTCCCCCCTCTTTGTCCCTCAAAACCCTCCCCCCCCGTTTCTCTTTCCTCTTACCCGCTGTTCCCCTCACTCCTTCTCCCCTACCTCCCAACCCGTCCTGCCGGCTACCCCCATCCTCTACCTCCTCACCAGCCAGTTCCTCAACCCCTCCCTCCTCTTCCAAACCCCTGAATCTATTCCCTACTTCTATCCCCATTCCCACCCCCCTTCCCCCCTTTCCTCTTCGCTGTTTCTTGGACACCCGCGTCCAGCCCTCATCCTCCCCTTCCTGCCGCTTCCGACCCTCCCCCAACCCCCCCCCCCCTCTACCTGTCCCTGTCCTTCCCTGGACCCTTTCCCCCCTGCCCCGGGAACCTGATCATGGTCTGCTTCCCCTCCCCCCTCCCCCTGACCTGAACCATCCCTATCTATCTCCTCCTCACCCCCATTATGGGAGGCCCAAGGGCAGGCTCGAAATGCATGCCCCAGACCCCCACACAGGTTGCACCGAATAGACATACAGGACTCCGTGGGATGCTCCTTAGACCCGCACTTTCCACACTGCACAACCGGGCATGACATACTAAAATGTCTAAACGACCCGCACTTGTGACACTGCCGTGGCTGCCCCTTATAAAAGCAGAGAATCCGATCCCTGCCGATGAACGCCGAGGAGGGAATGTGCTGGGTGACATGCCCTGCCTGCCTCAGCCTAACCTGCGCACCCCAACCTCCAGCCCATACCCTACTGGGGTCCGGGAGTTTGGACAAGGGGGTACGCAATTCTGCGTACCGTTGTAGCCAGAAGGCCAGGTCCGCCCCTGATAGAGACTCATTTCGAACCAGAAGGGTTACCTGCACCAGGTCGGGTCTGCTAATCGGTACGGCCCGGTAGTTCTTCCAGTCCCCTCTCCCCCGTACCCCTTCGTATCTCTCCCAGAAGACCTCCATGCCTCGCTGGGTTAGAAAGCTGATATCGTATTCTGGTATATTCACCGGATGAATACAGGCATAGAGGTCCTCTGGGAGGAATCCTAGACCAAGGACCAATCTCAGGACTGCATCCCTGCTTGGCATCCCCCCCCCCCCCACCCATTTCAATTGTACCACATTCCTCCTTTTGGGAACCTGGCCTCCCCCCCACCCCCCTCCCCATCCTTCCCCGCTGCCCCCTACCCCCCTAGTTCCCCTGCGCCCGCCTCCTCCACCCACCACCGCCGCAAAGGACGGACCCCCCCCCCCCACCGTCCCCCCCCTTCTCCAGCGCGGGGACCCCCCCGCTCCTGATGCATCATATCCTCCTTCTCTAGCCTTCCCCGTTTCTCAGCCTCCCTCCCTATCCCTCCCCCCAACATGCCTTGTACCCCTTCAACCAGCAAACCTTGGTCCCCTGCACCCCTCACCCCCCGAGCACTCGTATCCCCTGCAGTCACAGTGTCCATCAGTTCAATGCCTCCTGCAACAGAAACCCTGCCTGTCTCCCCATCGATTTGGTCCGTATGAACTTTGAGAGCAGGTTCCCCTATATAACCGGTCCCCTCCCGGTGCCCCTGCCCCCCTCCCGTCAAATCAACCCCTCCCCCCAGAACCAACCACCCCGCTGCCTGGCTGGAATCAGAATCCCTAGTACCACCAGTTACGTTTACTTCTGGTGTGCATGGCAAGGCAAGTACCCCTCCCTCCCGCCCAAAACCTGCTCTCTGGACCGGGTCCCTTTTTCCTCCAACGTTCTGCTCCGTCGGATCCTCCAGCCCCGCTGTTTCGCCAAGCGGATGAGGCTTCCCACACTCCAGAAGTGCCTGCCCTCTCACACATGGGGAATCTTCTGGCGCTGCAGCTATTTCACCTGCCAGCATTTGTAGCTGTTCTGCAGTCTTTCCTGCTCCCACAGCCCGATTGGCTGGAGCCTCTGCTGCCAGGCCGGTTTGTTGCAAACACTCCTGATCCTCCTGTGCTTTCTTCATTGAGAACCCCTCCTTTTCACCTGCTGTTTGTCCAGCTGCAGCACTCTCTGTCACCAGGTTTTCCTCTGCTAAAACCTCACCATTCTCAGTCTTTGGCAGTGCTGCAGCCTGCCTGGCCGTGACCTCCAGCCCCTCAGTGCTGCATGGGCGGGGCCTCCCCAGCTGCAATGGAGTCAGTGTTTGTTTGCTGCTCTCAACTCCTGCTGCAGGCAATGGGCACAAAACCTGTGGCTGCAACTGCCTCTGCTGACCTCTTGCTTCTTGCTCAAGTAAGTTTTTCAGTTCTGCTTCCACCATCACTGGAGAGTCTCTCTCCTGAACTTCCAGCCCCTGTTTCTACAAGATGAAAAGTCTGGGTTTTAAAACTTTTTTCCTGTTCAGTTTTTCCAACCTCAGGTTCCCTTAACGAGGATGCCTCTCCAGCCCCACCTCCAGTCCTGCTTGCTCCAGAAGCTGCCAGAGACTGACTAGCAAGGTACTGCATATACTGTAATGTCTTTTGGGTACTGGGCCCAGGAAGCTCCTCTGGCCCCTGGGTGTTCTGGGGTCCAAGGTCTGAGCTCCTACTCTCCTTCTCTGTTTGCTGTTGTGACTGTTTGAAGGTTGTCAGGGCTTTTCCCCCCAAGGCCATTCTTTCTCTGTTGATGTAAACTTCTCTCAGAGGGTTCCCATGGCCCTTTTTCAATGCCCCCAGCAAATGTTCTTTCTTTTGAAGAAGCTTGAGTAAACGGGTTACCTCCTTTGTATAAGTCTTGCGGTGCTCCACTGGGGCTAGTTTGCACAGGGCTTTTGCCATTTTAACCCGTTTCCCCAACTCTACCACCTCTTTTTCTGTGCTTTTTATCTTTCTCACCATTTGAATCAGGCCACTGGTCGGGTCCTCTGGATCCTGACTATAGTCTGTGAAATCTTCCTCCTCTGAGGAGTCACTGTCCTCCTCCTCTGACACTGGTAGGGCCTCCCGGCAGATCTCCATTACCTCTGCTCTCTCCTCTCTCTCCTCCGATCTGCTGTTCTCTGGGGCCTCCCCCAGCTCTCTCCCCCCCTCACCTGCTAGATGGCGTGCCACTGTGAGGGGGGTACCGATCTGGGTTCCTCCCGTGGAAGCCTGCACTCTTCGATCCACAGGGCTCCTTTCCCTCCTCTCTGGAGCCCTGCCAGAGAGGGAACTACTTCTCCTGGCCTTCTGGTCCCTGGCCCCAGGAGACCCCCTGGCCTGGGGCTTTCCTGAGGACCGCTCCCCAGGGACCTTCCTCATTTCTGGGGAAGGAGCTAGGCCGCACTCCCTTCCCCCTGGAAGCCTGCAGAGCCTCTGGCAGCACTTCCTCCTCCTTCCAAGTCTCAACAGCAACTAACTTGGAATGCCCTCCCGTGGGAGGTGGTGGAGATGAAAACGGTAACGGAGTTCAAACATGTGTGGGATATGCATAGAGGAATCCTGTGCAGAAGGAATGGATCCTCAGAAGCTTAGCTGAAATTGGGTGGCGGAGCAGTTGGGGGGAAGAGGGGGTGGTGGTTGGGAGGCGAGGATAGGGGAGGGCAGACTTATACGGTCTGTAACAGAGCCGGTGATGGGAGGCAGGACTGGTGGTTGGGAGGCGGGAAATACTGCTGGGCAGACTTATATGGTCTGTGCCCTGAAAAGGACAGGTACAAATTCAAGGTAAGGTATACACATATGAGTTTGTCATGGGCAGACTGGATGGACCATGCAGGTCTTTTTCTGCCGTCATCTACTATGTTACTATGTTACCCCATTGCTTATTGAATTGCATTGGCCACCGGTAAAGGCTAGGATACATTTTAAATTACTGACGTTTGTGTTGAAGGTTCTGTATGGTCTGTCTCCCAAATATCTTCAAGATATCATTTCTGTTTATTCCCCTTCTAGGGCATTGTACTCTGCTCAGGGAGTTAAATTATGTATTCCAACGATATCAACTTGTCAGAAATTGACTACCAGACAGAGAACTTTGACTGTTAGGGGCCTAGCTTTGGGGAAATTTATTCTATTTATTTATTTATTACATTTATATTCCGCCTTTATCCAAGGCAGGTAACAATAGTCGCATACACAGTCTTAATCAATAGTCATATATATGGGCTGAACCAGTCATCACCAGGGCCTCCGAGAGACTGAACCAGGCCCGGGGCAGGGCAGCCACCCCCTCTGATCACTGCCACCCTTCCCCCCACAATCATCACCGCTGCCCCCCAGGATTATGGCTCCCCCCCCAGATTGCTGCCGAAATTTAAATACCTTTTTGGCTGGTGGGGATCCTGAGGCCCCACCAGCACAGAACGTCTTTTCCAGCGCTGCTGTTCTGCTGATTGCCTGCTCCTGCGGCTGCTTTTTCTCTCAGGGCACGCTCTGTTTCAAAACCGAGCTTGCGCGCTTGAAAGAAAAAGAAGCCGCTCAGCTGGGCAGAAGAGCAGCACTGGAGGTGCTCTTCCAGGTCCTCCCCAGCCTCCAAGGAGGGGCCTGACCGTGGCGCCGGAGTTTTCTCTTTCCTGCTCCTGTCGGGACGCCATCACTCGGGTCCCGTCAGGAGCAGAAGAGAGAGACCCAGGCACTGGGCTCCCCTTGGAGGCCTGGGCCCGGGGTATTTTGCCCTGGTTGTCACATACATAATTTTAGACACGTAACAGTCACTAAGCATATGAGGATGAAACATGCTCCATAGAATGTCTGTAACAACAAACAAGGAAAGAATAAAGAGAGAAACAAAAAGAAAGAAAAAAACAAGGAGTCAATCAGATAAGTTCTTATGTGGCCAGAAAGGCTTTTGTAAACAGATGCCTTTTTAGCAACTGTTTGAATTGTTGAGTATCTTCACATGATCTCAGGTATCCAGGTAAAGCATTCCACAAGGACGGGGTGGCGATCGAGCAGGCTCGTAGTTTTGTTTCTGCGTAGTTATATGATTTCACGGAAGGCAAGCAGAGCTGGTAGGATGTCTCTGATCTTAGAGCAGTGGAATGAATTGTCATATAGTATCTGTAATATCACTTGTTATCATACTTTTAGGAGAATTGTTAAAGGCTTTCTTTTTACCTTATATTTGACAGGTACCTAGGCTCTGTATGAATTATGATAGCCATAATGGGAATATATTGTTATAAGAGGGATTATCTCTTTGGTCTGTATCTTGACTGTGATCTGCCTTGAACCACCTCGGTAAAGTGGAATACAAATGTCAATATTAGATAAGGTTAGATAAGAATGCACTGGCTCCCAATAGATGCAAGGGTGAAATTCAAACTGTGGCCCCCTTGGAGTGGAGGAGTAGCCTAGTGGTTAGTGCAGTGGACTTTGATCTGGGGGAAGTGAGTTCAAGTCCCACTCTGGGCAAGTCACTTAACCCTCTATTGCCCCTGGTACAAAATAAGTACCTGAATATACATAAACCACTTTGAATGTAGTTGCAAAAAAACTCAGAAAGGTGGTATATCAAGTCACATTTCCCTTTCCTTGCTGCAGTGCTTGCAGCTTACATTTTCGGGCCATCTGCAATCCATACAGGCACTCCAGTGCCTTCCCAGTCTGCCGTTTCTGGCCCTCTCTGATGCAACTTTCTGTTGCGAGGGCCGGACGCAGCAGAAGGAAGTTCCTACAGTGCCTATATGAATCACGGACACCCAAAAATGTAAGCTGCAAGCACTGCAGCGGCGGTGGGGGAAGAAGCAGGGAGCAGCAGATGCCGGAACTGCAGGAGGAGAAAGTAGGGAGCGATGCGCCATGGCACCCCTGAGATTTTGATGCGGAGCACAGTTTTGGGAACCACTGCTTTAGGAAGATCCAGGACTGGTTAGAGATCCTCCCTCCCCCTTTTTCTGGACGAAGGAGTGCTGCTGTGATATCTGTTTAAATTCACATAGTAACTGCAAAGTGATGATGAAATTCTAAGTTCAGTGTGTTCTGTTCTGTTAATGTCCTTATATTGCAGTTTACAGATTACACATTGTTTCTGCAGAATATCAACAGAATACATGGCTCATTGTATCTTCTGTACTCAGTCAGTGCCAGTAGTGAATTACTACTACTACTTATCACTTCTATAGCGCTACAAGGCATACGCAGTGCTGTACACCATACACATATAGACAGTCCTTGCTCAAAACTATTAGACAGTGAATTCTTAGAAGTGATATATGGTTATTTGTGGTTTCCAAATACACATATCGCCTTGTACTGAAAATCTTCTCACCTCTTTTTGGCAATTCCTTGTCTTGTACGATTGTTGCAACTCTGTGTCTAAAGATGGCTGATCTGGATAAGCAGATTGACACAGTTAGGGCATGCTCATATTTCCACGGGAATGGGTAGCTCTAAGTTGTTTATTTAGGCTATAGCACACTGTTTCTGTGGATCAACACTTCTTTTTACATTTTTTCATTATTTATTTTGGGGGGTGGGGAGGATTTAACATGTCTTTTCAGTAGTAGTTCAAGGTAAGCTATACTCTGGTTTACATGAAGTGCAATTCTATAACCCTCAAATTCTATAAATGGCACTAAAAATTGTATGCACAAATTTAAATGAATAAATAACCAATTAGCACCAATAATTGTATACTAACAACCAATTATTGGTGCTAATTGACATGAATTAAAATTTACGCACATAAATTTACAAACCAGGTCTGTGTGTAAAATGTATATGTGGATCAAAAAAAAGGGTGCGGCCATGGGAGGGTCATGGGCGGATCATGGGTGTTCCCATAATTTATATACACTGTTATAGAATAAAAGGGATACACGCATAATTTAGGTGTGAGGATTTACCTAGGGTTTTGTCAGTGTAAATGGTGGCATTTAAAAGTTGTCACAGTTCCCGGCACTAGTGCTATTCTATAAGCAGTGCCTAACTTTGAGTGCCATTTATAGAATAGTGCTAAGTCCTATTTTTTTAAGTGCCAATTTTGTAGGCGCTATTTATTGAGTTTTAATCCCAGTTGTTCACATAATTATAGAATAATCACACTTACGCGCATGATTGGCGTCACTCATTGGCCATTACACATGTAAGGGCTAGGCACTATTCTATGACATACGCACCAAATTTGCATAGCACAAGGGATGTAAACATGGGTGGTGTAAACACTATTCAATAAAGATAAGTGCAATAGTGTAAATCGGATAGCGTGGTATGCTCTAGTAGTGATCTACGCACAGATGACATGACATTCCTTTAAAAATAACATGAAGTGTATTTAACACAGTATGTGACCGCAGATGATTAAGTTTATTTAGAACTGTGGTACCGGGGTTTTTTGCCTATGATGAAGAGAAGACCATCTGGTCTGCTTAAGCTCCGTGAGACCAATTTTTGATCTCGGAGCTCTTTGAGGCTTTTTCCCTGGAAACTTAGTCATTTTGTAATGTGTGGAATTTTTTGTTTTATTTATTTATTTATTGCATTTGTATCCCACATTTTCCCACCTCTTTGCAGGCTCAATGTGGCTTACAATACATCATGAATAGTGGAAATAAGAAGAGAATAGACGTTTGGTATTACAGAAGGATTTTGGGTTACATGATAATGAAAAACATGATAGTAATATAACAAGAGAACATTTTAAGACAGTTTTGGATACATGTGGGGGAGTTCACGTGTGTTAATCTTTGTGGTATACCTTGTTAAAGAGATGGGTCTTCAGTAGTTTGCAAAAGTTGGTTAGATCATAGATCGTTTTTAGGTTGTGTGGCAGCGCATTCCAGATTTGTGTGCTCATATATGAAAAGGTTGATGCGTGCATTAGTTTGTATTTTAGACCTTTACAGTTGGGGAAATGAAGATTAAGGAATGTGCGAGATGATCGTTTAGCATTCATGGGTGGTAAGTCTATCAAGTCTGACATGTAGGCTGGGGCTTCGCCGTGAATGATTTTGTGAACTAGGGTACATATTTTGAATGTGATGTGTTCTTTGAGTGGGAGCCAGTGTAACTTTTCTCGTAGGGGTTTAGCACTTTCATATTTTGATTTTCCGAATATGAGTCTGGCTGCTGTATTCTGGGCTGTCTGGAGTTTATTGAGTATTTGCTCTTTGCAGCCAGCGTAGAGTGCATTACAATAGTCTAGGTGACTGAGTACCAATGATTGTACCAGGTTACGGATGACGGTCCTTGGGAAGTATTGTCTTACTCTTTTTAATTTCCACATTGAGTGGAACATCTTTTTGGTTGTGTTTTTCGCGTGACTCTCAAGCGTTAGGTGCCGGTCAATGGTAACTCCAAGAATTTTTAGTAAAGCACATGTAAAAAAGGAACTGAAAATGTGTCAGAAACTCAGAGGGAAAGTCTGTACATTTCCTGAAAATGTTGTTGATGCACACTCTTAGTGGCTGCTTGGATTATTCAGACCTGCCAAATGCCTGACTCCTGCTTTAGAGGGCTATATCCTGCCCACAATCAGGAAACTTTGCAAAACATCCAGGGCCTTGAATCATGCCTCTGAGATACACATGTAAGTTATAGAATACTATAAGTTATGCACTCTTCAGGGCACAATTAGATACCAACAATTACAACTGCCATTGACTTGGCACAACAGCACCTAACTTAGGTGCACCAATGCCAGCTTACCCTAGTATTCTATAACAGAATCTTGGCGCCAAAATGCCATAATAGAATTGGCACTATGCGCATGGCATTGGGATTCCTAAATCTTGGTGTCAATTTATAGAACTGCCACCTGAGTATTTCTTTGTCCCCAGAGGGCTTACAGTTCAAGGGGTCAATGTAATGAAGTGTGGTAGGCTTAGCATACAGTTTGGCTTCTACGCACAACTTTGTGGGCACCTTCTGTTCAAATGAGTTCTTCACATGAGCTAACAGTGCATAGTTCATTTAAGTTGCATGGAGGCATTAAACCCAAATGCTAAGAAGTGTGCAAAAGACCCAGAGGCCGATGCTCAAAAGTTGATGTTAACATCCGCGTATGTGTGTAGCCACCGCTGAACTTACCGTGGAACAGCGATCAGTGCTCAAAATCGCATGCAAATGAAATACATGGAAAGTTGACATGCAGGTCAGTAGAGAAAGCGTTTAGCATATGTGCAGTATAGTCTTGTGGTAAGCATCGGTGGTCTGCGCATCCCCAAGTCAAAAAAAGAAGAAAGGCAGCAACTGTGTCATAGGCACTCATGGAGGATTGTTTCATAGTTTATTGTTCCACAATATCTTTTTACACTATTGTTACATGCGGAACACACATACATAATACAGGCACATGACACATTTCACATAATACATGGCACACTCCCCACACACGTGCAGATACTATTAAAAAATGCTTGCAGGCTGCTTCACCAAGAAGTCGCCCTCATACAATGACACCTTCAGACCTGCTGAAAAATTTTCAACGTTATAGGTAAGCACTCCTTTTTGTGCATTGCTTGGAAGCGTCGGTGCATCACACAGAATGCTCATTTTAATACAAATGAGCTCATTTAAATACATTGCCATAGTGTTTTCAGTCACCTCTTCAAGCAGTGCCGAGACCCTTTGTGCATTAGGCACACAATAACGTATTCACTGGCTAAAACCAGTCTAAATGAAATGTTGCAAGCCCGGTTTGTTTGAGTTTCAGGGCCCCAGAGGCTACGTGCAAGTTTTATTATTATTTTTTAAATGCTGGAGGAAGAGTAAAGGATTAGCTTGTTCCCCAGTGGTCAGCATTTCATACCTGTTTCTTCTCTTTACTGTGAACATAAAGGACCCACAATTTTTTTCTGGCTGTGTTGAAGGGGGAGGATAAATGATGAAGAGCTGGGATAAAAGTATGCAGAAAGAAAACAGCGAGGTGCAGAACTGCTGACATTATAGCACAGTACAGTGCTATTTCTCTACGGAACGATATCGATGTTTATGTGTGAAATAGCATTCCTGCACATGTGTATAATGGATGTGCACTAAAAACCCTGTGCCAGCTACAGTTTTCTCAGAATCAACAATATTTATCACAGACTAGCATTCCAGCACATGTGTATGGAACTCCAAGTGCCGATTCAATGCTTTTTTTGCACACAGAACATAGTTGCTGCAAGGATGGACTCGTGTGTGCATGCTTCTGGCATGCTCTCCCAGGTTAGAATACATTTTTTACGTGCACCTTATTTTCATACTATTCGTTTACCACATTGGAGAGCAAGATTTTATTTTTTCCTTTACACTTTGCAAAAGAAGCCATGCTCTGAGCTTTAGTGTACAGCTGTCACACAAATTTCCTTTATACATGAGGCAATGGAAGGTTAATCCCCTCATACTATGTGGCGTTCACAGATAGATGCATAATTGGGCATTCAGGTCATTTACATGCAGACACTAATTAGCTTAATTGGCACTTATTGTTTATTGTAAAAACTCTTACAGCCCACATATTTCATACATTCTATGCGGATAACAAACTTTACATACATAATATTCAGCAATATACAAAAACATAAACATATAGAAAATATAACAGACATAATCAATAAAATAGCATCTCATCAAATTAAAACACTTGTAATATCTGTTTCTGATCTGAATCACAGGACATCAATTAAAGTGCAAGACCAAAAGCTTGCTGAAATTAAGTAGTCTTCAACATCTTCTTAAACTGAGAAATAGATTGCAAAGAATGCACTTGATAAGGCAACTCATGCTAAATTTTTGGTGCAGCTACATAAAAAATCGTAGCTCTGTTTTCTTCAAGTTAAATGGATCAAAAAGAAGGAACATCATATAACAAAGCATTTGATGATCGCAAGGTCCATACGGGTTGATGGCAGATACAAAGTTGCTGCACTGACATAACTATCAATGATCTTAAGAAGCACTAATTGGTACTAATTAGGAGTTATGCATATGTAATCCCCTGTTAGGTTAGGGATTATTGAGAGAGTAAGTCCCTGTGGAGAGACACTGGGGGTGGGGGGGGGGGGGGGTGACTGGGAGGTCCCTGGGTGGGAGGAAGCCCAGCCCAAGGGAATAGTTTTGAAATAAAATGCAGAGAAATAGTGCCCTGGGACTGGAGAGTGACAGGGGGAGGAGATTGGAAAGAGATAAAGGTGATAGTTTGCCCTTTAGGGGGATGGGGGGGGGGGGTCTTTGGTTGCCTGATGGTCCCCTGCCTCTGACCTGGAGGAGTAAAAGGGAATCCCAAATAGGAGAAGTAAAACCATTGGCTGTAAAGAGAAGTTGTGGCTCAGCAAAGCGACAACAGTGAAGGAGGAGAGCTGAGAAAATGAAAGGAACAAAACCTTTGGGACACTATCCTCTGGGATAGGCATGGACAGGAGTCTGAAAAAATGTACATAGTCCTGCTGAAAACTACCTGTAAATATATTAAAGCAAGGAGAATACAGGAGTTCTCCTGCAGAACACCAGAATGATCACGATTTCAAAAGATTGACATTCAATGTTGGAGAGTTGAAATGGATTGATGTTCCTGCTGTTGCAGAGTTGAAGAATAAACAGTTTTGAGTTTGCATGAGCTGCCGACTCTAGTGTGTTCATTGGACTTCAGAGAATATGTGTCTACCAAGCCTGCCAATGTTACAGTCAGTCATAGGCGGTCGGTGGCCCAACTGTTTGGGGAGGCTAAAGGGGGCGGGGTTGGGGGTGGAGCTTAAATCCATAATTGTCTGATAATACACAGAAAAAATAAATAAAAATAAGTCACAATTAATACCTTTTATTAAATTTAGATATTAGATATGTATCATATGTCAAAGAATAAAGTGGTTGCTCAAAGCATATACTAACCACAATCGCTCAACTGCAAAACACTATGCACAACTTTGTGCAAAAACACACTCAGAACTTTACTGTACCATAAATATTACACTGGGCAGAACCTAATACACCAATATACCACCAATACGGAAAATGCAGACCGTCAACAATATGAAACAAGGGATCATAATATCATGATACGTGTAGAGCCACAAAACACCCTAATTCATGTTTAATGTGGGATAAAATGCCATAAATAAGTAAATAAATATAAACTTTTAACGTTGTGCACCTGATTCTCAAAGTGGACATATTCCAAACACTATAATGAAAATAAAATGATTTTTTCTACCTTTGTTGTCTGGTGACTTTGTTTTTCTGATCATGCTGGCCCAGTATCCGATTCTGCTGCTATCTGTCCTCTTAACTCCGTTTCCAGGGCTTCCTTTCCATTTATTTCTTTCCTTTCCTCCTTTCTTCTTCATTTCTGGTCCTCAGCTTCTGCCTATTTTCTTCCTCCATGTGCAGTTTTTCTCTCTTCCTTTTCCCTCGTCTCATCTCCTTCCTCACTCTTCCCTCCCCTCCATCCACCCATGTCCAGCAACCCTCCTCTCCTCTCCCCTCCATCCACCCATGTCCACCAACTCTCCTCTCCCCTGGACTCCCCTCCATCCACCATGTCCAGCAACCCTCCTCTCCCATCCATCCACCCATGTCCATCAACCCTCCTCTCCCCTCCCCTCCATCCACCCATGTCCAGCAACCCTCCTCTCCCCTGCCCTCCCACCATCCTCCCATGTCCAGCAACCCTCCTCTCCCCCCTGCCCTCCCCTCCATCCAGCAGCCCATGTAAACCATCTCCCTTCTGCCAGCCATTTCCTGCCTTCTTCCAGCCCCCTCCCCACCGCGGAGCCATGCGAGAGAAGGCTGTAGCCTGCTGCTGCTTGCAATGCCGGTGCCGCCCGCTCGAGAAAAATTACACTATTTTAAGGTAGGGCGAGGGCAGGACGGGAACGAGGGCTATCAGGCAGACATCAGATGACTGACAACGGCGACGGGGGGAGCGGGGGTCGGGGGATCGGTGGGGCTGGAAGAAGGCAGGAAATGGCAGCTGAGGGCAGATGGGGAAGTCTGCAGCTCGCGGGGTGGGGGCAGCGGTTGGGCTGGGGAGGCAGGCTTAACCTCCCCAAGCCTCTTATACCGGGCGCCTATGCAGTCAGTCTTATTCCCTACAGTTTTATTTGGCGTTTGCACTTTTTTTGGGTTTCCTGGGGGAGAAGCGGGTAATCCCAGTCACTAACGCTTCTTTCCCCAGGTGGAGGCACCGAGCGCCAAGCAAGTAAGGGACCGATGGAGACTGCCCTCAGGAGGCTCCAACTGGGTCAGACCCCGAATCCAGGAGCGCCCTGGTCAGGCATGTTACATATTCATCTGACCTCTGCCCCTATTCTATAAACAGCATGCCTAATTTCTGTAGCATGCAACTCCAAAGGGGGTGTGGCCAAGGGAGGGGCATGAGTGAGTCAGGGGCATGCCCAGCATTTAGGCACAGTTTTATAGAATACTTGTATTTACACACCTAAATGTCAGTAGTTTGGCATTTGCATTTAAGGATGGCATAAATGCGCTGCTTAAAGTTAGACACAAAAATGCAGACTCAAGCTAGTATTCTATAAAGACAGTTCTGCACAGAGCTGCTGTTGTAGAATTTGCACTTGGCACCCTGTATCCTGGTGCCTAACTTTAGGCCCTTTACTGAATCTACCCTTAAGTGACTTACTCAGAGGGGCCTAATCAAAAGGGGCGCCCAAGTTTTCCTGAGGACATCCTCACAGGACGTCCCGGTGAAGGGGCGGGGAAACCCGTATTATCGAGACAAGATTAGCGTCCATCTTTCGTTTCGATAATACGGTCAGGGATGTCCAAATCGCAAAATTTAGGTCGACCTTCTAGATGGTCGTCCTTGATTTTCGGCGATAATGGAAACCGAGGATGCCCATCTCAGAAACGACCAAATCCAAGCCCTTTGGTCGTGTGAGGAGCCAGCATTCGTAGTGCACTGGTCCCCCTGACATGCCAGGACACCAACCAGGCACCCTAGGTGGCACTGCAGTGGACTTCATAAATTGCTCCCAGGTGCATAACTCCCTTACCTTGTGTGCTGAGCCCCCCCCCCCCAAAACCCACTCCCCATAACTGTACACCACTACCATAGCCCTTATGGGTGAAAGGGGGCATCTAGATGTGGGTACAGTGGGTTTCTGGTAGGTTTTCAAGGGCTCACATTTACCACCACAAGTGTAACAGGTAGGGGGGGATGGGCCTGGGTCTGCCTGCCTGACATGCATTGCACCCACTAAAACTGCTCCAGGGACCTGTTCCATGCTGTCATGGAGCTGGGTATGATATTTGAGGCTGGCATAGAGGCTGGAAAAAATTTTTTTTTTAATTTTTGGAGGGTGGGAGGGGGTTATTGACCACTGGGGGAGTAAGGGGAGGTCACCCCTGATTCCCTCCGGTGGTCATCTGGTCATTTAGGGAATATTTTTGTGGCTTGGTTGTAAGAAAAAAAGGACCAGGTAAAGTCGTCCAAGTGTTCGTCAGGGACGCCCTTCTTTTTTCCATTATCGGTCGAGGACGCCCATGTGTTTGGCATGCCCCAGTCCCACCTTGCTACGCCTCCGACACACCCCATGAACTTTGGTCGTCCCCGTGATGGAAAGCAGTTGAGGACGCCCAAAATCAGCTTTCAATTATGCCGATTTGGGCGACCCTGTGAGAGGGACGCCCATCTTGAGATTTGTGTCGAAAGATGGGCGCCCTTCTCTTTCGAAAATAAGCCTGTCAGTGTCACAAGGAACATCAGTGGGATTTGAACTGTGGCTTCCTTGATTTTCAGCCCACTGCTCTTCCTTTTGCTGTTACAGGCAGTTGAAGTGCTGAGATTCTTATAGGAGGTTCTTCCTCCTGTTGGGGCAGACCTAGGGATTATTGTCAATGTTGCATTTTGTCATGTTGGTTTTAAGAACATCATTGAAGCGCCTTATTTGCCTTCCTCTTGAGTGTTTTGCTTGAGTGAATTGGGAAAATAAAACTTGCTTTGGAAATCTAGAGGGAGGCATCTGGGCAGCATGGCTAGCCAGGCAAAACTGATGTCTGAGAATCAGAATCACACTATTCCTGGTGTGTATGCCATCAGCTGTATCTGGTAGTAATTTTTCAGGCAACGTTGCTTTGCTGGTATGTTTCCGGTGTCTGTTATATGTTGGCCACATGTCATTTGCATACAGTAGGGTAGGGATCATAACTGTTAGATAACGCATAAGCTTAGTTCAGAATCTGATATCATGATTATTGAGTTACTTGAGTTACTGAAGCAACTGAAGGCTGCACTTGCATGGATTTCTTTGTTAGTGTCAGCCTCTTGTTCAGTGTCATGTCGTGCATCTGAATTGCTAGAACTGGAGATGACTCATTGAGAGCATGTTGATGGAGGACTTTAGTCATCAGAGTGATAAATGTTAGTCTCTTTTTATTGTATCTCTTGGTAAAAATATCAGTGTTTGCCTGAAAATGTGCTTCCGAGTGAACACACAGCATTGTCAGCAGACTGGAACTCTGTGGCTTAAGTCAGTGTGGCTTTGGTTTTGCATTAGGATTGGTTGAAGTTAAACAGCTTACTCTCCACTTGTTCATTTAGCTCCACTCTGACCAGAAGCTTCTCAGTATCATGATAAAAAATATTGAGAAAGCTGTTGCGGTGATCATGAAGTTTTGCTCAGATGTGTAGTTGGGAGGCAAAAGGTAAGGAAGCCATATTGGCAGTGGGGGTGGGGTGGGCAGGGACTAATTTAGCATTAACACCTGCAATATTTGGAGGGGGGGGGGAACATCACATAGGAGCCAGCTCTGTAGGTGCTTCAGCATCCCCAATATTGAGAAAATTCCTTGTATATGTTGAGGGAGGGGTTATTTCGACTGGGCTTAGCACCCCCAATAATTTTGAAAAGTTGTCTCCCATGCTCCAAACGATGCCTATGGTGTTGCTTGACTTTTGTATCAGTCTCAAAGGGGCGTGTCAGTCACCTTGTGCATGTTGTCTTACAGTAGATAAAAAATGGTGACAAACTGTTGGGGATGCATACTTCAGAAGGCTCTTTCAGTATGCTTCTCATCCAACAGAGTCATAGTAATGTAGTAGATGGTGAAGATAAAGACCAGTTAGACAACTTAGTCTGCCAAATTGTCTTTATCTCTTGTTTGCTATCATGTTGGCTAACTAAGCACATCAGTTCCCATACTTAAACCAACATCAGCTTTCCCACCATGTCTTTTAGCCAGCCTTTCAACTCCTTTCCCAGCATTGTCTTCTATATCTATCCAGGCTTTAGTGAGGTCATAGGCAGCCATGGATAAACTGGATGAACAGTCCCACCTGTGGTGCAAACTGGATCCAGATTCACCCAACAGGGTTGATCCAGTCCTGGGTTTAATCTGTTGCATGCAGGGGCTTGTAGTTCTGATTTCCCCACTGCATTCTCTAAGAAAAGCAAGCCTACAAGTCTGTGCATGCAGTGGGGTAAGCCCAGGACTGGATCAACCCTGTCAGATGAATCTGGACTTAGTTGGCAACCTTACCTGTGGGTGATGTCATGTGGCTCAGTCAAACACAGTGAAGGTGACAACAAAAATGAAGCTTGACAATGTTCAAATTGTGCAGAAAATTTATTTAAAAAAAACATCTAAAGACTCGACATGAGTCGTGTTTTGGCCACAATGGCCTGCCTCAGGAGTCTTCAATCGGATGTTCTCTAAACACTCTAGCTTTCAAATGCAGCAACACATAACAATGCACTTTTTACAGCTAATAATGTCTCTTGACTAAACTCGATTACTTACTTGTGTCAAGTCTTTGCATGTTTAAATAAATTTTTTGCACAATTTGAACTAGAGAGTTGCACGGGGTCAGAAATCTTACCCATTCCCACCCATCCCCACTAGAATCTTACCCATCCCCGCAAAAATGTAACCTATCCCAACCCATCCCCACAAGAATTTAACCCATCCCCACACCCATCCCCGTAAGAATTTAATGGTACATAAAAGAAAATTCCGGTCAGCTCCCTCAGTCTCTGTCTGGATTTGAGCTACAGCACTCTAGGCAAGGAAGGAATGGAAGCTGAAACTTGGAACACTCTGGTGTGCACATCTAAGATTAGTCTCTGATTTACTGGCACTGTGTGCTGAGAGGTCACCACATGCACTTGCCAGTAGGTCAGGTGACATCCAATGCTCATGCCTGTGTCAGAGCTGAGGTCTGCGCATCAGCCCAGGAGCAAAGAGGATTAATTGTAACATAGTAAGTGACAGCAAATAAAGATCTGAATGGTCCATCCAGTCTGCCCAATAGTCACACTCATTATCAATTTATGATTAAATCAACGAGTGTGATATTATATACTTGATTATAGTCTTTCGTGTTTCTGGAACATAGACCATAGAAGTCTATCTGGCCCTATCATTATGTTCCAACTGCTGGAGCTGCCGTTGAAGCCCACTCCAGTCTACTCATCTTCTCATTTGTGGGACACAGACTGTAAAAATCTGTCCAGCACTGTCCTTAAGTTCCAGCCACTGAAGTTGCTGTCTAAGCCCTTTCCAGCCCATGCTAAACCAGATTGCCATGTATTAGATACAGACCATACAAGTCTGCCCGGTATCAGCCCTAGTTCATCACAGCCAGAGTCGCCATCTAAGCATCACTTGACACATCCACACACATACAGCCATGAAGCACACATTAGCGCCTGTTTTCTGCACCTTTAAATATAAGCTTTTCAATTTTTTCTAATTAGAGATCTTCTGTATTCATCCCACGCCTTTTTGAATTCCGTCATCATTTGTGTCTCTACCACCTCCTTAATGGAAGACTTTCCACATTTGTGATGTCAAAGCAAGGAAGAAGAGGAGGAGGAGGAGACAGCACTCAAAGAACTTGGTACTTGGTAGATGAGAGGCTGGTGCAGGTGCAGTTTACACTTCCATGGGAACCCCGCAGAACTGCTTCCATCCCCACGTGAACCCCGCAGAAACTGCCTCCATCCCCGTGTGAACCCTGCAGAACTGCTTCCATCCCCACGGGAACCCCACAGAAATGCTTCTGTCCCTGAGGGAATCCTGCGGGTTCCGCGGGATTCTCGTGAACCCTGTTCCCATGCAACTCTCTAAGTTGAACATTGTGTAGCTTCATTTTTGTTGTCATCTTCGCTGTGTTGGACTGAGCTGGGTGATTGCGAGGGATTTTGTTCTTCTGTTTTCTTTGTTGATGTCATGTGGCACCATGTATGAAGATTGTCTTAGGCTCTGGCTTGGAAAACCAAGAAGGCTTTTTGCACATGGCCAAAGAGCACTGCTAAAGACTGGTGTCCTACTCATAGACACCAACATTTCAAGATGACTAGGGGTGCTAATCAAAATACAAATTACTCCTTGGACACAGAGAAGGAGCTTGCTCAATATTGGGAGTGCTCAGTACCAGTGGCGTAGCCAGGTTGAGGACACAGGGGAGCAGAGAGTGGACTGCTGATGGTGCTGGCACATATTTTAAATGTGACCGATTGCATAAAAAACAGGTGCCAGCGCTGTCGGAAGTCCATTTGGGGGCGTGGCTGCTCCCCTGGTGACCCACCTAGCTAAATCTCTGTTCAGCACCCACTAATATCCACAGAGGTGGCTCCTATGGCCCTGCCAGTCCCTCTTTTTTTTTTTTTTTTACCACAACAAAGTGAGATGTGTGTCTCCAGCTCATAGCTGTTTGATCTCCATAAGCCTCCCTCCATCATAGGGATTTTTAAAATCATAATTGTGCCCCAGCTTCTTTCCTATAACAAAAAAAAAAAAAAAATCAGTCTGCTAAGATTCTTTGCTTTCATCTGACAGAGGCTATTTTTCCAGTAATAGCTGATAAAAAAAATACCATAGGGTTCAAGAGATGTACTCCCCGCAGGGTTAAAATATTTATTACAGACCTGCATGCTGAACGTATCCCTTGTCTTGGAATAAAATGCATTATCCCTAAATGTACATTTTGTTCAGATTTGTCCCTCAGGTAGTGTAGGGTGAGGTTCCAGGTGAAAGACAGGGGCCTGGATCCAGACTCTGTGGATTGTGCAGGAAAATGGGGCCTGTAGCAGAGGCAAGTGTGTTGAAGATTTGTCTGAGCTCTTCCTACCGCTGCAGTAGAATGCTACGGCCAGCAGGGGGTGAGTAAGTGCAGAAGTGGAATCTGTTAGGCTGGCAAAGAGCAGTCTGACAGTTCCTCCTGCTGTATGGGTGCTCTGGAGCCACAGTGGTATGTCAATAACAGAGAGCCACCAGACAGTGGCATACTGATGGGGGGGTGGTCTGGAGGGGGCCAAGGCTCCCATGCCAACCTGAGGTGCTGGAGGTCAAAAACCAAAAACATGGGGTCTTTCTGTTGTGTTGTGTATATGTGTTGGGGTGGGGGGGGGCAAATATAAACACTGGTTCCTGTGCAGTGCAGACCCATGTTATGCCACTACCACCACAGCAAGCATGACAGTTACTGTGAACCCAAGAAGCTGGATTGCAAGTGTGAGAGAAGCAAATGGCAGGGAGCAGGGAGAAAGCTCCTACTGCTGCTTTGTCATCTGGTGTTAAGGGAATGGGGGGGCTAGAGGGCAGATCCGTAAGGTCTGGCCACCATAACACTGAAGGAGTGACCAGAAAGTGGGCCAGGAGAGGAAACAAAGGCTAGAGCTAGATAGATCCTTGGGTTTCCTCCTCCAGCTGGACCGCTGGCGTCCCCTATCCAAAAAAAAAAAAAAAAAAATCAAGTGATGAAAACAGGGGCCACACTTTGGGGTTCACTACTGGCTTGGGATCCTTAGGCTGAAGATCACTCTTCTTCACAGAAAACAGTTAAGTGCCATTCCCTCCACAGTTCCCCCATGTCAGAAGGATAAATAGATCTACATTGGAAAGAACTCCAGAGGCCTCCACATCTCTGCATGCTTCCCCTCTCTTATTTGACTACCAAATTACAAATTACTAAAAACTAAAGGGGGGGGGGGCTGTTAATGAAAGATTTAAATTTAGGATGATAATCGTATGGGAAACATGGGTCACATTCAAAAGAAGTTAATGGGTTGGTTAACATTCCCAATTCACTGTTGAAGACTAGGGCCGGATTTAGAGTGGCCCCGCCGCCGTTACCCAGTTCCAGGAGGGAGATTTTAAGCTTCTCATGGATTTCCAACAACATTATTCCAATCCCTTATGGGATCTGTAGCACTGATCTAAATGGGTAGAATCAGGGACTACAAATGCAAGCTATAAAGCAGGACAGGCCAAATCGACTCCATCCTGGAACTAAGTAACTTTACAGCTCTGTGCTTCTTATCAAGGAAGATTTAAAGCACTGCTAAGGGTTAAACATTCTTTCAATGTTACCCTCATTTAACACTATTTTAGTTTAGAAATCAAAGTGCAAGTGACATAGGCTTGGCTGGCAAGAGATATTAGGACATCAGGTGTTCCAGATCACCAAGACCGGGTCAGGGAGTCCTAGTTTACCCATATCCCATTTGTGGGATTTGCAATTCTCTTGGGATGCTCTAGAGCTATAAGGGGACCTAAACCAAGATCCCTCATCCTGTCTTCTGTGATCTGGTGCTGGAATGTATCCCCCAAATTCTGCATAGGTCTCACAAAGATACGTGCACAAAGTAATTGGGCTAAACTGGTGATGCCAATAATTGACACTAATTACTGATTATGAGCATATCTGCTCTCCATCCCAATTTTATAACTTGTGCACCTAATTCATCTCAGGAGCAACTCCAAAGGGGGAGTGGCCAAAGGAGGGGCATAGGTAGGTCATGGGTATTCTGGAGTTATAGAATACTTTCCATTTCTACACCTAACTGGCAATAGTTAAGCGCCAGCATCTACACCAACCTTTGGCAGAATAAAAGTTAGGCACAAAAATTACTTTAAAAAGCTAGTATTCTGCTGGGGAACTGCCTTTACAGAATTCACGGTAAGCACACATCACCAGGAACCTAACTTTTAGGCGATGCTCAGATCTCCCGTGGTAAAGCCAACAGTGCATAACCCATACTGCCAGAATAGTACAGAAAATTAACTTGCCAATGCTCAAAGGAAATAGCATTTAAATTATATGTACGCTGTAAAAGTGAAAGCAAGGGAAGGGAATGTGCTTAGTGCATATGCAGAAGAGTTTCGCGATAAGCTAGCTTTTGTGCACATACGCCAGGCAAAACCAAAAATGAAGCACACATTAGCACCTGTTTTCTGCACCTTTAAATATAATCTTTTCAAAACGTTTTTTTACTTGAAAGACATATTTAAGTGCAGGAAACAGGTGCCAATATGCGCTTTCACTTTCGAGTTTGCTCTGATTCGCACACATTTGTCTCTACCAGCGCTTAGGGGCTTGCACGGGCTTCCTTCTACGTCCAAATTATATAAAAATTGGCAGACTTTAAAGAAAGAAGCATGAGAAATTCTCGCTTCAAATACTCCAACGCCTGCTCCGAGCTGGTGTTAAGTTTTCAGCAATAAGGGCGGCTTTGTTTTGTATGCTGGTAGCGCTACACAAATGTCATTAGTAGTATTAGTATGCTGTTCTCTGAGCATTGGAAGGGAATAGGAAATGACCTCATTAACATCCATTTGTCTACATTTGCATGCTATTTGCGCAAATCTTTGGCACGCACACTGTCTCCTGCGCTAGAGGCCTCTGAGCATTCTGTGCTCGCTGTGCTAACGCCGGCACTAGTCCAGCGCTAATCGCCTCTAGCGCTGGCGTTAATATTTTGTGCAGCGGCCCATTTGGGTGCCATATACTGAATCTAACCCCCATATGATTATGTTTTGTGCAGATGTAACTACTTCTGCATTTGTTGGAGGCAATGTATGTGCTCTTCTTGTATCCATTTGGCCCTACGGTTGGTTAACCTGAGCAAGAGTTGAGAGCTGCAGGAGGAACCCTGAGGTTACTTCTGCAAAGGTGCAGCCAGAGAGGAAGTTCTGGCAGGTGCCAGCGAGCAAACTCGAAACAGCTGTGGGAACAGAGAGCGACTGAGGGGTGGAGGACGAGAAATCCTTCTCTGCTCCCTGCCTATTAAGGAGGGACAGAGGAAGGTCAGAGGATTGGATCCTCGGTGAGTACACGTAGGGGAGAAATTAGCATTATTTTGAATGTCCCCTTTTGGCTTCTCAGGTATCTTGTTTCATTGTTTTTCTGTAGCTTTCCAGCCTGGCGTCCGTGATCACATTGTGTTGTTTGCTGTCCCCTCCCGTGGACAGTTTATTTTTGCTTGTCCTTCAGGATGTGCAGAATCGCTGTTTCTTGCCTGTTTTGATCCCGCTTCTCAGTAATTATGGTATACTTGTTTCTGATGGGGGGTTTTTTTTTCATGCCCTGCTTCCTCTCTTTCTTTTCAGCAGTGATGTTAACATAGCAGTATTTCCCCATCAGTGGACAGTTTCAGGAGTTGCTCCATACTAATAACCCCTGTCTCTAGTAATCGTCCAGAGACCCGGAACTGCCCCTGAACCTCAACCTTGTGAGTTCTCAGATGGCGTCTGCCCTTCTCTGCTGCTTATGCTACTCCCAAGGACAGCCCCACACAGGTGCTCTTGTATTAAAATATCCCACTATGTGTGAAGATTACACATGCAGGCAATACTGTTTTGGGATGCTGTCCAGTTGACAGATTAAAAACCAAAAATTAATTGCCTGAAAGTAAGGCTGCAGGTTAATAATGTCTGTGGGCAATCTGTATTGTTTTTGTATTATTCAGTGCTAGAGCTTAATGAGGTTTTTCTGTCCAGATGCATTTTCAAGTGTGTGTGTGTGTGTGTGTATATATATATAATTTTAGGGCTGATTGAGGGTTAGGCAGTATGCTCAAAAGAAATTGGAGATATCTTTACTAGCAGGGAGGGTGAGCAGTTGTCAAATAGTCTGTATAGGCCCTGAAGGGTGCTACTGGAGTGATAATGATTGTTGTTTGGGGGGGGGGGGGGCAAGATTGAAATGATGCATAATACCCTTGCATCAGCCCTGGTACAAAATAAGTACCTGAATATACGTAAAATGCTTTGAATGTAGTTGCAAAAACCTCAGAAAGGCGGTATATCAAGTCCCATTTCCCTTTCCTTGATATAAGAAACAAATATCTTATGTTTTCCCTTTGAGGGGGTTTTACACTTCCCACTCTTATATTTGTTTTCTGCTGTATACGAGTTTGACCCTTCTTGGTAGGGGTTGTGGGGTGACTTCTTTTTGTTCTGGGCCCAAATTGTTAAAAGAATATTGTCATTCCTTTGTTAATTTGTAAAAACTTTTTTTTTAATTATTAAAAAAAAACAAAAACCCAAAACAGTTGTAGCAAAGTATTAGAGAACTGTTTCTTGAGGCAGAGTGACATGTCCCTCCTGAGCATGGAACAGTCATTTTAGTTGTGACTTCATGGCTGATTCATCTGATAAGGGACATCCTGAGCTTTTTTGTTCATTGTCACACTGCAGGTGCCGGATATCTAAAAAACAAACCCAAAAACCTGGGCTGCTGAATCAGTACATTGAGGATCAGAGCTGAGGGAGTTGCAGGAAAGCTGTACTGGCTATGTTTCAAAGTGCTGATTAACACACCTGAACATTTTATCAGTAGAGACTTTAAGCTCTCCAACCCTTTCCTGTCTGTTCTTTCCTTCCAATTTAAAGTTTCTTTGAAATACAGTCACAGGAAGGAATTAAATTAACTGCTGGTGGGGGAATGCCTAGAACACAGGAACTGCTAAAGGGAAAAAAAGCACAGAACTGTTTTCAAGGTCTAAGCATTGCTGATTTTGGGGGCCGCTGCAGTAAAGTGTGCTAGACTTAGTGAGTGCCCTATGTAGAAAGGAGTTTTGCACACGAGCCGTGTACAAAGCCTTGTGTAGACATTGGCAAAGCTCATTTAAAACCATGGTTATAAAGCTATGAGCATGGGATTTGAAACATTTTTCACCCTCCTCAGCGTAAGTAAAGAACCTGATATACCAGCAAGGGTGAGTCCTAGACCTCTAGGCCTGATCTGATGAGCGATCATAGGCCTAACATTGACCACCTGGTGAGTGTTAAGGACCCACTTCATGTGACCTCTTTTGAAGGTGTTGCTAGCTTGGGTCCCCCTCCCCCTCCCCCTCCCAAACTGTGACAAGACCAAAACAGCAGCATGCCAGGGTGGGAGGGTTGAGAAACAGGACACTACCAAGGAGCAGGAAAAATCCTGCTCCCCAGAGGCTGCACTCCTTAAATACCTCCCTTGTGTCCCACCCCAGCTGCTTGGGGGAAGCAACCCAATTGAGCAAATCTTCCCACCAAGCAGCATTTTTCAAATTGTGCACATTTGGAAGGCTCAAGCCTGCACAGACTTGGTTCCTTCCAATTCCCATATTCTTTAGACCCAAAGCCACTCCCCCAAACCAGCCTTGGCTAGCAACCTCACCTGAAGCCTGCCATGGCTCACTCCCCTGTTAAGGCTGGGCGATGTATAAGCCATTTGCCCTTAATAACTTCTGTGTAGTTGCAGAAGGCTGAGTCTAGTACTAGAGCTACAGTGCAACATCTGAGGAGGAGTACAAGGTTAATTAGCTCTACAGAAGTGTCGGTGAGGAATTCATGGTTATTTTTCTCCTTTACTATCAGCATAAGGACACTTTTTTTGGCCTCCATGAGGAGCATGTATAGAGACCCTTAGGTTCTGCTCCCTTAAGACCCCAGAAACAGGGAGGGCAGTGGCAGCAGCAGGGGAAGGGAAAAGGAAAAGGAGGGAGAAAACATGCTGCGCTCTTGCTGTTCTGCCTCCCCCCAAATACTGCTGCTCTAGACACACTTAAATCACCTAATGCCAAGGCCAGCCCTGCTGAAGAGTGCTGATGCAATTGTTTTGTGTGCTAGACATGGTCAGGTATGCTCTCTCATGCTGGTATGCATTTTTTGGGCACTGCCTATCTGCATGCTATTTGCTTACTGGGGAACACACTTTTTGCATTAAGCTTGTGTTGGGAAATCATGTGCGGAGCTTTAGGGCATGGCTGTAATACAAGGTTACTATATTAGCCCCTTTGTAATCCCCGGATACTATATATGGCACTTAAAGATCTGCTCTGAAATTTAGGCACACTGTCAAGACCTGTGTGTGCAACTAAATTGGTAAATAAGTCATCAAGTATGAACTAATGAGCTTTAACAATAATTGGATTTTTGTGTGCACATCTTATGCGCTATTGTATAACACCTCACACCCAAATGCTCTAGTTCATAGGGGCTAGGGGAGGGGCTCGGATGTTTCCAAGTAGTTGCATACACTGTTATCAAATAACACCATTTACGCGCTGAAATGCCATAACCAGGCACTCCACACAAGTTTTAAGAATTGAAGGGCGCTCACTATCAATTAGTTCTCAATATGCTCAGCTTCTCAACACTTATATACCTTATATTACACAGGTCAGTAGGATCGGAGAGTCATGATCTGTCAGATTAATGTATCCGCCTCCATTTTGGCTGAATGATTCAATGAGGATTGTGGTACCGCCTCTAAACGTATGCTTGGCTCATTGAATCATTCAGCCAAAATGGAGGCGAATACGTTAATCTGACAGATCCTATTATGACTCTCCAATCCTACTGACCTGTGTAATATAAGGTATATGAGTTGGTTGTTATGGCGCTCAACTTTAGGGATATGAGAAGGGAAGAAGTGAAATGTTCCAAGATGAATTAGACAAAAAAATGAAGTCTGAGTGTCTAAAAGAAACTCTTTATCCTTCAATGGTTCAAATAGATGTACAGTCTTGACCTGCCACAGGCGTAATTAATCCTGACCCAAGATTGGCCATGTTTCGGCACAAAGCCTTCCTTGGGGGTCAATAATATCAGATCAGATGTTGACAAGATGGGCCTATGCAAAACGCCAGGCTTGGGATAAAAATCTGTAGTAAGCTTCAAACTGAAAATCCGCTGACAAACATTTCTGGGCAAGATGCCGACTTTAGGTGTAAGAATCGGCTCTAAATGCTGTTCTATAAAGAGCGCTCCTCTTGGAACACTGTTATATAGAATAGTGCTTAGCGCTGACTTTTCCGGCACTGACATTTGAGCTCCATTTATAGAATTTTCCCTTAGTGCATTTGTTTGTCAGACTTTGACCCTGTTTAATGTTGTTTTAATCTGAGACCCCCCCTCCCTTCTTCTGCACTTCTTACCAGACTTCAAAGTGAGTATTAACGTATGATAGAACTATAATTTTATTCTGTTCCAGTGCTAATTATGGGTAAACTCTCTGAGCTGCAGTACCAATGTATTTTCTACCAGTGTTTCTATGAATGTGTTAGAACCAGTTTTTAAACTGTGTTTTATAGTTTGACTGGTGGAGGCCTGCTGAGAAGAATGTTGATTGATAGAGACCAAATTTAAGAAGAGCCTTGTTAAGAAGGATTCAGGTCAATCCTCTGTGTTCCAGAAAAGGTTCGTTCTAGGTGATTTCCATTTATTTAGTCTTATATCCCTCATTATCCAAATCAAGTTTGGTTCTATGTGGCTTTTAGAATAACAGGACCTGTGAAACGTGGTTTGTATTGTAATGAGGAGCTGTAATCAACAGGTTTACAGAGTAAGGAAGGACTTACTTTGATAACTAGTTAAATAGAGAACAGCATATCTTCATGTTTACAGGATAACTGGTAGCCTACTCTAGCGACGCATCTACTATGTAATAGTTAAACAGAGAACCTCAAACATCGTGTTTATAGGGTAATAAGGAGCCTAACTATAACATTGAGTCGACACTGTATCAGTTTCGTTGTAACAGTAAGGCTACAGTTTGCAGGTTAGTAGCAGAACAAAGAGCTATTGTTTTAGAGAGTGATAAGCACTGACCTTAAAAGTTTAGATGAGAGAAGATTAACCAAATTCACCCTTGGGCCTCAGATCCCTGCCTTTGCAATCAGTTGCAAGACAAAAGTAATTCTGTTGTCTAATGGTTTATCTTTTAAAATTTGTATCAGTAGATAGTTTTGAATGTTGCAGCATAATTGAGGTAATGGTTTAAGCTACTGTCATGGTATGAGTCATATGGAGAGACATAACTAGCGTGTGTTTGTATCTTGCTTTGTCATATTATGGTATTACAACCACTATGCAACAATTAGATAAAGTAAGTCTGTGATGTCACAATAACCCTATCCTGTGAGAGCTACTGCAATCGTTGGAACACCATGCTGGTGTAGCCCCATGGCACGATGATGTGACTGGGTGCTCCCATATGTTCTTGGTCGTTGTCTAATAACATTTTTGTATTTTTAACCCCTGGTGAAACAACTTGGTAGATCCTTCACGTGTGTTGTGGGTGTTCTCCAGAGAGATGTACACAGTCTTCAGGAGGATAATGAAGGGAGTAACACCTCAGTGAGCTTCAAAATGTGTGGAACTCTGAATAGGGCTTTTCAGCTTCTCCAGGAAGAGAGTGCAGCACAGCCTCTAGAAGTAATTTTCCTTTCTTGGAACAATTTTTGGTGATCTGTCTGAGTAACACACAGTGGTATGATACAACAACAGCCTGGCTTAAAATTAGCTCCATTGACTTTGAGGAATGATCTGTTTATGTCTGTAAGAAAGCAGTGCTGTCAGAACCATTGCGTGATGAATATGTATACTTTTCCATTCACTATGAAACTATGAACTTGTGGATGGGATTTGATCCTGTAAAGAAAAAGACCTTGTGAAACTTCCATTACAGTTTCAATCTAAATATTTTGGATTAAAAAAATATTATTCCCACCAGAATCATAAGATACTGGCAGCTATTTGCAAAGTAAACCTTTCAGTCTGAGCCTTATTGTGGAGATTTGCCAGTTCCCAGGTAGGTCTAGTCTTTCACTTTAGATGGTCCAGTACACAATCTGTTAACTATGACTATATAAGTAATCCAGGAACCCATTTATCGGGGATGGACTGACCATAACAGTAGGGGGCCCACTCTCCCCTAGCGTCCATCAAGTTTAATTAGTTTTGATAGGTGGTTAGGGGCCCAAGAAGACCCTTATTGCCCAAGGACCCAGATCACTATCACTCAGCCCCTGCCACCTACCAACTGACAGTTAAGCTGGCAACCCTCAGCAATTTCACGGAATACTCCTGAAATATAAAGTGTGCAGGACATTGCAGAGCCAGGAGAAAGGCTGTAGTGAGCAGGAGACTGTGAGCTGACATACAGTCCCAGCAGCAGCCATATTCCCTCCTCCTCTCACAGGTTTGAAAAGGAAGGGGGGGGGGGTGGAGTCTGTGGTCTTGTGCTCAGTACAACCTTTTCCTGGCTTTGAGCAACAGACTAGCACCCTGTAAGCCTTGATCAGCGGGAGTGTTGGGGGAAGAAGTAATGGAAGCAGGTGGGGGTGGGGGGGAGGAGAGGCAAGGAGTGATGGTGGCAGCCAGAGGAGTGAGGAGACAGTGATGTGGGGGGAAGTGTGGGGCAGGTTGTGCAGCTGCACAGGGTGGGTGCAAGGGAGATGGGGCCTCCAAAATTGTGACCTGTCTTTTGCTTCCGCTGCTTGGCTGTGATGCAGATAGGTGGGGTAGAAGCACTAGGGGGTGTTTGACACAGGGTGTGTTTCTGGTTCAGGGTATTTCTGGTGTGGGCCTAGATAAGTACATAAGTATTGCCATACTGGGAAAGACCAAAGGTCCATCAAGCCCAGCATCCTGTTTCCAACAGTGACCAATCCAGGTCATAAATACTTGGCAAGATTCCAAAAAAGTACAAAACATTTTATACTGCTTATCCCAGAAATAGTCTATTTCCCCCGAGTCCATTTAATAACGGTCTATGGAGTTTTCCTTTAGGAAGCCGTCCAAACCTTTTTAAAACTCTGCTAAGCTAACCACCTCTACCACATTCTCTGGCAACGAATTCCAGAGTTTAATTACACGTTGGGTGAAGAAACATTTTCTCCGATTCGTTTTAAATTTACTACATTGTAGCTTCATCACATGCCCCCTAGTCCTAGTATTTTTGGAAAGCGTAAACAGACGCTTCACATCTACCCGTTCAACTCCACTCATTATTTTATAGACCTGTATCATATCTCCCCTCAGCCGCCTTTTCTCCAAGCTGAAGAGCCCTAGCCGCTTTAGCCTTTCCTCATAGGGAAGTCGTCCCATCCCCTTTATCATTTTCATCGCCCTTCTCTGCACCTTTTCTAATTCCACTATATCTTTTTTGAGATACGGGGACCAGAATTGAACACAGTATTCGAGGTGCGGTCGCACCATGGAGCGATACAAAGGCATTATAAGCTTCTCATTTTTGTTTTTCATTCCTTTCCTAATAATACCTAACATTCTATTTGCTTTCTTAGCCGCAGCAGCACACTGAGCAGAAGTTTCAGCGTATTATCAATGACGTCACCTAGATTCCTTTCTTGGTCCATGACTCCTAACGTGGAACCTTGCATGACATAGCTATAATTCAGGTTCCTCTTTCCCATATGCATCACTTTGCACCTGCTCACATTAAACGTCATCTGCCATTTAGATGCCCAGTCTCCCAGTCTCGTAAGGTCCTCTTGTAATTTTTCAGAATCCTCCCGCGATTAACGATTTTGAATAACTTTGTGTCATCAGCAAATGTAATTACCTCGCTAGTTACTCCCATCTCTAGGTCATTTATAAATACGTTAAAAAGCATGGGTCTGAGCACAGACCCCTGGGGAACCCCACTAACTACCCTTTTCCATTGAGAATACTGACCATTTAACCCTACTCTCTGTTTTCTATCTTTTAACCAGTTTTTAATCCACAATAGAACACTACCTCCTATCCCATGTCTCTCTAATTTCCTCTGGAGTCTTTCATGAGGTACTTTATCAAACGCCTTCTGAAAATCCAGATACACAATATCAACCGGCTCACCATTATCCACATGTTTGTTCACCCCTTCAAAGAAATGTAGTAGATTGGTGAGGCAAGATTTCCCTTCACTAAATCCATGTTGCTTTTGTGTCATTAATCCATGCTTTTGAATATGCTCTGTAATTTTGTTCTTAATTTAGTCTCTACCATTTTGCCCGGCATCGACGTCAGACTCACCGGTCTATAATTTCCCGGATCTCCTCTGGAACCTTTTTTAAAAATCGGCGTTACATTAGCCACCCTCCAATCTTCCGGTACCACACTTGATTTTAAGGATAAATGACATATTTCTAACAATAGCTCTGCAAGCTCATTGTTCAGTTCTGTCAGTACTCTGGGATGAATACCATTTGGTCCAGGAGATTTGCTACTCTTCAGTTTGTAGAACTGCCTCATTACATCCTCCAGGTTTACAGAGAATTCATTAAGTTTCTCCTACTCGTCAGTTTCGAATACCATTTCCGGCACCGATATCCCACCCAAATCTTCCTTGGTGAAGACTGAAGCAAAGAATTCATTTAATCTCTCCGTTACGGCTTTGTCTTTGTCTTCCATGATCCCCCCTTTGGTCATCTAGCGGTCCAACCGATTCGTTTGCCGGCTTCCTGCTTTTAATATACCTTAAAAAAATTTTACTATGTGTTTTTGCCTCCAGCACAATATTTGTTTGGAAATCCTTCTTAGTATTCCTCATCAGCGCTTTGCATTTGACTTGACATTCCTTATGCTGTTTCTTATTATTTTCAGTCGGTTCCTTCTTCCATTTTCTTCCTTCACCTCACTTTTTAACCACGCCGGCTGTCGTTTGGTCTTCCGTCCTCCTTTTTTAATACGTGGAATATATTTGGCCTGGACTTCTAGGATGGTGTTTTTGAACAGCATCCACGTCTGCTGTACATTTTTGACCCTCGCAGCTGCGCCTCTTTTTTTTTTTTTTTTTTTTTTTTGCACCGTTCTCATTTTATCATAATCTCCTTTTATAAAGTTAAACGCTAACGTATTTGATTTCCTATGTATACTTCAAAGCTAATATCAAATCCGATCATATTATGATCACTGTTATCAAGCGGCCCCAGCACCATTACCTCCCGCACCAGATCATGCACTTCACTAAGGACTAGGTCTAGAATTTTTCCTTCTCTCGTCAGCTCCTGTACCAGCTGCTCCATAAAGCTGTCCTTGATTTTCATCAAGGAATTTTACCTCCCTAGCGTGTCCCGATTTTACATTTACCCAGTCAATATCGGGGTAATTGAAATCACCCATTATTGTGTTGCCCAGTTTGTTTGCGTCCCTAATTTCCTTTAACATTTCTGCATCCGTCTGTTCATCCTGGCCAGGTGGACGGTAGTACACTCCTATCATTATCCTTTTACCTGTTACACATGGAATTTCAATCCACAGTGATTCCAAGAAGTGTTTTGTTTCCTGCAAAATTTTCAATCTATTTGATTCAAGGCTCTCATTAATATATAATGCTACCCCTCCACCAATTCGATCCACCCTATCACTACGATGTAATTTGTACCCCGGTATGACAGTGTCCCACTGGTTATCCTCATTCCACCAGGTCTCAGAGATGCCTATTATATTCTAACTCTCCCATCTTATTTCTTAGGCTCCTGGCATTCGCATATAGACATTTCAAACTGTGTTTGTTGTTCCTATTTACATCATGCTTAGTACTTGACCGTATTAATTTGCAATCTTTTGTCTGATTTTTATTTAAGGACACCTGATCTACTATGGTCTCTTTTGCAACCTCACTATCAGGATACCGTATCTTCCCTGTTTTGGTGATACCTTTGAAAGATACCTTATCCCAAACCATGCGCTTTTGAGCGACTGTCGGCCTTCCCTCCATTTCTAGTTTAAAAGCTGCTCTCCTATCTTTTTTAAATGCCGATGCCAGCAGCCTGGTGCCACCCTGGTTAAAGTGGAGCCCATCCTTTTAGAATAGGCTCCCCCTTCCCCAGAGTGTTGCCCAATTCCTAACAAATCTAAAACCCTCCTCCCTGTACCATTGTCTCATCCCTGCATTGAGACTCTGGAGCTCTGTCTGTCTCTTGAGCCCAGCGCGTGGACCCTAGAGGATCTGGATTTGAGCTTTCTACCTAAGAGCCTAAATTTGGCTTTCAGAACCTCTCTCCCACAATTTCCTATGTCATTGGTACCCACATGTACCAAGACAGCCAGCTCCTCCCCAGCACTATCTAAAATCCTATCCTCACGTCCACCAGCCACCCAGCTATCTATATGCCTAATGATCGAATCACCAACTACAACAGCTGTCCTAAGATTTCCCTCCCGCCAGCACTTGGAGACATATCCTCGGTGCGAGAGGATAGTACATCCTCTGGCGGGCAGGTCCTGGCTACAGGAAAACTTCCTACTTCACCAGGGTGATGCTGTCCTTCCAGGAGACCTCCCTCCTCCAAGGTAGCACAGGGGCTACCAGACTGGAGGTGGGACTTCTCTACAACATCCCTGTAGGTCTCCTCTGTGTATCTTCAGGGAGTGGAGGAGTGGCCTAATGGTTAGTGCAGTGGGTTTTGGACCTGGGGAACTGGGTTCGAGTCCCACTGCAGCTCCTTGTGACCTTAACCCTCCATTACCCCAGGTACAAACAGTTCCGAGGGACTGGAGAACGGCGGAGGTGGTCTCTCTTCACAAAAGTGGTGATAGGGAAGAAGCTGGAAACTACAGGCCGGTAAGCCTCACTTCGGTTATTGGAAAAGTAATGGAAGCCCTGCTGAAGGAAAGGATAGTGAATTTCCTAGAAGCCAATAAGTTGCAAGATCCGAGACAACATGGTTTTACCAGAGGGAAATCGTGCCAAACGAATCTCATTGAATTCTTTGATTGGATAACTGGAGAACTGAATCATCGACGTGCTATAGACATAATCTACTTAGATTTTAGCAAAGCTTTTGACACGGTTCCCCACAGGAGGCTCTTAAATAAACTAGATGGGCTGAAGATAGGTCCCGAAGTGGTGAACTGGATTAGGAACTGGTTGACTGACAGACGACAGAGGGTGGTGGTAAATGGAGTTCGCTCGGAGGTGGGAAAGGTGAGTAGTGGAGTGCCTCAGGGATCGGTGCTGGGGCCGATTCTGTTCAATATATTTGTGAGTGACATTGCCAAAGGGTTAGAAGGTAAAGTTTGTCTATTTGCGGATGATACTAAGATTTGCAACAGAGTGGACACCCGGGAGGGAGTGGAAAGCATGAAAAGGGATCTGAGGAAGCTAGAAGAACGGTCTAAGGTTTGGCAATTAAAATTCAATGCGAAGAAATGCAAAGTGATGCATTTAGGGAGTAGAAACCCACGAGAGACTTGTGTTAGGCGGGGAGAGTCTGATAGGTACTGAGGGGGAGAGGGATCTTGGGGTGATAGTATCTGAGGATCTGAAGGCGACGAAAGTGTGACAAGGCAGTGGCCAAGGCGAGAAGGTTGCTAGGCTGTATAGAGAGAGGTGTGATCAGCAGAAGAAAGGAAGTGTTGAGGCCCCACCTAGAGTATTGTGTTCAGTTTTGGAGGCCGTACCTTGCAAAGGATGTTAAAAAAATGGAAGCGGTGCAAAGAAAAGCTACGAGAATGGTATGGGATTTGCGTTCCAAGACGTATGAGCAGAGACTTGCTGACCTGAACATGTACAGTGGGGGAAATAAGTATTTGATCCCTTGCTGATTTTGTAAGTTTGCCCACTGACAAAGACATGAGCAGCCCATAATTGAAGGGTAGGTTATTGGTAACAGTGAGAGATAGCACATCACAAATTAAATCCGGAAAATCACATTGTGGAAAGTATATGAATTTATTTGCATTCTGCAGAGGGAAATAAGTATTTGATCCCCCACCAACCAGTAAGAGATCTGGCCCCTACAGACCAGGTAGATGCTCCAAATCAACTCGTTACCTGCATGACAGACAGCTGTCGGCAATGGTCACCTGTATGAAAGACACCTGTCCACAGACTCAGTGAATCAGTCAGACTCTAACCTCTACAAAATGGCCAAGAGCAAGGAGCTGTCTAAGGATGTCAGGGACAAGATCATACACCTGCACAAGGCTGGAATGGGCTACAAAACCATCAGTAAGACGCTGGGCGAGAAGGAGACAACTGTTGGTGCCATAGTAAGAAAATGGAAGAAGTACAAAATGACTGTCAATCGACAAAGATCTGGGGCTCCACGCAAAATCTCACCTCGTGGGGTATCCTTGATCATGAGGAAGGTTAGAAATCAGCCTACAACTACAAGGGGGGAACTTGTCAATGATCTCAAGGCAGCTGGGACCACTGTCACCACGAAAACCATTGGTAACACATTACGACATAACGGATTGCAATCCTGCAGTGCCCGCAAGGTCCCCCTGCTCCGGAAGGCACATGTGACGGCCCGTCTGAAGTTTGCCAGTGAACACCTGGATGATGCCGAGAGTGATTGGGAGAAGGTGCTGTGGTCAGATGAGACAAAAATTGAGCTCTTTGGCATGAACTCAACTCGCCGTGTTTGGAGGAAGAGAAATGCTGCCTATGACCCAAAGAACACCGTCCCCACTGTCAAGCATGGAGGTGGAAATGTTATGTTTTGGGGGTGTTTCTCTGCTAAGGGCACAGGACTACTTCACCGCATCAATGGGAGAATGGATGGGGCCATGTACCGTACAATTCTGAGTGACAACCTCCTTCCCTCCGCCAGGGCCTTAAAAATGGGTCGTGGCTGGGTCTTCCAGCACGACAATGACCCAAAACATACAGCCAAGGCAACAAAGGAGTGGCTCAGGAAGAAGCACATTAGGGTCATGGAGTGGCCTAGCCAGTCACCAGACCTTAATCCCATTGAAAACTTATGGAGGGAGCTGAAGCTGCGAGTTGCCAAGCGACAGCCCAGAACTCTTAATGATTTAGAGATGATCTGCAAAGAGGAGTGGACCAAAATTCCTCCTGACATGTGTGCAAACCTCATCATCAACTACAGAAGACGTCTGACCGCTGTGCTTGCCAACAAGGGTTTTGCCACCAAGTATTAGGTCTTGTTTGCCAGAGGGATTAAATACTTATTTCCCTCTGCAGAATGCAAATAAATTCATATACTTTCCACAATGTGATTTTCCGGATTTAATTTGTGATGTGCTATCTCTCACTGTTACCAATAACCTACCCTTCAATTATGGGCTGCTCATGTCTTTGTCAGTGGGCAAACTTACAAAATCAGCAAGGGATCAAATACTTATTTCCCCCACTGTATACCCTGGAGGAACAAGGGTGATATGATACAGACGTTCAAATACTTGAAAGGTATTAATCCGCAAAAAAATCTTTTCCGGAGATGGGAAGGCGGTAGAACGAGAGGACATGAAATGAGATTGAAGGGGGGCAGACTCAAAAAAGATGTCAGGAAGTATTTTTTCACGGAGAGGGTGGCGGATGCTTGGAGAATTCCTTTATTAAATAAAATGGAAAAAAACAATATTCAAGACATTACATCATGCCGTTGTAAAACCAGCCCCACTACACTTTTATACAAAAAATACAAACCCGACAAAACCCGTCCCCCCCCACACCATACATTCATATCAACTTCAAGCGTACATGTTTCCACCAAACCCCAAAATTATGTACCCCCCCCTCCACCGTTTCCCAGCGTGCCAATTCCTGGACGGCTCGGACAACGTCCCAGGAAACCTGCTCAGCAGACCTGCACTCCTGGCGCATAGACACCCCGCATCGGGCCACCCACAGGCAGTACCTGATAATAACTGATATGAGGAAGGCGGTACCTGGCTCCAGCCGCCCCGTCCCCTGCTGCCTCCCGTACACCCAGTCTGCATAGGTGTAGGACGTGAAGCTGGGGATGGCCAACAAGGCGGCCACTCTTCCACAAACTGCTCTGGAGAATGGACACTCCATAAGGAAGTGATCCATTGTCTCCAGCTGACCAGCACACTCCCCCCTCGGGCAGTTTCGGTCCTGCATGCTTCGGTGCATATTTGCCCTAACATATAATTTACCGTGAAGGGACAGCCAGGCAATGTCCCTGTACTTGTTCGGGAGTCGTCTAGATGAAATAAAGCGCAGGCCCTGCCTCAGCACGGGTCCTGGAGCATCCCTAAGAGTCAGGGGAGATGAGAAATGCTGGGAGCGAACCTGCTCCACCCAGCTCTCCCTCTGCCCCGCCCTTATTTCCTCCCATGTAATGTCCCACAACCGGACCAGCTTTACTAAGGATTTGTAGTAGCCTACCCCCTCCGGGAAACCCTTCCGCACCCTCCCTACCTTCCCACCCCCCCACCAAGGACCCCAAAATCCCTCCCACCACTGCACAACACTTTGTGCCCACCCTGGGGCCTCCAGCCCTCCCCCCCCCCCACCCAAGGTTAAACTGGATGAACAGGGAGGAGAATAGCAAGACAGGGTTTACCATCCCCACCCCCCTTTCCTCCCGCGAACGGTAAGTAATATTGCGTTTTACCGGGTTCATCCTGTTGCCCCACAAAAGTTGAAAAAATACGCTGTACAATGAAGTGAAACAGCATTCCGGCAAAAGGCAGATGTAACTCAAGAAGAGAAACATGGGGACTATCTGGGTCTTCAACAACCGGACCCTGTCTGCCATGGACATCCGCCACCCCTTCCAACGATCCACCTTTTCCCTTGCCTCCGATATCTTTTGCTCCCAACTCTCCCGCCTGTAATCCCCCCCCCCCCCCCAAAATACACTCCCAACACCCGCATTCTTTCAATCCCTGCAGGAAACCCGCCCCCTAGGTTAAATCGACGTTCCTCTAGACCCACCCACAAGCTAGTACACTTACCCAGGTTTACCCGTGACCCCGATGCCTTGGAATATTCTTCAAGGGCCTCCCGCAGCATCCTCCCCTCCCTCTGGTCTGCCACCCAAACGGTGACATCGTCTGCATAAGCGATGACTCTCAATATGTTCCCTTTGCCAACCTCTACCCCTCTGAGCCCTCCCTCCCCCCCCCTCCCAGCCTCCGCACCAGGGGATCTATGGCGAAAGCGTACAGCAGGGGGCTCAATGGGCACCACTGCCATACCCCTGCCGTGACCCCCACCTCCGCCCCCCTCCATCCATTCACCAGGGGAAAAAATCGCGCCCCAGCATACAACAGTTGCAGTTGTGCGATCCACTCCCCTGGGAAGCCATAGTAATCCAGGACCTTCCACAAGAACTCCCACTGCACTCGGTCGAAAGCCTTGTCCTGGTCCAAGGCCACGACCAACCTACCATCTCCCACCCGGCTATGTTCCAAGCCCTCCCTCACCCAGGCTACTGCCTCCAGCACCCCCCTTCCTGGGACCCCACACCTCTACGGGACTGCCAGCACTTCACCGGAGACCTTCCTCATGCGAGCATGAAGCATATGGGCGAAGATCTTCCGGTCGCTGTTCAATAGTGCTATTGTTCGCCACGTCTTGAGGATCCTTGCCTTTGCTAAGGAGGACCAATGCTGATCCTCCCATAGACTCCGGCAAGGATCCCCCTGTTCGCGCCTCCTCCCAGAGTTCCAGCAAGAGCGGCGCCAGCTGGTCCCTGAACCGTTGGTAAAACTCCGCCGGAAGTCCATCCGGCCCCGGCGCTGTTCTGCGCCGCAAGGCCCCAATGGCCTCCTCCACCTCACCCAGCGTCCACGGCTGCGTTAAGACCTGAAGATGGGGCCCCCAGTTACCCACCCCCGGGGTCCCCTCAATATATCTTCCCATGGCCTCTGTCCCCAACTGTAGGTCCGAGAAAACCCGCCCAAAATGTGTCCCCACCACCCGCAAAATACCTTCCCTGGACTCTTGGAGCACCCCCCCTCATCCCTAAACCCCACCACCACCCTCCTCTCCCTTCGTTCCTTGCAGCAGTCATACGGGTCCGGACCAAGCAGCTTCCCGAAGTCCCGCTCGTAGACGAGGGAAGAGTACCGGTTGTACTGTACTCTTTCAACCTCCTGCTGCAGTACCTCAATATCCTCCCTCCTCCCCCCCCCCCCCCCCCGGGAAATTAGATTATCCCGTCGCTTTCTCAGGGCGATCCCCAACCGGGTGGCCTCCCTTCCCTGCCGCCTTGCCTGACGGAGAAAAAACCCTCTGGTGCGGTGTTTCAGTACTTCCCACCAGTCCCTGAGGGAAGGGAAGACACCCTGAATGGACACCTGGTCTGCTAGGAATTTCAGGTACTCCTGGTGCAACACCCCCTCCTTCAACCATTTGAGATTCAATCTCCACAACCCTTTCCCTAGCTTGCACGCCCCCCTCCCCCCAACTCTATCATCACCATCCTGTGGTCGGAGAAATCTACTTCCACCACCCTAGGTGCCTGCCTACATGCCCCTTCCCGAACTATAAACCGGTCAATTCTGCTCCTACAGGTGCCCCGTGAAAAGGTGAAACCCTGATTCCCACCACCAAGTGCAATATGTACATCCACCAGCCCTGCTCCTTTCATAATCCCCGCTAGTTGAACCCCATCATAACGTACTTGTGTTGCCCGCCCCCCACTATCCTCTTTCCGTAAGATAGTGTTGAAGTTTCCTCCCCACACCAATTGCCTTAAAGTGTATAGGTAAGGCTTAATTTTGTTGAACAATGCAGACCTTCCCTGTTTGCTTTGCAGTCCATACACATTAATCACCCGTAAGGCCACCCCCCGCAATATTACGTCCAACACCAAACACCTACCAATACCCAGCTCCACCACCCTCTGAATCTCTACTTTATTGGTTTTAAAGAGGATGCCTATCCCCCCATACCTCTCCCCGGCCAGACCCCAGATAGAGGGTCCCCATCTCCAGGCCATCTTTGCCCGCCGGATGTCCTCCAGCGTCTGCAACCGGGTCTCCTGGAGGAGGAAACAGTCCGCCTCCACAGCAGAGAGGCCATCAAATGCCAAGCTTCTTGCCCTCTGGGAAGCGACACTAGCCACATTAAGTGTGGCGAACACCAATAGCAGTCCCACCATCAGTCCTCGCTATCACACCCCCCGCCTTCCTGGCCACCTTCCCTTCTCTCCACACCATCATCCGCAGTCCCTTCCCCTCCACCCTCTTCTTCCTCCTCCGCCCAATCCCGGACCCCTAGCTTAAACATCCCTTCCCCCACCCTTGCTTTCTTCCTCCCTATCTTCTTTTTGTCTTCACCCACCTCCCTCCCTCCCTGGGGATCATCAACTGACCTGCCCCCCTCCTCTCCCCCCCTCTTCCACCTCTACTACCTCCTCTTCTTCCACCCTTCCCATCAATTCCGCCTCCGACCCTTCCTCCCTCCCCTCAGGGGCCTGCATTACTACATCCTTTCTTACCTTCGTTTCCTCTCCCGCCCTCCCTGCATCAGCCGTCGCCTTCCCCGATCCACCCACCTCCCCCCCTACCCTACCCCCCTCTCTGTCCCTCAAAACCCTCCCCCCCCCCTTTTCTCTTTCCTCTTACCCGCTGTTCCCCTCACTCCTTTTCCCCTACCTCCCAACCTGTCCTGCCGGCTACCCCCATCCTCTACCTCCTCACCAGCCAGTTCCTCAACCCCTCCCTCCTCTTCCAAACCCCTGAATCTATTCCCTACTTCTATCCCCATTCCCACCCCCCTCCCCCCTTTCCTCCGCTGTTTCTTTGACACCCGCGTCCAGCCCTCATCCTCCCCTTCCTGCCGCTTCCGACCCTCCCCCAAGCCCCCCCCCCCCTCTGCCTGTCCCGGTCCTTCCCTGGACCCATTCCCCCCCGCCCCGGGAACCTGATCATGGCCTGCTTCCCCTCCCCCCTCCCCCCTCCCTGAACCATCCCTATCTATCTCCTCCTCTCCCCCATTATGGGAGGCCCAAGGGCAGGCTCGAAATGCATGCCCCAGACCCCCACACAAGTTGCACCGAATAGACAGACAGGACTCCGTGGGATGCTCCTTAGACCTGCACTTTCCACACTGCACTACCGGGCATGACATACTAAAATGTCTAAACGACCCGCACTTGTGACACTGCCGTGGCTGCCCCTTATAAAAGCAGAGAATCCGATCCCTGCCGATGAACGCCGCAGAGGAAATGTGCTGGGTGACATGCCCTGCATGCCTCAGCCTTACCTGCGCACCCCAACCTCCCGCCCACACCCTACTGGGGTCCGGGAGTTTGGACAAGGGGGTACGCAATTCTGCGTACCGTTGTAGCCAGAAGGCCAGGTCTGCCCCTGATAGACTCATTTCGAACCAGAAGGGTTACCTGCACCAGGTCTGGTCTGCTGATTGGTACGGCCCGGAAGTTCTTCCAGTCCCCTCTCCCCCGTACCCCTTCGTATCTCTCCCAGAAGACCTCCATGCCTCGCTGGGTTAGAAAGCTGATATCGTATTCTGGTATATTCACCGGATGAATACAGGCATAGAGGTCCTCTGGGAGGAATCCTAGACCCAGGACCAATCTCAGGACCGCATCCCTGCTTGGCATCTCCCCTCCCCCACCCATCTCAATTGTACCACATTCCTCCTTTTGGGAACCTGGCCTCCCCCCCGCCCCCTACCCACGTAGTTCCCCTGCGCCCGCCTCCTCCACACACCACCGCCGCAAAGGACGGACCCCCCCCCCCCCCACCGTCCCCCCCCTTCTCCAGCGCGGGGACCCCCCCCGCTCCTGATGCACCATATCCTCCTCCTCTTGCCTTCCCCGTTTCTCAGCCTCCCTCTCCTCCCTCCCTATCCCTCCCCCCAACATGCCTTGTACCCCTTCAACCAGCAAACCTTGGTCCCCTGCACCCCTCATCCCCCGAGCACTCATATCCCCTGCAGTCACAGTGTCCATCAGTTCAATGCCTCCTGCAACAGAAACCCTGCCTGTCTCCCCATCAATTTGGTCCGTATGAACTTTGAGAGCAGGTTCCCCTATATAACCGGTCCCCTCCCGTCGAATCAACCCCTCCCCCCAGAACCAACCACCCCGCTGCCTGGCTGGAATCAGAATCCCTAGTACCACCAGTTAAGTTTACTTCTGGTGCGCATGGCAAGGCAAGCACCCCTCCCTCCCGCCCAAAACCTGCTGTCTGGACCGGGTCCCTTTTTCCCCCAGCGTTCTGCTCCGTCGGATCCTCCATCCCCGCTGTTTCGCCAAGCGGACAGGGCTTCCCACACTCCAGAAGTGCCTGCCTTCTCACACATGGGGAATCTTCTGGCGCTGCAGCTATTTCCCCTGCCAGCCTTTGTAGCTGTTCTGCAGTCTTTCCTGCTCCCACAGCCCGATTGGCTGGAGCCTCTTGCTCTGCTGCCAGGCCGGTTTGTTGCAAACACTCCTGATCTTCCTGTGCCTTCTTCATCGAGAACCCCTCCTTTTCACCTGCTGTTTGTCCAGCTGCAGCACTCTGTCACCAGGTTTTCCTCTGCTAAAACCTCACCATTCTCAGTCTTTGGCAGTGCTGCAGCCTGCCTGGCCGTGACCTCCAGCCCCTCAGTGCTGCGTGGGCGGGGCCTCCCCAACTGCAATGGAGTCAGTGTTTGTTTGCTGCTCTCAACTCCTGCTGCAGGCAATGGGCACAAAACCTGTGGCTGCAACTGCCTCTGCTGACCTCTTGCTTCTTGCTCAAGTAAATTTGTCATTTCGGCTTCCACCATCACTGGTGTAGAAAAGAGTCTCTCAACTGAACTTCCAGCCCCTGTTTCTACAAGATGAAAAGTTTGGGTTTTAAAACTTTTTTCCTGTTCAGTTTTTCCAACCTCAGGTTCCCTTAACGAGGATGCCTCTCCAGCCGTGCTTGCTCCAGAAGCTGCCAGCAGGGACCCAGACTGACTAGCAAGGTACTGCATATACTGTAATGTCTTTTGGGTACTGGGCCCAGGAAGCTCCTCTGGCCCCTGGGTGTTCTGGGGTCCAAGGTCTGAGCTCCTACTCTCCTCTGTTTGCTGTTGTGACTGTTTGAAGGTTGTCAGGGCTTTTCCCCCCAAGGCCATTCTTTCTCTGTTGATGTAAACTTCTCTCAGAGGGTTCCCAGGGCCCTTTTTCAATGCCCCCAGCAAATGTTCTTTCTTTTGAAGAAGCTTGAGTAAACAGGTTACCTCCTTTGTATAAGTCTTGCGGTGCTCCACTGGGGCTAGTTTGCACAGGGCTTTTGCCATTTTAACCCGTTTCCCCAACTCTACCACCTCTTTTTCTGTGCTTTTTATCTTTCTCACCATTTGAATCAGGCCACTGGTTGGGTCCTCTGGATCCTGACTATAGTCCGTGAAATCTTCCTCCTCTGAGGAGTCACTGTCCTCCTCCTCTGACACCGGTAGGGCCTCCCGGCAGATCTCCATTACCTCTGCTCTCTCCTCTCTCTCCTCCGATCTGCTGTTCTCTGGGGCCTCCCCCAGCTCTCTCCCCCCCTCACCTGCTAGATGGCGTGCCACTGTGAGGGGGGTACCGGTCTGGGTTCCTCCCGTGGAAGCCTGCACTCTTCGATCCACAGGGCTCCTTTCCCTCCTCTCTGGAGCCCTGCCAGAGAGGGAACTACTTCTCCTGGCCTTCTGGTCCCTGGCCCCAGGAGACCCCCTGGTCTGGGGCTTTCCTGAGGACCGCTCCCCAGGGACCTTCCTCATTTCTGGGGAAGGAGCTAGGCCTCACTCCCTTCCCCCTGGAAGCCTGCAGAGCCTCTGGCAGCACTTCCTCCTCCTTCCAAGTCTCAACAGCAACTAACTTGGAATGCCCTCCCGCGGGAGGTGGTGGAGATGAAAACGGTAACGGAATTCAAACATGCGTGGGATGTGCATAAAGGAATCCTGTGCAGTAGCAATGGATCCTCAGAAGCTTAGCCGAAATTGGGTGGCGGAGCAGGTGGGGGAAGAGAGGTTGGTAGTTGGGAGGCGAGGATAGTGGAGGGCAGACTTATACGGTCTGTGCCAGAGCCGGAGATGGGAGGCGGGACTGGTGGTTGGGAGGCGGGAAATACTGCTGGGCAGACTTGTACGGTCTGTGCCCTGAAAAAGGCAGGTACAAATCAAGGTAAGGTATACACATATGAGATTATCTTGTTGGGCAGACTGGATGGACCATGCAGGTCTTTTTCTGCCGTCATCTACTATGTTACTATGTTACCTAAACTAATAGTTTAGGTCATTATGCATGTTTAATGTCTTTTTCAGCAAGCACCATTGTATACTGATATAGAGAGCAGTATGAGAGAGTGAGTGAATGATAGTATGGTCACTAGTATTATGCACTTGATTTAAAGTTAAATAATTGAATAAAATTGTTTTGCTTATATTTAGAAAGCAGTTGTTATAATGTTTAGAACTGTTATCATTAGTCAAAAGACAGTGAATATGAATGAGATAAATCTAGTTCATACATTTTTATTGTGGGTGTCCTGAAAACCTGACTGGCTGGGTATTGTATTGTAACATTTATAACCCGTGCTTTCCCACCTGTAGCAGGCTTAATGTGGCTTACATAACAAAACAAATTTACAAGATAGCACAAAACGGATAAAACATCTACTATAATAAAACTCGCCCTCAACGTTCTGAAGACAACGTTCTGAAGTCACTCAGTCACTCACTGAAGGGTTCATGGATTCATAGTAGTGAAGCCACAACACTGACCATGTCTCTCTGCCCCGCCCTCGCATGACGGACCAATCAGAAAAAACACCCTCAACATTCTGAAACACAAAGGACCATCACAACACCGTTCCCAGGCAACACTAGGCAACGTAAGACGGACCAATCAGAAGAAACTACGTGACAATAAGGGAGGAGCATTCCCCAGCAGAATGGCTCATTATCTGTGCAGCATGGAGAGCACAGAACCACCGCTGGAACGAGAGAAGAATATTCCTGCTGTGGGTATGTGCAAAAATAGACCGGGGGGGGGGGGGGGGAGACATTTTTAAATGCCTAATGCCAGTACTGAAGAGTGCCAAAGGGCCCATAGCAAAGACTTTATTTGGGATTGCTTGACATGGAGTCAGAGGAGCCGGAAAACAACGTGCCCATCACCATCTGGGACGTGGGCAAACAGGACAAGCTGCGGCCCAGCTGGAAGGATTACCCGCGACCCAGCCAGCAGCAAACAGCGACCAAGGAAGGGGGAGGAGTAGGGAAACACGCGGAACGTGTTTCCCTACTCCTTCCCTGCCTAGGAATCGCTGGAGACTGGCTGCCAAACTAACGAAACAACCGCACACCGACGCACCACCTCCATCATTCAAAAGGCATCCACTCTTTCTTCAACAGAAATGCAAACTAATAATACAAAACAAAGAATACCCGTTTTCTCACGCAGCTACAGGTAACTCCCCACCCTCTTCCTCTTCCCCTTTTGCCAAAGCGGCCGTGCCCACCATCCCCAGCCTCAGGCAAGCTGTCTCCCACCTTGGGGATTCCCCGAGCACCCGGAAAAAGACGGCGCAACTTCCCGCAGCGCCTGTTCCAGCATTCCCCTGCAGCCGGCCTGAAATGGACCGAACATACCGGATCACCACTCGATGGCCTGAGACCGTGCTCCTCTCCCTTCCGCCAACTTAAAACAACCATCCCCGTCCTCAAGCAAGCCGTCTCCCACCTCCAGGATGCCCAGAACCCCAGCCCAACGGAAAAAGATGGCGCTGCTTCCCACAGCACATTTCTCTTCCAGTGTTCCCCTACAGCAGCCCTGAAACGGCCAAAAAATACCGACAGACCAAGAACGTGCTCCTCTACCTTCCGCCCATCTAAAACAACACTGCTGCCTCAGCACAACACAAAAAAACCCCCCGGAAAAAACAATCCACCACTCAGCAAAGGCTGACCCCCTACAACCACATTTTTCACCAACAGAAAGACCCCCCTCCACAAACCTCCTTGACAGACAAAACCACACACACACAATACAACAGACACACACCCTCAAAGCCACAAACCAATCCATCCCACTTTGCCAGCATAGCACAGCACATCCCCCAACCCCCCAAGCCCCCCCCCCCAAAAAAAGACACACATCTACAACCTGCACACACACCCCACCCTCACACACACACAATAACTCTGTGACACATACACACACAAAAAACCCCCCACATGCTAGCGCCCGTTTCATTGGTTTCGGAAACGGGCCTTTTTTTTACTAGTTTTGAATATAATATATAAAGAAGTGGACTAAGAAAGGATAAGGGAGGAAGGTGGTAGAGGTAGGGAACGGGAGAGGGTATAAGTTGGGTAAAGTGTTGTGAAAAAGAAAGAATGTATAATAATGGTTCGGAGAGGGATGAATTCAAAAGGGGGGGGGAGGGGGAAACCC